>NW_020456198.1:9566138-9603995 GCF_003342845.1 Nothoprocta perdicaria | reverse complement strand
GGGAGGAGGAAGGGAGGAGGAAGGGAGGAGGAAGGGAGGAGGAAGGGAGGAGGAAGGGAGGAGGAAGGGAGGAGGAAGGGGAAAAAGAAGAAAAAAGAAAACACATACAATAGAAACAGTGTTCATGTTCAGCAATTTTCTGCAGAGGAAAGCTGAGATAGAAGTTGAATTCCTCTCCAAACAAGTTTCTTAGCTGCTCACTGATGACAGACCCATTTACAAAACCGTATTTATCTCAGACAGAAAACACAATGCTCACAGGGCCCTGTTGAAAAGCTGCCCCAGTCCTGCTCAGCTATATTCTGTATCTGAAAAACAAGATTGGAACAAGTTTAGAAAAACCACATCATTGCCATTTCCATTCCTTCTTTCACAGAAAATTCCTTCCTAATATGAACTGATACTCTACATCAGAGCAGAGCAACATCAGCTAATTCTAAATTAACCTAGATAAGTCTACCAAGTCATAGCAAGATGTGATAGTAATGATATAAAAAAGGGTCAGGCAACCTTTGAAGTGAAAAACTATGACAACATTTATCTTCCTATTGTATTTACAACTGATCTTTGCTTCATATTCTTGGATCATCTAGGCCTCAGGAAGGGGTTCTGAAGAGACTAGAGGGGCCTACCAAGACTAACAGGCTCAAATGGAGCTGGAACACAAAAAGAAGCACTCAAAAAACACTCCAGAGTAAAATAAAGGTGTTCCTGGGGCTCTGTATGCACCGAGAGAAATTGACAGCACAAGACGACTCTCTAGGGAAATCCAGGGCAGATTAAAGGCATCTTCTGGTGAGCAGAGAGCAGCTAAAAGAAGCCTGAGAGCAATCACCAGGTTGTGCCCACAACAAGGAGCAGCCCAGCTCTATCAGGTACCCCTCCCTCCCCTCCCCACCGGGGTCGCTTCAACTCCAGTGGGCTCTGAGCCCAGGCCTCACATGGGAGGGTTCCTGTCAAGGTCAAAGACACTTGCACAAGAGCCTACAAAGGTTGCAGTTTGATTACCCTACATGCAAGTCAGCATAAACCGTCTGACAGGCCTATGTTCAAATTTACAGGAGAGTTTTGTGTACTTCTACAAAGGCAGCGCCRTATTTATCTGTAAGTCAACCCTGACTCAAGCCTGTTGTTCAGGCCTAGCAGCTCAGGGCTGCAAAGATGTCCGGCCACAAATGACACAGCCCCTTTCGTCTGGCTGCACAGAACAAACGAAGAGGATTATTACGGGAACAGCGAGACAGAAAGAGATTTATTAAAGGGATATATTTCAAACTTTTAATGGCAGAAAAAGAGAATTACTAGCAGCAGATGAATTAAATTATTAGGGGAACTGCAAAAGAATTATTATTGGGAGAGAAATAAAATTATTAGCAGGAGGAAAAGGGAGTTGTTGGGGGAATGGGAAGAAAAAATTTAGCTGGAGAAGAAGATGACTCTTAGGGGACAAAGAATATATATTTTTAGTGGAACAGAAAGAGAATTATTAGCGGGAGGGAAAGAGTATTATTAGGGGGATAGAAATAAAATCATTAGGCATAAAGTAACAGAATTACTAGGAGAATAAACAAGATTTGTTAGCGGATGTAAAAATTAGTAGCGGGAGAGAAATATTACAGGGACGTAAGCTACATTTCTAGGGAGACAGAGTAGAATTCTTAGCAGAATAGGAAGAAAATTATGAGGGGAACAGAAAAAAAAAGAATTATTAGTGGGAGATAAAGAGAAATATTAGCTGGAGAGAAAGAAGATTATGAATGGAACAGCAATAAAATGATTGGTGGGAAAGTCAATTATTGGCAGGAGAGAAAGGCAATTATTGGCAGGAGAAAGTGGTAATTAATAGGAAAGAAAGAAAAATATAAGGGTGTGAAAAAGGGAATTATTGCCAAAAGAAAAAAGGAATCAGGAGAGGACTGTAATTATTAGCAGGTAAGGAAGAGAATAATTAGCTGTAGAGGAAGAGAATCATTATTGAGAGCAGCACACTAACATTTTCCCCAGTCTTTCTCTTGCTGCTGACATATTTATAGAGCCCTTCCTGTTATTCCTGACATGCCTCGCTAACTGTAATTCCAGACAGGCCTTGGCCTTCCTCACGGCACATCTGCATTCTCTGACGATGCGCCTATATTCTTCTCATTCTTCAGAATGCTCATGTGTTTCCATTTCCATGGGAATACTGGGGTTGAAACATGCTATGGGAGCACTGGGCTTGGGAAAAGTTGGCTCCTGCTGGCCCCACCTCTTACTATTGCAGAACCACTTGGTGGACACATGATGGTAGCAGAGTTGAGTGCACTGCACATGTGTGTCCTCCAAAGCCCTTGCAGTACTTCTCCAGCAGAGCACAGTGCCCAGCAGCTGCGGCGCGTACGCGTCACTCCTCTGCAGTACCCGTTACCGGGCAGCACAGAGCRCGGGGAAGGCCGCGCGCACGGGCAGCCCCTGCACCTTGCAGGAGTGGGCGTAGCCAGAGGGTAGCAGCAGAGCGCACTCCGGACCGCACTGCGCATGCGCTCCCACCCTTGCCGACTATGGAGCCGGCCAYGCGAAGGCAGCAGAGCACAGCGCGAGCGGCGGTACGCGGGAGTGGCCCCTGCCATGACAGGCGCATGCGCGGACCCGATCCTTGAGCACGTGCACAGCCTAGTCGTCCTTCGGCGCATGCGCACCGCCTACCCGCTGCGCGCACGTGAACGAGAGGCAACAGCACCGCCAGGGCGTCTTCCTGCCGCAGGTCAAGAGGCATCTCTAGTTTCCAGAGTAGCTGTTCCATTTTTCTTAAACCACCATCACACCCTATTACGATGTGAAAAAAACACTAAGAGTTGGGCCTGTCTTTGTTGAAGCAGGTAGCTGCTTCTGAAGGCTTCAGGAACCAAGTTTTCATCTCAACAGTGCAAAATACACACTAAAATTACTTAGAGGCTGCATTTATATATACATATATACACATATATAAAAAGATTAGTTTAAAATTAGTGACAACCCTCCTCCCTCCAAAAAAATAATATTTCAGAGATATGATATTTCTGTTGCTACCCTTACGACACACAGACCCACTCTCTCCGCCCCCCACTCCAGCAGACTTACCTCAGGATGTTGTCCTGGCTGTAGCTGTTCCATTGTTTCTATACTGAAGGAGAAGATGCAAGATTTCTAATAGTACTACAAGCATCTATGGCCCAAACGGTCACTGGGAGGTTATGATTTAAACTGGAAGGCAATATAGGGGGGATATAAAAAATGTATAAAATTTTACTTCTGATGCAGGTAACAAGTTTCGCTATCCTAAACAGAGAAACAAAAAATCTCTCACCTATGGACCAATATGTCCTGCCTCGTTCTCATTTTGAAGCTTTAAAGGGTTAAGGAAGAGTTCCAAGTAGAGGAAAGAACCCAGAAACCATCCTTGTCTTCTTACAGGAGCAGGATGCTGAGTTTGGTTACACTTCTCACTTGTACCACATTAAGCAGCCCTGGAAAGGGTAGCACTGAAGCTGTCTCATCTCACCTGTCTGCAGGACAAAAAGTTGTTCTACCTGAGAAACCAAACAGGAGCAGCAGCTCCAGGCACACAGTTCATCCTGCTCAGACACCCTGCTTTGAAACCACTGCTCCCAGGCGGAAGCAGAACATTAACTCTAGCCTGCTGGCAACACTGGAATACATGCTGGGCATTAAATGTTGAGCTAGGCTTGCTAATGCAGACAGAATTCCCTAATCCTAGATACTTGGACTAGCGGAAATTAAGCCCCCCAAAATAAACCAAAACACGCACACAAAAGCACGCACACATTTTACGCATTATCTTAACAGGAAAAGAGACGACTTTCGCCAGAAAATCCCCAAAATTAATACTTCCCATTTTTTCACTCACTCTAAAGCAAGGTTCTACCTACCTTACACACTGCATAATTTGAAGAACCACCTCCCCCATGGGTTGAGGCCTGATCTCCCCTTGAGCAGTGTCTGGCTTTTACCTGCTCTCTCCTTGTCTTTGCTTTACCGTCCCTACTGAGTTGACAGCACACTGCTTGGATGACTTCTTTTTAAATTAGTAAAAACAACACAAATTTGGCAACGCGAAAATGAAAAAAATCACTAGTGAAATATCCAGCTGGTTCCTGGCAGTTCGCAGTCCACAACAGTGCATTCCTCCCATATGCGAAGTAGTCTTCCCAGATCATTTCTGTAGAAAAGCTTCAGGATGTATCCTACCAGTAGGATTTACTAGTAGTTATGAGAGCTTTGTAAAGAAAAACACAGTTACTCAATGCACTAAGATGCTCTTACCTCTCTTTTCATCTGCAATTATACAACTTAAATGGAACTAATGACATCTACTTAGTAGATCCCCAATGAACAGCACTACTGTAAGGCTGAATTCTCTAATTTTACCACTTAACTACATCAGACATTAGTGCAGCTTTGAAGTGAACTAAAAATAATGAAAAGGCAAAGCTGTCAAAACAAAGTTTTATGGGAGCTTCTCTCTGGTGGGGGGAAGCAACTCTTGACCCTATGAACATACCTAACATTGCCATCCAAACACTGCAGCTTGTGCCAGCTTTGCAAGAGTAAGCATTTCTTTTTTTTTAAAAAGCAGTAATCTTTATCTGCTAAAGGAAACACTTTACACTGAATGATATCTAAACTTAAAACGTTTTCATGATCTTTTTCTTAATTACTGTTTCTGAGACATGTGATTTATTAATTCAAGGACAAGGACACTGAACTTCTTCCAGTAACTTCTGAGTTTGAAAATACGATCTACTTAGCAATTCCATCCCCCAATCATCATTTCATTAGATCATACATTTGTTTCTCCTACTACTCCTCCTACTACCAAAAAAAAAAAAAAAAAAAAAGGAAATATATAGCTTTTACTTTTACCTGGGCAATTATAAAAAAGCAGTTACTGTTTTATGCTTTCTTCCTGTTTGATAACAGTGATGAAAAAAAAAAAAAAAAAAATCCAAAGTTCAGATATTTGCCTAGTACATACTAAAAATTTTTAAAGTTAAATATTTCTTCAAAATTATTTTCCTACATGCACTTTACTGAAGCCTGATTTAAATGCTGGGAATACAAGTGTCTAGCTGAAAACATCATCCAGGAAAAAAAAAAAGAAACAAAAACTGTTTTGCTTCAATATATTATTCATATGGCCAATATTGATTATATTGCCTTTATATAGTCAGTCATTAGGAGATTTTACCTAAACCTAATTCTCAAAAAAAAAAAAAAAAAAAAAAAAACCAACCTCCTAAAAAAACTATTTTTCCTCCCCACAAGAACAAACAAAATCTACCTACCCACCACCCAAAAAAAAACCTCAAAACCCAAAATCCTTACAAAAAGTAACCCCCCTTGCCAAATTTTCCTTCTGAAAATTCTTTTCCCTTCGAAAAAAAAAACTTTTTTTTTTCCCCCTCCGCCGAAATAATTTCCTTTCCAATAAAATTTTCCCTCCAAAAGCCCTAGAGCCCTCGCGCAGAGGGCAGCCCAGCCTCGCTTTCCGCCGGAGCCGGCCCCGCGGAGCCCTCGCGCCGCGCGGCCGCCTCCGCGCAGCGACGGCCCCAGCGGGCGGGACGAGCCCGACGCCCGCCCGGGGACCCCCGAGGGCCGCGCTCGCCTCGTCGCGGGCGCCCCTGGAGCCCTCCTTTCCCYCCCGCTCCTCCTCGCCGCCATCGCTGCCGCGCAAAGCGCCCGGCCGCGGCGCCGACCGGCCCCTCCCCTACTGCGCAGGCGCCGACCGCGCGCGGGGCGCACGCGCAGCAAAGCCTGCGCGGGCGGGACTGGAAGRCGCCAGGAGACGGGAGCCGGAGCGGCGCCCTCGCGTGGTCGCGGCGCGCGCTGCAGCTGCCYGGGCTGCTCGGCCCGGCCCCGCGCGTGGCTCTGGGGCTGCCTCCGGGAGCCCAGCGACGGCGCTGTCCGTCCCCGCGACAAGGGAGGGACCGAGGCAGAAAAGCACTCTGTGCCACTGGGCCCATGATCACCGGGAAGGGGCAACGAGCATGGCATAACAGCAGAAGTAATAGGTAATAGTAGAGCAGTAATGTTTGGAAGGACCAGAGGAGCAGAGAAAGTTTCAAGGAAATAAATGCAAAGCAGGGAGCAAGATGAGGGAAATTCTTCCACATCCAGGTCTGTACGACTTCTATAAATATATCAGACTTCTATAAATATATCAGCAGCAAGAGGAAGACTGGGGAAAATGTTAGTCTGCTGCTGAATGGTGCTGGTACCTTGGTGATGGGGCATGCAGGGAAGCCAGAGTTACTAAATGCCTTCTTTGCCTCTGTCTTTACTGCTAAGGCTAGTCCCCATGAACTACAGAGCCCAGGTAAAAGAAAGTAACTGGGAGAGAACAAGACTTTCTGCTGGTCGAGGAGGATTGTGTTAGGGATTATTTAGGCAAACTCGCCACCCATAAATCTGTGGGCCCGGATGGGATGCACCCAAGAGTGCTGAGGGAACTGGCAGGAGTTATCGCTCAGCTGCTCTCCATCATCTTTGAGAGGTCATGGAGAGCGGGAATGATGCCAGAGGACTGGAAGAAATCAACGTTACTCCAGTCTTCGAAACGGGCAAGAGGGAGGAGCCGGGAAACTACAGACCAGTCAGCCTCACCTCCGTCCCTGGAAAGGTGATGGAACAGCTCATCCTAGAGAGCATCTCTAGCCGTGTCAAGGAAAAGAAGGGGATCAGGAGTAGTCAGCATGGACTGACTAGTCTAGCATATGCATACGGACTGGCTAGTCTAGCAATACATGTCTAGCTCTAAACAAGCCACCATGCTTACACAGCCCAATGAAGTTTAGTGCATATACATAAGGCGGATTGAATTCCTGGAGAATGGCAGAAGGTAAATGTATTTCCCTGTGCATCATGGAAAATCTTTCACCTCAGAGGCAAGTCTGAACAAGAGAAAAAAGTTTACAGAAAATTTGGTGAATAGAAGAACAAAAAGATGTCATTTCCATTATGTCCAAATCTGTCATGTATTCCATCTTTGTCTTCCATGACTCAGCGATTTCTGATGTGCTCACATTCTTCATGGATTTTTACACTCATTTCAAAAGTAACTTCTCAGTGATTTTGTAGAGGACAGTGATGAAGGCCTTCAAATATATGCATGTGCTAGATTGCACATGGTGCCCATGCAGCTTGCTAGCCTTTAAGTATATGTTTCAAATGTACTTGTATTTGAAGTATATTTTTCAAATATACTTGTTTCAAATATAGGTCATGGACTAGATAATACAGGCAAAATGAAATAAAAAATAGAGGAAGGACCTTCTTTAAAAAGGAATTTACATTGCTATCCCTCTTGGATCAAGGAAATAGTGAACTATTGGAAGTCATTTCCTGCTGTTTCTTAGTTCTGTGTAAGCACTCCTGATTTCATTTTTAATTTAGCTGTACTAATGCTTCAACAGTACTTCTGCAGTGAGTGCATCACGACCCAAAGGGCTGAAGAAAACAGCATGACCCTAACTGTCCTATGCAACAAACAAATCCCACTTCACTTCCACTGGCACTGAGGAACAGCATTATCCAGTTTATGTTTCATGTAGTGAAACACTGTGTTTTGCCCATTCATTATAAGTAAAGTTCCCAAGCTTCTGCTGGTCTGCACAATCAGCCATGCTAAATTACCACATAGTGCAAGGAGGCCCCAGCCCTAAACTACATTAAAGCCTGTGCAGTCTGTCAATGTCTCTGTCTATTGCTGTGAATAATTGTATTTGGTGACAGGCTGGAACTTTGCTAATACTTAAAATGGCTTTGAATTAAAGCAAGTAATGGATAGAACAAGGAAACGGTCTGTACATCATATCTGTAAACCAGGTATTTGCACCTGCAGGGTCCTGAACCGGCTTTTGGAAGTTTTAAAAGCTCTCCACATATGCTGGAACGAAACTTTCTCTCCCCAGGACAGCTTATGCTTTTACAAAGTGCTTGGTTAAATCCTGTATTTATTTCACTGTATTTTCTTATGATATGTATTTTATTACTGAATTCCTACACCTTCATATAATAAGGATGGTAACATGAACAAGGTCATCCCCAGAGCTCTGACTGTCCAGGTTCTAGTTTGGGTAAAAAAAGAGAAAAGAACTTCCTGACAGGAAAAAAAAAAAAAAGAAAGAAAAGAAAAAAATAAAAAAGGTAAAAACAGTCATACTTTCAAAACCTGGTGATTTAATTAACCCACAGGAAATCTACTTACATGATTCCATTTGCAGGACTGCAAACAGCAACCGAATTGCTGTTTGAACACCACAGGAGTCTGCAAAGGCACAAAATATATGTTTATCCATATATATATAAGGATTTACATTCAGAGTTCAGATTTCTTTGTTCATCTGGACAATCACCAGGGCAATCATATTCCTTATAGAAAAGATGAAGCATGAAGATGTTATTAAATAGAGTTGGGCAACTGCAGCAGGTTTTGGAAAAAAAAAAGTCATTATTTTTGTGTCTTTTTTTTCAATAAAATAGTATCTAGAATACATTTGACTGAATATTAACATATTGCAAAAAAAGATGACTCTGATCTCCTCCAGGAGTCATCCAGGAGCTGTGATTTCAACTTCTATGACCCTTACATGAAGCCCTGCCTCGTTTAGTCAAGGGTGGATGGCAATTTGTATGAGAGCTTACTGCAACCTGAGTCTGTGCTACTGACAAGATCAGCATGGCGAAATCATGAGTTACAACTCCCAGAATCTGTAGCAGTGGCATTCCCAAATAGGCTCGTTCAGATTTAAGCATATATATATACATACATACATATAGATACACACACACACACACACACACACACACACACACACACACACACTTTTTTCTCCCCCTCTGAAAGTGAGCTTTTTCCTCCCCATCAATTCTATTGACTTTCAAAAGGCCAGATAGCGAGCTAGCGGGAATATTGAGGACAAAGACTCCCTACCTTTCAGTCCTTTTTCTTTCCAACCACCAGTTTCTAAGCAAGTTCCCCATCACTTAAAGTAAAATAGAAAAATAACATGAACAAGTATCATTCATTGTTCCAAATATACATGCCATCCTGTAGAAAAAATGTGTATAGAGTACCTCTCTGATGCTAATTGTTAGCTGCTGTACTGTCCTTGGAAAGAAAGGATGTAACTGCTTTTCTGGCGTGTATGCAGATCAACTAATGCACTGGGCTCCTCTTGTTTAGCCACATAAAACTACAAACCTATTCACTCACCCTGCTATATAGTGTTATCACTTACATTTTGCAGTAAGCAAGAAATGCCTGCTCTTGGATTTAATATAAATTCTTCAAATAAAACTTGCATTTACCGCTTCTGGGAAATTGAATTTTTTTCTTGTGATGGCAATATGGAATATACGCAACTTACACCATGCTTGAAATAAAGATAGCAAAACTTTACTAACTTAAAAACTTAACTAAGTTTAATTGCGGTGATAAAATCACTACAGGTGAGTATCTCATTACAATACACCCAAGATGCCAAGTATCCATGGAGCAGGTGGAATGCTGGAATTGAACCCATTAGTTCTCACCTAGAGAAGGCAGTATCTCCAAGACACGGCCTTTTCAGTTGGATGTCCAGTTCTTTTCTGAAAGCAGAAAACTCTATTGTTAAAGCTGCAGTTCCCTTTCTACATCTTTACATGAGAAATCTCATTTGTTTTATCAGGACAATCATAAGCAAAACAAAGAAATAAAAGAAAAAAGCCTATAACATTTCTACCTGTGAAATCTGAAATCTTCCATAAAAGCTTTGATGCTGCACAAACTGTGCCACAAAGGAATGTAATAAAAATGCAAACAAAAAAATGTCATATGCACTAATGACAAAGGTCTCAGCAGGTAGTTTCCCCTGTTGGGCCAAGAAAAAATATAGCCCAAAAGGAGGAACTGCCACTGAAAGAAGTGAAGAGAAAATCCAGACTAACCACAGCTAAACTGGAGTTACATGAGGTTGATGTTAGAGACGGTATACTGTGGTTACCAGTGCTAGCAGAGAAGTGCAACAAATGACAAAAGAAGCTCTTTTTGACCTTGGGATGAGGGATGCAAGAGTCTGCTGTGGAAACAGTTATCTTCTGTAGTTCGGATAAGTGGAAGACTGATAGCACACCTGAGACGACTTCTCCTCCTGTGGTTGCCCTAACTGCTTTTGAAATTGAACCAAGACCTGAGGCTTTGGAGGCTGGCTTATCTTTGCTTTTTTTCTTAAGTTTCATCATCATTTCCCTATGTGTCCATCATTCATCTGCTCCTGTACATGTAACAACAGGAAAGTTAATAGGAGATGAATGAGGTCAGGAATGTGAAGCAGTGACAGAAGGCAGGGATGTGTATGTTTGTGTGTGGAAGGGTTAAGGTGCATTTTAGGGTCACTGGCTGTCTGAGGATCCTCCACAGACCGCGCAAAGGGGGCCTCTGTCTTTACTACAGACGGCAGCTGCATCACTGCTGCAGATTCAGCGTCAACTGTATCCAGTGATGATGTGGAAAGCAGTCTTCAGAGGAGTCTGACAAGCAAATCAGACATCTGTTCCCACAGGAATTTAGCTTCAGAGCTTTCTAAAGGAAGGTAAGTGTCATTCTGAAGGAAAAAAAAAAAAAAAAAAAAAAAAAAGTGATACTTTCTATTTTGTTACTTGCTGGTAAAGAACATCACTGTTAGCTACCCTGTGGGGTTTTTTCCATATCTATATAGTGAGGAAAGAAAACAGATCACTGACTGAATTTCTGTCTGGAGAGTAAATGCTGTCTGGGTGGATTTTCCTTAATTGCTGGATCTTATTTCTGGATATCTGGGGTGTAGAGGGACAACAGAGGCTTGGTCTAAAAAGCTAGAATCACTTCACAGAACTCCACTGCACAAGCAAGAGCTCTGAGGTCTGAAGGACTTGGACAAAGTTACAAGAAAAACACAGATTAAACTGGCAACAGAAAGAAAAAAAAAAGTTTCAAGTTCCTGTGGAGCAAATTCAGTCCTGGTCTGAACACATGAATGGCCAGGTTACTGGCATATTCCCAAGATGCATTAAGGAAGATTTTGTACCATAGAGCCTAAAGTGAGATACTGTAGACCTTCAATTGTCATAACAGAACTGAGTATTACTGACCTGATGGCAGTTACTCAATTATAACTGTTAACAGGTATGCCTTCAGTGTGAGAACTTTGTTTTCATTTGTATGAAAATTGCTTCTCCTCCCAAAGTAAAGACACACCAATTCAAACTTCTCTCTCCAAATCAGCTCGCCACTGGAAAGATGAGTTTTATAAGGAAGGGCATCAGCATAAATGGGAATACTACTGACAAATGAGTAACTTCTTTTTCCAGAGCCTTCTTTGGGTAGGTTTCTCAGGTTGTACTGTTGAGCCATCATCTACCTGTCACACATATTCTGACTCTGGTTAAAAGATATTTGCAAAAGTTTGTTCCCTGCACACAATGACACAGAGATTTTAATGAATTTTCCGTATTATACTGCAGAACATTATGTCTGTGAAAAGCCTATGACCCATGTTAAAAAACAAACAAACAAATGAACAAAAAAACAAGTGAAATTGAAAACCTTTCAGAGAAATGAAAAGAGATTCCAGAAAAAGTTACCTGGCCAAAGAGTATAACATCTACCACAAAAATGCCAGGGCATCCCTTGACAATGCCAGCATCTGCTTTGCAATATTTAACCTGCTTAACTCCAAAGCTTGGTGCTTTGGAGTGAATATTCACTTTCCAAATTGGAACATAAAGCTAGGTGATTAGCAAATGAGAGTTACATCATTTGATTTTACCTTTTTTTTTTCCTCTTTTCTTTCCTCACTTTTTTTGTTTGTTTATCTTTGTGATGAATCCTAAAGAGTACAAGCTGCAGAAAAGAATGAGAGAGAAAACCAGAGAAGCTAAGATTCATGTGGAGTGTTTAATCTTAGTCAGTGCTGAATGCCATTCTTGGTCATCTCTGAAGGAAAGAATGCAGGTGTGAAATGTGCAGAGTTTGAGTGAGCCAGAAATGTGGAAAAAAAAGGTGTATAGATAATTCAATAACAGAGTTTTATAATGAGCTCCAAAAGTCATCTATTAATGGCAACTGCCTCCCAAAAATCTCAGTGTATTTTGCCAAACTCCCATTTTTAGAGGATGCAGCAGCTTCCCAGAGACATATTCGGAGTCAGATGCTGCTGGAGAATCGTAAAGTTCTGCAGTTGATGGGTTTTCTTTAGCCCTACTGACTGAATTTCAGATTGACAGATGTTTTAGAATCATCTCTCTACAGTGTCAGCAATAGTTATATGCTGCAGCTTCCACTGAACACCGCCTCTGCGCACAGTCTGCCTCCTTAGCCTTCAACAGTTGGTTTGACAGCAGTTGTGCCCTTTTCAAGCTAATGTATATTCTTATGGGGTTTAATCTTTCTTTGTCACACCCAGACTCACCCTATCATGCTTAGCTGCTAGTAATGGATCATTCCTATTATACACATTAAGATTTTCCTTTTCCAACTGAGTGCCTCCTGGGGGATCCCGTGCACTGTCCATCCCTCTGAGCGGTGGATTCCTAGCATTTCCTAGCACAGCAGAAACACTACGAAGGAAGTTTTATGTTTTGCTTTGTCTTATTGTTTTTTCCTGCAGCTTTCTGGAAGAAATGAAATTCTGTATTTCCCTTTTTTGCTTCCATTTCAGGACATACTTTGGGCTGCTACTTTTAAATGGAGTCTACCAAGAAGTGAAAGAGTAACATTTATTTYATCTGAAATACACAGCTTATTCAGATATTGACAGCAACTAGTCCCTCAGCTTTCTTTTGAGGCAATCAGTGATTTTTCACAAAATATATTTTCGACCAGATCTGCTGAACTCTGATGCAGCTGAAAAGTAAAGAGCTTTTTTTTCTTGTTGTTGCCTGTTAAATGTGTAGCCCAGATGAGTCCTGTTCCATTTCACCATGTAGTCACACAAAGAGCCACTCAGACAAAGATGGGAAGAGTGCACAAGCTTGCTGGTCTCAGCTACAGCTTCAGACTTAGGCTTACATAGACTATATGTGAAACAAAGGCATTTAACGTAGATTTTCTTCGGATGGAGAAGGAGATGATTAAGGGTCAGAATACGATTCAAGAGGACACTGATTTTGAGCATATACACACACATAGATGTAATATATGAAACAGAGAAGAAAATCAGTACCATAAACTATCTATCACACTACAAATTGCACTCCAATCAACAATTCCCTATTATTATCCAGTTGATATATGTATATGTGTATGATATGATATACATATATCAGCTGGATAATAATTTAATATATCCTCTGTGAACTGACAACACAGATGGTCAAGTGAGTGTAATGTATTAAATCACTATCTGAAATAGGCTTTATCCCTTGTTTTTTTTTTTTCTATCATTCCCCATTTCAATTCCTTTTACTCCTCAAAGCATAAAACAGGGGTCTTTATATAGAATGAAGGATGTGCAAAGAAACACCTGCCATGAGAAACATACTTGCTAGAATGGCACACATGAACAGCACAAGCTGTAGCAGCAGACGCTGTGAATTTAAAGTGCTGACCTTTGAAATTTTATTTGCATTCAGCATTGCATGATGGATAGCAGGGCTGTCGGGCCTGCCTCATCATGAAAAACTTATTCGATTATATGTATTATTTTGTATTACTACAGTGCAGTTGAAAAACATCACTAGCCTCATTTCACTGCTATAGAAAAGGAGTGATTTGCCACCTTTGCTGGCTCAGCACCAGACACCTCATCGTATATCTCCCATTGGGCAGCTACTGTGCGGCTTGTCGGCAGCCCAGCACATGGAGTGCAGCAGAACCTGGCCGTGGTGTCTTCACTCCGCTCCATCCTCCGTTACTCCTCTTGCAGCTGTGAGGAGGGCAGATTGTGCTGCCCAGGGAACTGTGGAGGAGCAGAGTCTGTGCAAGCCAACCATCCTGGGACTGGCAAGTGCGCATCAGCCCAAGCCAGCCTCTGTAATGCCCAAACTTCTGTCAGGCCCTAGTTTTTCTCTGAGTTTCCCCTTTTCAAGCAATTCTTCCACACTTACCCAACTACACAATTAAAAAGAAATCAACTCTAAGTTATGACTGGGAAAAACCCTGTATTCATTCTAATGAAAACAATTTTAGAAATCGTAAAACATGGAATTTTCTAATATTCAGTAAGTAAGCACATGAATAKAATGCAGCAGAAGCAGTTAAACAGTTTCTTTTTATTTCAACTTGGATCAAAATAGCTGCCTTTAAACCAGTGTTTATAATCTCTCACTCTGCCTGCACTCCAAATTCTTCTGTATGGAGAATCTGATAGTGAAATTTGCTATAAAGGAAATTGAAGGTGGCGATGTTGTCTTCCCTTTGAAGAGGCAGGCAAAGAAAACAGTAGGCCCTGTGAACATTAAATTAGATTTTCAAAATTTGAACAGTTGGTTACATAGGGAAAGACATTTGTTACAAGTTTTTTAAATTGATAGTGTTGTTTTAAAAAAGCGCAAAGCTAAAGAAAAATGAACATAAATCTATCATTTTCTGGCTCCATTTTAAAACAGCGGTGCAGAAAGGTGGAAAAAAAGGAAAGAGTAGCAGTCCCAAGGGCCAGGGATCAGACAGGAATGTCCCTTTCCCCCGCCAAGAAAGCAGGAAAAGTGCTGATCAGTCTGCTGGATGGGTGCTGGTGTTCTTGGTTCATGTTAGAATAAAATAGCTTGGTTGCTTCTACTTACTGTCTTGGTAACTGATTAATGAGATCTGTGGCTGTTGGTTTGGGGGAATGCACCTGACAGAAATGTCAGACCACTCTTACCATCCTGAGGTGCAGAGGCATAGAAAAAAAACGTCCCTAGAATCTGCAGCTTGATCCGTGATGACTTTGAGGGGCATATCAGCACCTCAGAGCCTTTTCCCTTATCTGTGGTGACCCGGGGCATTGCACACGGTATGTGTGACTGGCACTGCACTGTAAGCAACATCCTCAACTGCAGAGAAGAGTACTGTGTACACAAACTGTTCTCTGTTACAATTTTATCATGGGAAAGCTCTACTGGAAAGTTTGTAATTTTAAATCTTGATTGCATTATAAAGCGTATGTAAACACAGGGGTGACAGCCCTGGAACAGGCTTCCCAGAGAGGTTGTGGAGTCTCCTCTGGAGTTCTTCCAAACTCGCCGGGATGCCACCGTGTGCCACACACTCTAGGTGACCCTGAGTGTGCTGGGGGGTTGGACTAGATGAACTCTAGAGGTCCCTTCCAACCTTAACCATTCTATGATTCTGTGATTCTGTGTAGTCACATGTCTGCATACACAAACTCTACAGTCTGCAGAGTAAAATGACAACATATCTGTAATAGATGGTGGGTTTGGGGGAAAGTACTGGGAGCAGCCACAAGATTGTCCAGTGGCATCCTCTTACTCCATCTTTTTCTCTCTCTTCCTGTCTCCTGGGCTTCCTGTCTCTGCTAAAAGAAAAGGGCTTGATATCATTTCTATGCAGCCAACACCTTCAAAACAGCAAATTAGATTTCTGCATTGCCAATAAGAAAGCCAATTCCATTCCAACCAAGGAATATTTATGAGTAATTTTAAGAAAAGGACAAAGAGTCTTAGCTGCCTTTCAGGTCCCCTGTGGAGCCTGTGGTGATGACGAGCAGATTAAAATCAGTTTTTGACTTTCAAGATAAACAGTTTTGATCTAAGAAACACTGAGTAAAATATAGGTTCTTTGAATGCTAGGAGACAATGAGAAAGGTCAAATTTTCCACCCCCGCGAGAAAACAAGTCACCTGTCAATCACAAATAAAAATGAGAACATGCATCTCTCTTCTAAAGTTGAAATACTTTTTCTCCCTCTCCTAACTTAAAATCTCAAATTTCAAACTGAACATAATTAAATATCTGTTGCATTAGCAGGCTCTAATCTTACTTCTGCAACTATCTTTTTTTTTTTTTTCTGTTGTTTTTAAATGCACCTGATGTGTCACATGAGAGCTTTGCCAATGGCTAGCACCTGGGGCCAGAGTGAGGACTCTGTGATTAGCTTCGCTTATCACACACTACAGCAGTTCATAAATCATTTCACTGGCCAGGTACAAAGCTACAAGGACAACTTGAGGAACTCTGGTATTCACTCCAAAATATTTCTAGAACAGTTTTGTAGATGCAAATGAAGAAGAAAAACTTTCTGGGGGAAAGAAAACCTAAATGTTTCCCTGGGAAAAGTGCTTATTCATCAAAGGCTTTCCTGTGATTAGGTCTGAGTTTTGTTTCTCTGTGTTTTGACAGGAAAGAAAACTTCTATAAGGCTGTTTTACTCCACTCTCTCACAGTGGTAACAGTCCTGCAGTATTTGCTTTGCACCTTCTGGTGGTGGGCAGCTTTGGACCTGCCCTATTCTGTGTCGGTCCATTAGCTTATGGCACAGCCCTCAGTTTGTTACTTATGGAAGTCCCTCCATGCTATGCCCCGTCACCATCTGCCTCCACTAACCTTCCTGCTACAAAGGACCCACAGCTGCTGAGTCTACACGCAAAGGATTTTTTCAGCTGATGAATATACTGTTACCCAGTAGCTCTGAATTCACTGAGATGCATAACAAGATCTAAAGCTCTTGTTTTTTTATATTCTCCCAAGTCTAAAAGCTCTGATGAGCACTAAAGCTAGTAAACACTGTTCAGCAAACCACACATCGTAGAAACTTGCTTCTAAAACCATCTGCAGCCTGATTCCCACTTGGAGCTGTTTTAAATTCTGCTCTAACTCACCCTGCCAATCACTTGACAATGATGAACTATTTCTTCACTCCTCCTCAATGGTATTTGAAGAAAGGTTAGGGTAAGTGTAATCCTGAGTAGGAACTCAGAGAAGTTGTGTACTAGGTTTTATTGTCTGATCAAAGGCAGACAAGTGGAAAGCAGCTGCAGCTCCATGCAGGTGGAAGGAAGAGATACCGGCTTATACCATGTTGATCTTGTTCCAACCTAGTTTTGTTAGCAGCACATGATAACTTTATCCATGATAAAGTTTGCTTGGACTTGATGAAAGTTCAGTTAGAGACCCAAAGCACACATTTTGCTTGCACAGTGCGAGCAGGACATATGGACTGATCTGGGTAGGTAATAAACTAATTAGCGTATTGTGGGTTTCTCTGCAAGAAGACATTGGATATACTGAAAGGCCTTGACTTTCTTACCTAAAAAAAACTCTCAAAAATCATTTGCATTTATTTCACGTATAAGAGAACTATCTCTCTTCTAGCTCACAGCAGCCTGCACTGCCACGTCCTGCCCTGCAGCCCCTCTGTTGGAACGGGAACCGCTGCTGTCCCAGGCTCATCAGTTCATGTTTAGTAATTGCAGAAATTCTGTCATTCATATTGTTTCTTTTTTTATTGGGACTTGCTTTAATTCTAAATTATTTATCTCACACAGTTGGAATCAAAACACTCTGAAGGAAAATAGTATCTTTAGGGTGTTACTGCAGCACTAGGAATAAATGCCTTCCATCAGACCCTCCCTCAACCACATCTAATACAAATTTTATAGCTCTTGCTAGCATGTTGACTGTCTGATGTGGTAACTCCAAAAATCTTCCCTCTCAAGCCTTGGGGAAAATAGAGAAAGGCCAACAAATCTTTCTTCTTTTTTTTTTTTTTTTTTTTTTTTTTAATTACAGACTTCATCCACACTCTGATGAGAGAAAGGCTCTATTTAAAGCCAAGTGAAATTTTACAGCTCTGGGAAGGAGTTCAATGAACAGAAAATTACAGGCTATCAAAACAAGGAGAACAGAACAACAGATACTACGTCTTCTTAGTACTTGCAAAGGTCTAAGTCTGGAGTGATTAGTAGCTGACAACAATTACCTTTTAAAGGCTTGCTACTCAGTAGTGTTTATTTGGTCAAGGTGAAGGTCTGTTGGCAATTCCAGCTTGAGATTCATAAAGGATCTCCAATAAATAGTCCTCCATGCAAAGCGTTTTAGTGGGGGATATGGGGAGGATGTTCCTGTCTCCTTTATAAATGGCTGCTAGATGTTTGCATGCTAATATGGATATCTGCTTTGGCCTAGTGACCACTGTGTTTTCTTCAAGAGAGCTTTCACATCATTTCTGATCGAATACTTTCATATCAAATACACAGAAGCGCTGGAAAGAAATTCTCAACTATGCAAAACCTGCACATCCTTCATAATAGGCCACAATAGCTCTATCTTTGGGAAGAGCAGCTGCTCCTGAAGAGAGCACATATATGGTTAGTCAAATGTAAGCCGACGGGCAGAAGTGTAACACGTGAATACACCTGCTTCCTCTACACATAAATGTTGACATATGCAGATTGGAGACCTATATCATGACATATACGTCACGACAGATCTCACAAAATCACAGATAACAGATACAATAGTCTGTTATTAGATCCAAATGTGGCCTGGATATGGGCCTATTTCTGATTGTTTTGAATGATTCTCTACTTTCATGCCAGAAAGAAACATTAAAAAGATGAGCAATGATACCAGAAAAGCGATTGGTCTTCCTCCAAAAATAACTGATTTATTAATCTATATCGATACTTATAAAATTGACTCTTCTTTCTTGTTCTCTGATGTGAAGGGCAGGATTCCCTAATAGTTACATGGGAAAAGATCTGTTGCTGTGGTATGCTGTCACATACCATCTCTCTCTTGCTGGGAGAGAATTAGCTCAGTATTTGAGAGGAAAGGGTGAACAGAGGTGCTAAAATCAGGTCACCATGTACTGCTCAGCAAATGTCAGCAAGAAGCTTCGCTCTTAGTTTGCACCTCTTGTTTGCCTCCTCTCTAGCTCTCTGAAACCTGAAGCAAAGTACTTCTATATATTTACCTATCTCAAAACACCCATGGTACCCTCAGCTGCAGTCAGAAATATTAGTTTTTCACTCATCTGATGAAAATAAAGGATCCTTTTGGGATGCAGAGAGAGGGCAACTCCTCACGGATGGGTCGAAGGCATGTATATCGCTGCCCGGTGTGGAAGTGCTCCTCTCGGGGCAGGCTGTCTTGTCCCTTGCTGCCTGCCTCCTTGAGCGCTTTGTCCTCTACACTCAGGTATCTGCATGCTAACCAGGGAAACCTAAGCTCACATTAACAACACACTTCACTGATCTGTAATTCCAGATTCAAAACTGTGCATGACCAGTATACACTGCGTGCACATTCACAGAAGAAACCAGGCTACAAATGGAAACCAGCACCACAAGCATTTCGTACGTTTAGATTACTCTCCTACTGTGTCTTGACCTGTCAGCCTCGGGTTTGAAAGTTCTGTGTTCTCAATCAGGCCTGGACAAAGTGTGGAATTTGCAGTCATCTTTGGTTTATTGCTACTACATTATTGCTACTAACTTCATTGGTTATTTCTGATATAGCTATAGAAATAAACCAGAATCAGTTTCATGGTCTGCTGTATGGATCCTCTAAGTCATTATGAAAATCATGAACCTATGTATGACCAACGATCATTTATCACAATTATTCTTGTCTAGGTTCCTCAAGCTTTTAGTTTATTCGAAACTTTCTGGCTAATGTTCATAACATCAAATCAATGGAAACCACGTTGTGATGCATTGTCTCACAGTTCTGCACACCAACAGGCACAGGAAAGTTTGAAACAGCGCTACTGTATTTAATTTGTATAGTCAAGTGGAGATTCACATCTGCTTTCCAAAAACAACTAAGTTTTGTAAGGAAGTGTAAACCAAATAATCCTCCCAAACCCCACCAACTGCATGTAACTATACAGCTGTGGGTGATGGAGAGGCACTGCAAATAGATTGTATTGTTGAGTACAGGCTTGAATATATATAGCAGAAATATGGAGGACCTAGTCCTCCATAAGCATAGGGCTCAAGGGTCTGATAACAACACATAAGGCCTCTCACTAGGCTGAAATCCAACACAGATCAGGAGCAAACACTGCCATTACAATCTAACCTCAACTTGGCTGCCTACAGTAAATATATATATGCCATGAAAAATGGCTACTCTAAATACCTATCTTCACTCAGAAAACAGACACATTAAGGACTGAATGGAGATGTCCCCTTAGCCTMAGGAGGGGCCAAAGAAGCTGACCTGACTCTTTGCACTAGCTGTCCACACTGACCACAACTGTCAGCTGCAAGCCCATCCACCAACACCAGAACCACTAAACAAATGGAAAGGCCTCTAGCAAGTTTATTTCTGTTCCCCATGTATTCGGCATGTGAAAGAAAAATCTGTTACACTTCTGTTTTTCAGATCTGAGTGCTATTTTGTCAGTCTCCTAGACCTGAACAAGAAATTGCTCTCTTCTGCTGTTTATAATATGCATCAAAGTTAAAAAAGAAAAAAAAAGCTAGGAAGAGAGGTTTTCTGTCATAGACACCAAATACTGAAAGCACTTACATAAGCATCATAATATATCTTACACCAAACACTGAAAGCACTTACATAAGCATCATAATATATCTTACAGTCAACATTATTACTATAGCATCATTCCAAAATGATCATCATAATGAAAACATTAGTTTGAAGTTGGATTCTTTTATCGTGAGATAGCATTAAAGGATGAAACAATTAATTGTTCAGTGATAATCACATCAAAGCTCTTCTATTTTTCATCACCCATAAACACTGCAACAAAGGGTGTGGGTTCCTTCCAAGTCTCAGACTCTCTTCATTGCTATCCGTGTTTTACAGCACATTTCAAAAATTCATACAGTATGTATGATGAGAGGGGAAATTAATCAGTGACACATCTCTGGTTTACGAGTCACTGTGGTTCCTCTGATCATATGGGAAATGTGGAAGAGAGGTGGGGTAGTTCAGATCTGACAAAAGCAATGGTTAATATTCATAACCATCTGGGCAAAATGCACATTATCTGATTGCTCTGCAGGAAATAATCTTCCACTTTCATTCTTTGATCTGCACTTGAAGCCTTTTTTCACCTCTCTTTTCCCCAGCTAAATTGAAACGGCTATTTGAAAGAGAGAGACAAAGGCTCAGCTTCATTTTGGAGCTTAAATGCTGAGACAATCCACTACTACTCCTCCCCTTGGTCCCAGGAAAAGACTATGGACCATTGCTCAGACCAGTTATGATTTGGATGTGGAAATGTTAGGGATGATTCCATACACAATTTAATATAGAAAAAAAAACCCATCCATTAATGTTTGGACATTACCCATCTCTTTATTGGTGTGCACATATGCTTGGGGAACATTCACCAACTCCATCAGCAGCATCAGATCACATCAGAGCAATGGTGGGAGCCATATAAGACTTTCACATAGTAATAATAAGCATTCTTTGGTTAGACTGTGGCAATAGTTATTGCCATAAAAGTCTGGCCAGTGGCACAGAGCATGCGTCAGAGATTCAGCCTGTAACCCCAGACAGCTTCCCCCAGCTGCCAGTTTCCCCCATCTCTTACTTACAGTATCTTCTGATACTACACTCTGTTCCATCTCAGGAAAGTGAGATAACAGCGTACTCGTTTGTAATGCGCTTTGAGACTGATGGGTGAGAAGTGCTGTCTAAGATCGAGGCATTACTGCTAGTACCTTGTGACTTCCTGCCTCCTCCCATCATCTTCAAGAGTTAAAGACCTCAGCCTTGACTGCAATACATCTGGAGCATTTAAAAAAGCTAGATGTCAGCAGATTTATCTGTTGATAATCGCTGCATCTCACCATAGATATCAGTGTATATATATATATATTGATGACTAAGAACACATGAAATAGGATTGCCTGTGAATTTTAGTAACACCAAGTCCTGCTGTCTTTGCAAGGCTAGTCCTTTTCTTAGCTCTTATTCTGGGTATGGGTCTGAGTGGCAATTCATTGTCAAATGCATCTTGGTGCTGGTAGTTTTGCAGCTTGTGAAGACAGCTGCGTGAAGTACATGGTCAAATGGAATGTGTTACTGGAATTAGGCCATAGTTTAGGCAAGAATAAAGTGCTTTTGTCCCATCATCCTGCCTCCCCTCCTGCTGTATGAGGAAAAAGAGGTTGTACTGGGGCAGGAAGGTGCTTCTAGGGAGGATACAGCATGGGATGGAGCTGAAGGGGACGGATCATCCTGCAAGGAGCACAGCTGTTGCATTATTCCCCTTAGAAACAGCTGCTCAGAACTGCTTTAAAAAAAAAAAAAAAAAAAAACCCTCACAATACTAGTGCTGAAATGAGAGCATCCTGCAAAGCTGACAAACTCACAGCAAAGGACAAAGAGAACATAACCAAGAAATGGAGAGATATAAAAGGTCCCTTAATATTCACAATATTTAGCAGGAGTTAGGTTTACCCTTAAGCCTGCGTAAGTCCAGAGGGTCCAGGCTTTCTCTCTGATGCCCTTCTGTTTCACAAGTCAACGCGACGGGGAGTGTGAGGACATCAGGCAGACACTTAGGTAAGGATGGCCCAAGGAGCAAAACTGCAGCCTCCACAGTGCCCTCTCACAAGGCATTCATATGTTGCATAGTCAAACAGTGGAAGAAACACCTGCCTTCGTGCAAATCTGCCCCTGGTATTAATTACTACCTAATGCCCTTCAATTCTTGTAAATCTTTCAGCATCACTCAGGATAGAGCTCTTAGGTTTGAAACTGAGTCTCTCTGGGTAAACTGCATAGATTAAAATTGCTATCARTAGACCACTGTTTTATATCTGCTGTGTGCAACATCTAGGAATCTAGGCTAGGCATCTTGAAGTAAATCTCCCTATATATTAGGCATCCCATAGAACACACACTTGGGAATTCTAACCTGAAGGTATTTCCAAAATACATATTAATCTTGGGTGACTTTGGAGTTAGCCATTCATGTCTGTAAAGTGCTGTAGGATCTTCAGCTTCATGGTTGCTTTTCATTGCAGTAGTTGTTATTAATCTGTGACCATAAAACACGTAACACAGCATACTAACAGAACACATATGCTGTGAAACATCACAAAAATGAGGACTGGTCTGGAACTGCAGATCATCATCAGCATGTTGAATTCTAGGCCTAACTGTATGCTTATGAATATGGAAGTCCAAGTAAAGGCAGGCTCTTCAGATAGTGGATTAGAAGCTACAAGAGCCATTTTTTCTTTATGTGGACATCTCTACATTTGTTACGCAGTTAGCACCGAGAAACCCTCTGTGCCCATAATTTTTTCCATATTTCTTATTATACCTAAGATCACCACCCTAAGGTTAGAAGACTATTGATCTGAGATCCACTTATCTGAAAGGCATATCTGCCACAGCAAAAGCTACAAACAATATGCAAGAGTAGCCTTACTACAACACAGATCACCTTGGTAAGAAACTAGACCTCCTCCAACAAGTCATCATTCTGCATATGGATGTAGAGCAACTACATTATTTATGCTAGTCTTCAAGAAGCCGTGAACTTAATTTGGCTTCAAGATGTCGTGGAGGGCACAGGGCAGACCTATGAACAGATCTGTAAGAGGAAGGGGGTTCTGTGGATGCTATTTGATTGCTAGGTTGGATAAATACAAATGAATGAAAGGCCGCTGGAGAGTGGGAATATCATGGAGGAGGACTGCGTCAAGCTTTTCATGTCCTCATCCACTCTTGGCCAACCAGAGGCAACACAGTGAGCCTTTAACCTCACATAACACCTCAGTTATTTATGTTCTTATGATGCTTCAGTTAAGCGAATCTTCCCCCACACTTCCCTAGGTCATTACAAACATTCATTATCCTTACTGGGACTGTGTGAGAGAGAGAGAAACGAGTCTGTAGTTTCATCCCACCTCTGGTCATTTCAAAAACCAGTCATCTATGAACTAATTTGGACTGAAAGTCTCTGAACTTCTGTCTCTCCACTTTTCCTGCATTCATTGACACATGTCTATCCAGATCGCTCAACTTCTGCCTTTCTTTTGCCAGCCAGCACTGGGAAAAAAAAGAAAATGTCTTCAATTTAGGCTCATTATAGGCAAGCATTTAGTACAGCTGACTGTATAGCATATTATAACTRAATACTTAACTCAAATGTCAGCTATAAGCACTAGAACAGGCACTGTTCAGTTTATCGGTTTTATCCAGTTACCTGTGCTTGACAATCAAAATAATCCTCCTTTCTCCCTAACACTCAAATGCAATTTAATATATCAACAAATCACTACAATGTTTTTTAGCAGCAGAAAGAAAACAAAAACAAGCTGTTGATAAATATTATGAACTTCTCTATCACATCTTTGCCTAAAATAAATCACCCAAACAAAGGCTTTAATTTTGTATTAGTGTATGCAGCAATTTATTGACTTTATGGTGGATGGTTAAGCTTCCAAAAGCTTAGTATTTTAGCACTACATAAAAGGAAGTGCTGAGCACAGACGTTTGAAAAGAGTGATAATAGGATAATAAATTACTGCAAGGTAAATTGCCAACACAAGAGACTTACTGCTCTTGTTTATGCAGCAGCAATATTTTAATACATTCAGTAATAAGGTGTCACCAATTGGTTGTCACCGGTTGGTGTTGTGACAGTCAGAGATACAGTGCTTTAGTCTGTGAACCATGGGATGGTTTTGCGATTGTTGCAATTGATCTGCTGGAGCCATTTCTCACATCTAATTCTTTGAATTTTCCTCTGCTGACAGATCATATTAAGTCTGTTGATATGGGAATAAGTTTTGGAGATGGCAGAGCCTGGGACAAGGCTGAAGCAGCTGTGTTTCCACTCTAAGGGCAGGGCAAAGCACTTCTCATATTCCTTTCACGTAGTGGGAGTGAAGGCAGGGAAATAAAAAGTGGAATTTAAAGAAACGGAATGGATGTGTTTAAGTTGAGCACAGGATCTGAGCTCCTTGAGTGTAAATATCAGAAAATAAATTTACAGTGGGTCTGAGGCTATTTTTTCCTGCTCTTTCATTATACTGCGTGTATTTGTTCTAGAGTATCACAACTAAACACTATGCATCCCCTCACCCATCAGTAGCTTTTAAGCATCAGGAAATTAGCTGTGACTGTTCCAATGTGAAGTAACAGCTAATAGCACAGTGGTGGTGTTCACTTTGACTTCCAGCATTCACAGTTTTATGCAGCAGAAGTGCATCTGCCTGATGGATGTGGAGTGAACAGCTTCCTGAAAACCTGATTCCCTCCTGACAGGGACTGTTCCCCTCAGGGACTGATGGGCATCTCATACAGTTGCTTCTATTTAACAAACTTCTTGTCACTGGCAGAGGTTTTCTTTCTCTCACTGACCTACTCGTGTCAGGGTGCTGGGGAAGGAGCACATCTGGAGGCTGTTTGCTTCTACATCCCTTCCCGGGGTCTTGGTGTCTCCCATTGTGCATGTTCTTGGCATGGAAGGCAGAGCTCTGAAAACTACCGCTAAGTTAGGATTTGATCCATCCCTTCACTTAGATCAATGAGACAAACCTCATGTGGTAGAAGAGGCAGGCACCACTGCCCAAACCACTGCTTTCCAACAGTTCAGAAAAAATCCACTCAAAGCTCACAAAAAGGCACAAAAGTAATTAAACTGTCCCTTTCCCATGGTGGCCTTAAATTCATATCTCTATGCAACACATGGCAAGGCTGGAGGAGTGAATAAAATATTTGCATCATTCAAACTATTTCCTTTTCCTTACAGTTTTGTAAAATAGTTTCTAGCATAGTAAAAATAGGTGGAAGGATTAAGAAACTTCCAGTTCAAATTAACACTATTTCCAAGAGAAAATGTATTCATATCATAAGCCTACAATGCCATTTTAATTAAAGCCCATTAATAATGCTGTAATAAAGGAAGAGATATATAGGAGTAATAATGCTCCTACAGTAAAGGAGGAGAAAATAGCAACTATATGCTGAACAGAGCACTCTGAATACTTTTGTTCCCCTCCTGCGATGAGGACGGATGAAAATTAAAGCAAATGAAATGCTGGCGTAAGCATCAGGTGTTGTTTTGCATGGTCATGTGAACAGTTCACAAACGCTGCATTTGGTCTGCACCCTGCACAGTCCACTGCACAGTTTTTCCCTCTGATCATTCTATGGCCACTGATCCTGATTTCATAATTTAGCCTGCACATCAGCTGCTGTAACAGCTTTTGAGGCCTGTCCTGATAGTGTATGAACAACAATGCTACCTTAAGACTCAAGCATGAGAGGGAAGCATGGCTCAAACCAGGGCCAGGGTAAGACTGAGCAAGCGAAAGAGAATATTCCAGTTCCATAGCCAGCTATGAGCTGAAAAGCCACCAAGAAATAAAGAATAGTCACTACTACCTATTTGAATTGACATGGTCTTTCTCATGTTCAGGAAAGAGCATATCAACTCTGCCTTTTGACATGTTTCATTATTTTAAGACCATTCTTAAGTGTTCTGCAGAAAAGACAAAATTTTAATAATTTCTAGCCTTCTTCTCCTTTCCCTGAACCTCAAAGGTTCTGTTAAACTGCCATTTTTCATTACAAACTTATTGAAAACAAAGTGCCCTGAGCAGCTCCACTTGTGAATAGAGCCTTGAGATAACAAGGCAAAATCATAACAAAGTCTTCTGTCAAAGATCATTAAAATCTTGACTGGAGTTTAATGTCAGTCTCAGACATGAACGTATGGACGCTGAAGTTGTGACATTACCTCCCTCTTTAAGTAGTTCAGCTCTGGAACACAGCTATCCAGGCAGAGCTATTTCTCAGCACATCTTATCAGCATCTTGTCACAAAAGCAATTAAATAAGGATCTTACCACTCCCTCTGCAGCTGAAATAATTTCTATGTGGGCAAATCTTTTATTTGCATCTTGCAAATATATTGAGAGAAGTCTAAGTGTTCTCTTCAGTTGACATCTCTGTGGTATAGAAAAAGAAGTTTAACAATGTCTCACCTACTGCAATCTCATTTAATTTTCCTCCTCCTTCCTAGAGACTTTAAAGCCAAACACATGATTATAGTTCTCTTACTTGGAAAGTAATACAGCATCCAGTGATGCTCTATGACTTCCTGTCACAGCAATCAAGACAGGCTGAATGTCTAATAGCGAATATTCAGGGCTCTCTCTTAATGACCAACCCATAGATGTTTTTATATTTAAAAAATGTTGAGCAATTTAGAAACTGTTTACAGAGGCTGCTCCAACTTATGWATTTATTCATTATTAGTAAGTGTATAATATTCTCAGGCAGATTTCACATATAATCAAAGCAGCATGTAACAAAGACAGGAATCAAATGCTATTTTCTTGGCTATGGTTTGCAACTAAAACTTGGGAGATAGTTCCTCTGCTTCTGCTACACTCCTCATTATTTATTTCACAAAGTCAGGATTTTTACTGTAATCTCACTGCATCTTGGCACAGGACCTGTGCTCAGGCTGGGTAGTAAGTAAGTGAAATCACCACCATGAAAACTGATGTCAACACCTCCACGGTCATTTCCTAGTGCTCTGGGTTGAACCGAAGCATGAGGCCTCCATTCCTTTATTAACCCTCCTGAAAACATGGGGGTTTTGAGGAATCATTAATATTCATCTTCTTCTGATATGATTTGGTTTCAGAGGCTCCATGGAAACAAGTCAGATTAGAATAATAAAATAAGAGTAAACTGCCTGTGGCAGAATTTGTATATAAAGTCTCTCTAATAAATCCAGTCTCTGGACAGCAACAAGAACCTAACTGAATTATACTTTTAACAACGATTGATGAAGCAAATACAACCTTTTTTTCTTTTTTTTTTTTTTTAAACACTTCTCCCAGACATATCTAAGTTGTCAAGCAGAGACATCTGGTCCAACCCCTTCATGAATTACTCATTGTATTTATGTATTGCCTCTCTCAGCATCTCCATTTGCCACAAAACAGGCCAACCAAGCTTATTTCGCTCTGGCATTATTAAAATCATTATTACCATTGCAAATGCTTCCAGGAGAGATAGCATTAATAAGAGTCTGTTCCATCAGATTCTGTCAGTTCCTGGGGTGATTAATATTCCTGTCTGCAAGAAGCTTTATATCATTTAGAGAGAGCATATTGCTTGGCTCATAAGCTGTTCTTCATGAGTGACGATGAGTGCATTGTGATCTTCCATTATCACASTGCTGTTTACCCAGCTTGGAGTGCCTCTCATAAAGCAGTTTGGAACTGTCCATGTGCAGACAGACTCAGTTCAGGCAGATGAGAGAATCCATCACAAAGATCTTTGGGTTGCCTGGCCTTCTTTGATCCCCATGTCATATCCCCACTGGGTGCTGCTACCCATCTTTGCCTGCCCTTTGCCTTCCCGGGTGTGGATGGCTGCTCTTCTTCTCTAGGTGAGGCCAGAGGATTCATAGGAGCAATTAGAGGCAGCTGTTCGCTCCAGAGCACTGTAGGCTCCCTATAGTTGTTCTCTACATATATACTGTGTCTGTGGGGAGCCTTTTCTCTGTCTTAACACAAGTCATCCACACTTAACTCCTTGGTAAGAACTGCCTACAGAGCCAATATCAGCTTTTATTCTCAAGAGGAACTACCAAATCTAGAATTCCTCAGGAAGCTTGGCAATTGCATAATACAAGTTAGACTGGAACAATCTTCATTTTGAATCTAAGGTCAGAGTCCATGGCATCTTTGTATTCCTGCACACTCAGTGAAAGGTGTACTTTAACGGAGCACTCAAGTTCCACGGGAAGTTGCCAGGGCAAGTCTTGCTTACCCAAAGTCTGATCTGTGCCGTAAGTGATGCTGTTAACTATCTGATTCTTCCAAAAGAGTCTAAAGCATATCACCAGGAACATGCATCTTCTCAACAAGTAGCAACAGCTGAGGCTTCTGATGTCTTTAGTGCTTACACTGTAGATTAGGTAGATTGGCGTTGTTTCTCAAGTGGTTGCCCTCAGAAATCCTTAAGGAAGCAATCACATTTTTGACTTCATGGGGTAAAAGTTACATGGGACAAGACATGCTGAATCTAGATGGATATGTGGGTTGCAATTCTACAATAGAGAAGTAGGGATGCATAAAGAATCATGCTTTAGTTAAGCAAAAGCATGTTGTGCAATGCAAGTGTCCACAGCAGAAGAAAAAGATGACATCTTCAAGGATGAATCAAATTTAAAGGATTGAAGGATCCACTAGCTACCTCTCTCAAATGCATATGTCTGTAGACAAGTAGGTTTGCAAGTGAAGTAACTTCTCCCTTAGCCCTGGAGCAAAATGCAAGCTGTGACCTCTGGCTCTATAGAATATCCAGCGCAAGGGAGATGTCAGGAAGCGCACAATGCAATGTCATGCACTTCGGACACGGCGATAGGGGAGGTTTTCAAGCAACAGGCATTTGTTTATCTAGACTTAAGAGATCTAAGATGTTGTTCTCATTGCCAACAACTGGTGTTAGTCATTCATCGGATATTTTTTTTTTGGACAAAAGATCTTTTTTTGGACAAAAGATCATTAAAATAAAGTGAAAGATGGACTATTTAGATCCAACAAATTAATTTAATTTTAAGCTAAATGTAAGAGAATACCTTTCTCAAAAACATGGAAAAATTACTTACACATTTTCACTTTAAAAATAAATAAATAAACAATTTCACCTGGAAAACACAAAAACATTTCCTCTCATTATTTCTTCCCCCAAATCTTTCCAACTCCTCATTTTAAAGGGATATTTTATTTTAAAATCTGCACTGAAGAATGGAGGCACATTTTTAAAGGAAAGTTAATCACAGATGGAAACAGCCAAAGGAAGCACTTCATTCATGTTAAAATAAGCAGCTTGGATAGGTTTGGGATGAAGCTTGCTCAAATGGTTGGTTTCACTTCAGCCTTAGCTAAACTGTTCCTCCTCACTTTCCCACTCCATATTTTTGGATCAGACACTAATATTAATTAACATATTAATATTTGCTTAATATCACCAATGATCTCAAATGGTACCAAAGCTCTCAAGTATATTCATTGTATGATTTTCTCTAGGACAATCAGAGAAAAACAAATATTTCACCAGGATTTGGGTTGGAAAGATAGGACATCCAATCTTATCTTCTCTTCAGGATAGCCAAGGTGGCTCTCTGAACACATTCTACAGTTTTCCACAATTGAACTAAAACCACATGGTCAAGCTTTCAGTCTGGAGCACATTTTTAGAGCTTGACTGCAAACTTTGTAAAAAGCAGGTTTTATAATGGAAAAGGTGGAAAAACTGCAACTACAAGTCAACACTGTAAAAATATCTCACCAGATGAATAGTTTGGAAAAACATGGCCAATAGAGATGAGCCAGACACAGATGAAAGTAATCTATCTTGTGGTGTACAGAGAGGACTCCAAGAGAAGCACTGCAGGAGACAAGGACTGAACCTAGAAGGATGATGAAGGATGAAAGACTGGATTGGAGAAGGATACAATAACTGAAAGACAATGTGCCCACCTTTAGGTGCCTTACAGGAGACCTGACTATAATACTTCCTTGGCTAAATCATGCAGTTTTGCACCCCTGTACAGCTCATTTCCACAAACTAGTATACAGGAAGAGAACTCCTACCCCTTAGGGAGACTGTGATTAATCCCAGACATGGAAATGCAGAGCCGGAAGGTTCACACCTCTTTAATCACTCATGAGCGTTTATGTATAATCTAGCCCTGTCTGTTTGGACAAGTATAGTCTTTATAGAGATGGCATGCTCGAGGGCTGATCAGACCATGACCTGAATGTCTGAGTCCAGCTGGAAAGGTCATTTCTAGTTCAGCCTGAGCTAAACTGTTCCTCTTCACATCCTCATCCCAGGTTTTTGGATCAGACACTGAACTGGGAAAAGAAAAAAAAAAGAGGAGTTTGTTCTGAACCTACAGGAATCACAAAAGTATCTGGCCTCACTTCCACAAAGAGCCTCATGCACAAGGATGTTCATTAAWTGCTCCTTCAGATTCCTAAAATAGAGCAAACCCCATCTTAAAAATTAATAAGTTGCCATGCTGCCAATGTGTTCTGTTATGCTTCATATTAGTCAGTACTGAGTGTAAAAGAAAAAAAAAAGTAATGCAGCTTTGTTTATCCAGCAATCTGTAACTCTAAAAGCATTCACCACAGTAGTGCATTGTTTGTTGTGGAAGAGGCATGAGAAACATGCAGAAGTAATGTAAGTAAAGCACATGAATACAGATGCAGATAGGAACACGAGTCACGCTGTGGAAGCAGCAGTATCTCAGGATGTAGCTATGTAAGTATGGCAAGGTGACATTTAAGCTCTCATTCAGAGTTTAAACTCATTGGTTGCTACCTGGCAGTGCTCCCACCTCCAGACAGAGGACAAAGGTGTTCCCTTTCAGCCTGAAGTGAAAGCAAAATGACAAATACTTGCATTTTCCAGTGGGGGCACAGACAGCAATAAGGGATGTAGGATGACCCTTTCTCCTTTCCAAGGATAAGGAAAAAGATTTGGTGGACTAGTGGGTAGAAAGAGCAATTAGCGATTTTTTAATTCCTAATGCTTTGGATATCAACAACATCTAGCAAGAAATATGACACAAAGACTTTCAATACAAATGGGATGTAAAAATGTTTATCTTTACCATTGAGTCTTTAGTATCATCACCTCATGACATTGAGCACATATTACCTTTCCTCCCTATGGCACTATGATGCTTTGAGGTTGCTGTCCAGCAAAAAAGCAGATGGTTTGCCCTGCATCACTGCCTTCACAATGCCACATGCTGAGACTCCGTGGTTGCTAATATACTTTATAATAACCTGCCTCATCCCTGGTTTAGGGAAGCAAAACTCCTTAAGGACTATTTGCACAGATTATCCAAGTACAGAGAACAAATGGGGTGCAAGTTAGGCAAGCAGTATGGAGTCTCTGTGATATTTAGAAGCATTCCATTTTTCCCTTGTAAACGTCCATAAAATAACTTCCTTTGTTTTACAAGCACATTTCTGCATTGGGGAACTGCTAGAAGTATATGTAATGCATCTATCCAGTGGAAGGCAGTCACAGAAGTTTCTTGGTTACTTGCTAGCACTGGGTTACTGCTTGTTAATATTGTTCCCTCTCAGCTTCTTGGAGACCTCAGCATCCTTCCAGGTGGTAACTATAAAAGTAGCTTTGGAGAAATCAACATGCTGGTTTAATGACAGAAAAGACAGACTTCCACTGCCATCTCCCATGTTCCAAGTCAGCAGGAATCATCAAATCACCAACTGCTCAGTTTCATCCCCTTGTCTACCAAAGAAAACAAAGTCTTATTAGAAGAAGAAAGGCAAAAATAATTCAGAAAAGGTAAGATTAAAGAACGTGAGCATGAACAAGCACAGAACGGGCTTGTCTGGTTGCAGATTGAGGCAACAGAATTGCATAAAAGTCTGGTAACCCTGCTTACCTGCAATAAGACCATTTGGCTGCTCTGGTCATCACCTGTCTAAACACTGGAGAGTATTAGGGGTTTCAATGGTTGAATTAAGCTTGTCACTGTGGTCTACTGGTGCTTGAAGAAATAAAAGTGAATTGGCGACAGTTACACTTACTCCAAAGTAAACAGTAGTGCAATGAAACCAGCTACCACATATTTCCTGAAGTCCCTTTCTTGCTCTAGAGACACAGACTTGTCCTCAGCTCTTACAGGACACCTAGATACTTTGGGCAAAGTCTGACGAACAGTTCATTTTTTCTGAAGTGCTTCTGCATTTGTAGATGTGTCCTAGGAATGCTTAAACCTTGTACCATCAGACTGCTTCAGATTCAATGTAAGTATATCTCTTTCCATTCTGATATGAGACATTTTTAATATCATAACACAAAGAAAGACCTTCCCTTGGTTGAGGAGCATCAGGTTACAGATCATTTAGGCAAAACTGACAACCACAAGTCCGTGGGGTACGTAAGAGCACATGGGGAAGAATCACGGAATGGTTAAGGTTGGAAGGGACCTCTGGAGATCATCTAGTCCAACCTTCCTGCTCGAGCAGGGACACCCGGAGCATGTGGCACAGGGTGGCGTCCAGGCAGGTTTTGAAGACCTCCAGAGAAGGAGACTCCATAACCTCCCTGGGCAACCTGTTCCAGGGCTCTGGCACCCTCACAATAAACAAGTTCCTCCTCACACTTCCTGTGTTTCAACTTACATCCATTTCCCCTTGTCCTGTCACTGGCCACCAATGAGAAGAGCTTGGCCCCTTCCTCCCTACATTCTCCCTTCATGTACTTATACATGTTAATGATATCCCCTCTCAGACTTCTCTTCTCCAAGCTAAACAGGCCCAACTCACTCAGCCTCTTCTCATACGAGAGATGTTCCAGTCCCTTAATCATCTTTGTTGCCCTCGGCTGGCCCCTCTCTAGAACCTCCGTGTCCCTCATACTGGGGAGCCCAGAATTGCACACAGAATCATTATATCTCCTATGTTTACCTTGACTTTTCAGGGCAGTAAGTTGGAAACACAGTTCTGAATCTTAGCTGTAAAGCTGCACATCTCATTTCTGCACTTTTAAAAATGGTGTTCCACAGAAACACGAGTCACATTCTTACATAATACACGAAAAAAAAATCCAAACACAGCAATATTTATTTCAGGAGAAAATGTATTTTCATTTTCAAAGGCAGTTTAACACACTCCTGTGTACACACATATATTTTTTTCCCTAATTTTTCTTAAAAACATTATAGGTACATGAATGTCCATCTGTATGCATATATGAATTTATATACAGACAACAATCAGTGCATGTATGTGTGCTTATATCTAAATAGATTTATGCATATATATGTATTTATAAACACACACATATATCTAGAAACAATAAAGAATTGTTTTGTATTTAGGCAACCTACAGTTCAACTGGGCTCTGCAAAAAACTCCATCTTTAAACCTAAGCTGTCAACTAACGGAGCACAGCAGCACGAGGTCATACCAACATGATAATACACAATACCAAATACCATGATCAGTCACTGTTTTGACCAGTTATTTAACTGAGTCAATTACATGGCATTAAAAACTGTATAATTATAGTAACACTTCCCTGGGAGGTGACTTGAATAAAACAATAAAGCCAAAGCCCCTCCTGCTGCAATCCTGGTGAAGCTGTTGGAGACCTCAGCACAGTCATGTCCTGATTGGGCACAAGAGCAGATACTTCCCTGGCTGTTGGTCAGAAGCAGCCAGTCAGCCCTGCACTGAGTACCAGGATTTTATCCTCCTCATCCTTCTAGTGCATCCTACCAATGAAATAGGAGCTTTACTGAAAGATTTCTGCAAAACACTGAGCAGTTAACCGAAATCTCAATTACCTCTGAATCCACAACGCTGAGGGGCAGGTACCATGGCTTTGTAAGTGCTGTAGCAATCTCTGTACAACTACAGAATTCCTGCTAAACGTGGAGCAGTTCCCTCTCTGTCCCTGGATGCTATTGCAAAGGACAGTTCTGGAAATCAGGCCGCTACAAAGAGCAAAGTGTGTAATTCTCTCCAGGCTGTGTTTTTGTCATTCTGACTTTCAGGTCCAGAGTCCATTCAAAGACTTTGAGGACAAAGGTCCACACTCCAGGAAGGCTGTCCCTTCGCATTGTTTAGCAAGAGAGAACTCAGGGAATCTCACTCTGCTAGGACAGCCGGTGTGATACAAGGATGTGGATGGATAAACAGGCACATATTCTTCCATGGAATTGTATTCTTTGAAAAACGCTCTCCTAAATTCTCTTTCCTTTGATTAAAGAAAATTATTAACTGATTAATGTTCATTTGGCCTCCAAGGCTAAAGGAGGCAATGGAACAGTTCCAGGAGCTTTCTCTTGCTAYATGAAAGAGGATGGATGACAGAGAGTGCAAAGCTGGCATGAAATTCAGTTGGGCAAGGAAGTTTTATGGGTCAATCATATAACGCATGAGACCTAAAAGCAATGAATGTGCAGTGAAGACTTCTTCCTTCTTCACTCCATGCAGTGACGAACTGTGCAGGCAGATATATGAGTGCTGAATCAATGAAGTGAAGCAGAAGACACTACATGAAGATGATGAGAGGCAAGCAAGGAAGGTGATTAACAGATGTTAACAGCATGGGGAACATGCCTATCACTAAATAGGAAATGGAGAAGGTTACAGTAACCAGGAGTGACAGTGCTAAGCTTTGGATAAGTTTTTGGATTGCCTGGAAAGAACAATTAAAAAAAAAAACCTACGGATGAAAAATATTCTGCAAATTCAAGTCACTATTCCCTTATAGCATTCATAAATAGCGTGAAGTCTTGTTTAAACATGTAATTTCTATTTGACGGTGTTATTGTCAAAAAGCCTAGCAATCCTTTCAGTTCAGAGGCATTTAAATTTAGCAGCAGGAAGAAGTTTGTTGAGTGTGGAATCCACCCCTGCTGCTCCAAAACAATCAGAAACAGGAAAAAGTAATCAAAAGGGAGTTTTAATGAGTTATAGAGCCATTGTTTACTGGGGAGGGCTGAAAGCCTGAAGCCCAAGCCTAGAGGACCTCTGTGACCCTGCACTGCCTCTTGGTGGCAAAATATTTGCTTGAAACTACGTCAAAACAACACAGTATGTGTGTTTGAAGGCCAAGGGGGGAAAATGTTGAGAAAAATAATGGAAATTCCCTGAGTCTCTGAATGTATTGACGGCTTTTCTTGAAAAACAAAGCAGTAAACAGCAGCTGTATTTTCACGTTCAGTAGGCAGTGTCTCCCTTGACAGTGGGAAGGGGCAGCCTGTATCTGCCAGGCCAACTATAAAATAGTCATGTTTTGCTCCAGAGCCATTGAGCACGGGGAAGTGGGCAGCTGCAGGTGCAGCACGTGGCTGGGGGCGGTGCAGAGGTGGCTCTGCAATGCCCTCCATCCTCCACAGCCAGCACTCCTAGCATAAAAAGCCAACCTTGCTGTCTGATTGGGCTGTCAAAGTGAACGCCTCGCATGGGGGTGAGGAAGGTCTTCTACAGGGAGACTGGGAACAGGAAATTCATATTTTTCAAGGCAATAATTATACAAAAGCTCTAGATTTTTGTTGGGCATGGGAGATATTGCTTACCCAGAACTTTCACCCGAGGTAAACAGGCATGACATTAAAGCAGTGCTCATGACTAATAGCACAATTTTACCGCGCTGCTCAGCAGCAGGTATTTAACCAGGAGCACTATCTGAAAGCAGCCTGCTGCACCTGCCTGGTTAAGAGTAAGCCACCATTTCCCCCTGCCCCGACATTTTCAGCAGAAAAGTCCCCGCCAAACTGTTCACTGCTTGCATTTATCTCAGAGAGGAGAGCAGTTAATTTTAGAGCTTAAATGCACCGTCTAGCTAATTATACAGGAATTTCCTCATGCCAGGAGTCCATCACTTGTAGTACTCTTAACTGCCAAATCTCCATCCCAATTTTACTGAAGTGTTTGGCTTGATAACCACTTGAAGCAGGTTAATAGTGTATTTCTTAGTGGCTGTTTTCTTATAAACTTTTAGCATTATTTTAGCATTAGCTGAGATGGGAGGAAATCAACATAAAGCTCTCTTTGATGGATTTTTGAAGTTATACCACTCTGCTTTTGAAGACAAAAAGACAGGCAGACTAGTTCACACTAATGGTGCTGAAGGATCTGATTCTGCAAGCATCCCCAGAAATGCACAGCACAGAAACAAAGGGATTCACTGGCCCTCATCTTCCTCACAGCTGCAAGCCTCCACACACATATTCTGGGGCTCTGAGGAGGATGCTGCAAGCTCAGACAAAAGCTGGAGTTCCAGCTCTCCACTGCAAACTTCCAACTGCACAAAGTTTGCTGTAAAGCTTGGTGGGAGGAAGTAAATGAACTTTCCTCATTGCACATTGCTGATGGAGCACAGCACAGCACAGCAGTTGGCTGCATCATCCTGGGCTCCCAGTTCTACATCTGGCTTACTTCCTGCTATATCGTTGCTTCTAAGATATTTCTTTCCATGAAGTCCTTTCCCAGATGCTTTTTCCTTTTCAGTGTAAGCCACGACTCAAGAGCGCATCTTTCTCCTCCTGAGAGAGGAGACACAGAGGTGCCGCTCTGAGCGGCACACAAGAGTCTTCCTCCTAAGACAACCCAGCTCTAGTACAACATCCTGATACTGATCCTGTACTAAGCCAAGTTAGGGTTTTCCTAGCTCAAAAGGCTTGGAAATTCAAAGTSTGACAAACATCTATAGAAATCCTTTCTCATGAAAAATTCAGAGACAGGAATGAAATAATGGTTTTGTTGGTATTTGGTTAATAAATATAAAATAAACCTGTAACTCATGGCCAATGTGATGCCAGTTTCTCTCCCATGTTTGTAACAGACGCTGCAAACTCCCTTCACATTTGGCTGGAGCACAAAGATTTGCCAGAGCTGACCCGCACAACAAAGGTTGCCAAAAACCATGAGCACAAACCCAGACAGACTTCTTCAGGGTAAGCAAATATAAAGGCATCTAAGTGGAAGGAAGCAATCAGGTATAAAAAAACAGCAAATAAGCAAGAAAGTGTGCGCAATTAGAGATTTTTAGCCAGTTTAACATCCACAGCTCCCAGAGCTGCTACAAAAGCTATAAGCAGTCATCATTTCTGCAGACCAAGTTCAAAAGAGTTCAAAGCACACTATATAAATTAAAAATCTCAGGCTGACTATGTCTAAAAAATTCACACCTGCTCAGCTACTACATGTCTGTACACTTACATGCATACACCTGATTTTCTAGAACATATGCAGTACTAGCGACCTGCTGGAAAGCACCTCCATGGAGAGGGACCTGGGAGTCCTGGTTGACACTAAGTTAACCATGAGTGAGCAGTGTGCCCTCGTGGCCAAGAAGGCCAATGGAATCCTGGCCTGCATCAGGAGGAGTGTTG
>NW_020456198.1:9428446-9565815 GCF_003342845.1 Nothoprocta perdicaria | reverse complement strand
ACGAGAGGTAATGGCCACAAACTGAAGCACAAGAAGTTCCGTCTCCAGGTGAGGAGGAACTTCTTTACTGTTAGGGTGACAGAGCAGTGGAACAGGCTGCCCAGGGAGGTTGTGGAGTCTCCTACTCTGGAGGTCTTCAAAACCCACCTGGATGCCACCCTGTGCCACATGCTGTAGGTGTGCCTGCTTGAGCAGGAAGGTTGGACTAGATGATCTCTAGAGGTCCCTTCCAACCTTAAATATTCTGTGATTCTGTTATTCTGACCTCCTAATGCCTTTCCACACTATAATCAGCATCTGTACGTGCAGGACAGTACCACGCAAAGCCTACCTAGCTCTATTTCTATGGTACATCTATATCATATCAGGGAAAAAATGCACCCAGACATTATTATGTGTCTAAAGAAGAACCAAGACGCTTGTTGCAAGTTACTTTTAGTAGTATATCTGCCATGTAAATAACAGTCTCAGCTTTTACATTGCTGGTAGTTTTAAGTCCTTGTCTGAATTTAGAATCAGCTTGTGGATTTGCATATTGATGCCCATAAGAACATGATGATTATATATGTAAACAGAAACCTAAATACAACAAAACTTAATATTTTTTTTGACATTTATTCTCCAACCACAAGCCCTCACAATCATCATTAAGCCTTCAATCTGGAAAAAGCCAGAATGTTTCAAAATGTTAGTCACAAACAAAATGCAGATAAATAGGTTAACCTCTGGAACAGAAGAATATATACTTTTACTAAGCTGACAGAAAAAAACAGCTATAGTTTCCTTTCTTTATGAAAGGAAACATGTTTGCCTTGTCTTGTGTCTGTAAAAAAAAACTTGGAAAATCTCAGAAAAAAAAATAGTAAAAGGCACAACTATCCCACGCCTTCCGCACTGTTCACTCTCTCCTACAATTGTGTAAAGCAAGGAAGTAAAAGGCTGGTAGAGACTGAAAAACATGTTTTTCTTTGAAAGTCCATCCACAGAAATATTTATCAGTGTGGCAAAACACACAGAAATACATTATTTTGTAAAAAGCCAGGAACAAACATGTCCCCCGTTTCACTGAAAACTGGAGGATGTCCCCTTGCTGTGAAAAAATAGTTTTTATTTGTTGCTTTTAGTCTGTTTCTTATCACTAGGGGTCATTGAAGTCTCAGACCACTTAGATCTGCAGAGCTATGCAGTGTATTTTTGCCTCCTGGTCAGAAACGGTCTTCCCTCTTCATGGATTAAGGTCACCAGAGCTTTCCATGGAGAAGGAAAAAACCAACATCCAATATATACTTCCAATAGGTACATGACTCCTGGTGATCAGCAAAGGATGTGTAGATGGGCAGAGACAGGCTGTGTCCACACTATTAATAATAGCTGGACATACATGGTCTCTGTCAAACTGCCTACCCAGGAGCTCCTCACAGGCAGATGAAAACAGCTGCAAGTGCCAGAAGATAGAGCAGCATCAGTCACGTTAGGTCTAACAGATGCACTGCATGCCCTCCAGCTGGAGACATGCAATCCTCAAAAAATGGTGCAGACAGGATCTGCATTGTATAGGCATTCAAGGAATATCAAGGATGGTACATTCAGACTGAGTCAGAAGTACTCTGGGATGTATGTGTGAGCGGCCGTCACGGGAAAGAAATAGAGATCACTCTATGCCGCTGCTCACAAAGATGTTTTTTTTCCACACTTACTTCAGTGTTTGAGAGTCCAATTCCAGAAGTTACAGGGGCAAACCCTGAACCTACTAGTGTAGTGTGGATACAGAACAGAAGTAAGACTGGGAGCTCTCACTGGACCTGCTTCCTCCTTCCAACATGCAGGTGCCTGCCATGTAAAAAAAAAAGCAAGAGATCATCTCTGCTGGGTCACCTAGACCTCTTCCAAAGGCAGGAAATTATGTTACACCATTTATCAGGTTCACAGTCCAGCCAAACACAAAATCCAAATCCCACATACAGGTCGATTATGGTACTGTGGAAGTATAATGACATTACAAGCTAAGAGCTTTATTCCTCTCACTCCTTACAGTAAGAGTCCTAGAATCAATCCTACCAGCTCTTTTGGCTCCCTTCTCCCATCAGCTTGCATCAGGGAAAGCTGCTCTCAAAGAAAACAAACATGTGTACTGAATCCTTACACTCTAGTCTCACCAGGATTCTCTAGAAAGGGACTGATGCTTGAGGAAGAAAAATTAAAAAAATTAATAGAGCGAAGTTGTTTCTTCCTTTCTCATTCCCTAAGCATCCATTAAGCCAAAATGACAGCAGTTCATAAAACTTTGAGGAGTGTTTTGCTATGGCATGAGGAAGTCCTCTTAAGAAACAAGAAGAGATGCAAAAAAACACCCAGGCTGATGTGCCTCGAATTCTAAGGAATTCAATAGAGGTGTGCAGAGCACTGTAAAAAAATAAAAAGGTGGCTATATCTCTGCTGTAATGATCTGGAGGTAATGGGATAAAATTACTCTGACATACACCAGCTCCTTTTCTATCCTCCTCACCTTAATCAAGGTACAAAAACAAAATTAAAAAATCATTGACTTCATCGACTGACCAAGAAAAGGCTCTACTTTATGATACTTCCTCTCCAGCCACAGCAAGGGGAAACCAAAGGTGTTCTCCAGTGGTGGAAACCCAGGTAGAATACTGCTTGGCTTCCTGTAGACAAACTCGAAGTATCCTGATCTTAGAAAGGCATAGTACATTTAATTACACTGAGAACACATGAGTTAAAGCATGACCCACAACTTTGAAGAACAACCAATTCAAAGAGAAAAAGCAGTCTGCACAATGGCAGGAACACTCTGGAATGTACTGCTACCTTCCGGTAACATCTGTTGAGAGGGAATAAGGATAATGATAATACTGTTGCCATTATTAAAATCAATTAATTACATTAATGGATATGTGAGAAGAGGGAGTAGAGAGCGCCTGACTGCTTTGAATGCACATCAATAATGAGGCATTAGTATGTCATATCTCTCCTTGTAGGCCAAAGCACCTAAGCAAATTAAATGGCTTCTAACAATGTCACTTGATTAAATGATGTCCCTCTTTTTCTCTGCTTGGATCAGGTGTGTACTGTGGGATTTCTGACCCAGCTTTAGAGGGACCATAAATACTACCACCTAGCACACACAAAGAAGTGCTACAGAGCGAGTCTGTCAGATGCCTTCTTCAGAGAAATTGTGGTGAAGAGCGAATCTGACATTAGAATTGGGAAGGAAAGAGGGGATGCGACTTTGCCCACTGTGGCATTATTTGTGCCTTTTACCTGGAAGGCAAAATGACTGAGTGGGCACCATGTGTCAACAGTCAGGCAGAAGAGAGAGATCTCTGTGTTGATGCTCCAGAGGAGGAGCATATCCAAGTATGCTGGTTCCATGAAAGAGCTTTCATCCACCCCGTGCCACTTACCCAGCAAACTCCCATCAGTGTCAGTGGAGCTTCATTACATATCAATGTCCAAGAACAAGCCACAAAAGATAATTGCCTGGTGCAGTGTGGAATGAGTCAGCCCTGCAGGAATGCCTCACGCCCTTCCTCACATGTGCTTCCACTTGAAGTGCACTGGCTTACACTGTGGCTAGGCCACATATTAACACTCTAGCAGTTGGGAAGTACTGGATCTACTTCAAACACAGGAGATCAGGGAAAAAAAAAGGAAAAAAAAAAAAAAAAAAGAAGGATAACAAAAACCCAGGAAGCAATGACTTAATGACTTAGGAAACAGAGATGCTTAAAGTAAGATCAACATGAAATTTTTGGCATTTCAGAACTTCTTCATCCCCAGCATTGAGTCCCAGCAGAGCTGGCTCCAGGGAAAAGATCTATCACTTGCAAAGCAGTTCCTCCCATAATTCAGGCCATTATGAAGCACATCTCTAGAGTCTGTTCACATACTGGTACCTTACTTATTCTCATTGCAGAATGGCTTAAACATCAAGAAACAGATTTGAGTTTTCCTCACTGAGAACGAGTTACATATACAGTGATGAACTGGAAACACTGGAGTAGCTATTTCATGTCTCATTCTTTTTCTTACAACTGGGTTAAAATAACAAGTACGTATTGCTTGTATTCCGCTTGAAGTCCACTGTTTCTCAGTGAGATCTGATGAGGGTATTGAAGATTGGCTTGTTTTGATTTGATAGGCCCATCTATCAAAATCAATTGTTTCTATCAGCAGACTTGCTTCCCCCTTTAAAATAATAGTCACTTGTAATGAAAGAACACGTTTGCTTCTGTGTGCATGGAAATCTCTGAAAATTTCATGGAGAAACTCTTCTGCTGTGAGACTTCTATCTACTACTGGCAAAGGCATTCAGGCAGTTTGGGTTATAATAAGCATGGCATAAGCATGGGGACATAAGCAGGCATAAACCATGAGCCATGCATGAGTGTGTAACAGTGATCAGTAACACGCATAGGATCATGATGGGTATGGACAAACATGGAATAATTATCCTAGATTGTGAAGGCAGCCATACTAGGGCACCATAGCTTGCTGGCTAACTCGAGGGCATTCTTCATTGGAGCACTGTACTTTCAGGAATTATTTGGTGAGGAAAAAGCTGAATGTGAAGGACGGAATAACTTTTCCATTTTGCTGCTTCCTACTGCTCTGTGTCCACAACCTTAAGCACTAGAGAAATTATCAAGACATTCAAACGGCTCAGATTTATAGGTGAAGCAGATAGACACAGCTCTGGCATTCTGAATTTGCAGTGAAAAGGTGAGCAGGAAGTTTAGGTTCAAAATCAAAAACAAGAAAAGTATTTACTATTTTTACCTATTCTATTTCCTTTTTTTTTTCCTGTCTGCTGCACTTCATTCCCCTTTGAGATATAGCCAACCTTCCTGCTCTTTCAAAAGAACCCATCAAACTTGAACTTTAAAGCCAAGACTTTACATAGTCATATTTTACATACACTTTACTTTACATATACATAATTTACATATAAAGCCAGTCTTTACACAGACTGGCTATGTAAATACAGAATTACAGAAATTAATATCCATTTTAACTATACACTAACTATACTCTAACCACTCTATCTATTCTCCTGGACTATAATGAACAATGTTTAAAACTACAGCTGTTTTTTTGAAGATTCAATTTCAGACTTCTCAAGGAGACCCCATCTTAAGAGGGAAACTACTGAATGAGAAAAACACCAGATGTCAGTATTATGTAGTCTTGCAGTACTCATGGGATACAAGAATTTGCCACACACACACACACACACACATAAAAAGACTACATAATATTAAGATACATCATGAGAAAACATCAGAGGCTGACCACATTGTAATGCTTTGTCACATGTCCCACATGAAGATGGTGAGGCGGTATTATAAAATTATGCTGCAGAAGTTGCTGACACGGGATCAGCATCTAGCCATGAAGCTGAAAAGCATCTACAAGCGCTTCCAACAGTGAGGATTATCATCTTCTAATTAAACTCCAAGTCATTTAATGAGGAACAATGTGGGCGCAGAGGGGTGGGAGCAGTGGTACAGCTAGAGGCACATTCCAGCCTTCAGGGCAGGACTGCAGCTTGAATTATGACCTACTCCTGCATCCGTTACGGCACCCCAGTGGTTAACAGAAGCCCTCTTTGTCCAGGGGTTGCTGGGGAGACAGTTCCTGTACCTCAGGAAGCAGGGAGAAGAGAAGTTTCCTGTTTTGAAGAAGTTTTAAGGACTGTTTTCCTCCAATCAGGCAGCAGATGCCTAGGCAGGAAATGGAGAATACAGCTGCCAGCCCCACTCTGGGCCAGGGACTGCACTAACCAATGCAGGCATGGCTAACCGTAGTCTAAAAATCCCCAGTGATAAGTGGTTTGCAGATTTAAGGGAAGGACTTGCGCTGGAGGAGATCAAGACTGACACTGGAGCAAGACCAAAACAAATCAAATTCTAAGAGGACGTGGACATTCAGCTTCCTCCATATATGTGCTTCTCACACAGATCATCACACCCGGCACATGACCCTGATAAAAATTTAAGAGAGCCATGAGATGTCTACTAATAGTCATAGTTCCAAACAATACTGTGAGGTAGCAGTTGCCGTAATTTCCCTCTAGCTGATGATTCACTGATGAGGTAGCATATGTTGCGGGGGTCTCCAATGCATAGTCTTGCCAAATGCAGGAAAACAGTCATAATTTCTCCAGCTTGATTTTTTTTTCCTTTTTCAGATCTACTTCCGTGAGAATGCTTGCTGACTTTCAAGAGCAAAGTTTAGCTCTGTCCCCAAAGAAGCTAAAGCTCCTGCTTTATACCAAGATTCTGCCTTTTAAAATCAGTGCCTAATATTTCTTTCACTGACATCACTTTTACACCTACATTATGTCTTTCCCTCAACGACACAGCTCTTCACTCAGACTTACTTGCTCTGAATGGTGTTTGAGGTGCAGTCTGCAGTTTCCCAGTTCATGAGTTCACTCCCCATGATGTTTTTTCTCTGGTGCCTTATGTAACGGTTTGTGAGATGGGGTGAACAACTAGAAAAAGACTACATTAGGAAAATCCATGAACTGTATTATTATCTGCTTCTCTGCTGTTTGTAAAGCTCACGAGTGCTACTGACAACTTGGCAAATACAAGGCACTGACTGAAGTGCAGGATCATCATATCAAGTTGGTTAAAAAAAATCTAAGTGATGGCAAAGGAAGCTTTATCTGAGTGAAATGTTCGTGAAAACTAAGCTAGAACTTGAGAATTAGGCCTCTGGGTACCTGAGAAGATAAGGAAATCCCCATGGTCCTGACAAATAAGGGAGGATCCAACTGCAAGATTATTTAAGTTCTCAGATTTTATGCCATTACCTGTAAAAATATATACATTCAAAACCCATATAAAAATATTTTTCTTTTTTAAGATAAATCAACACATCTCAGAAACTTACTACATAACAGGAGTCTTAACAGCATTTTGAACCAGACTAGAATCACATAAACTTCGTTCCTAAGAGGACCAGTGCTCTCATTATGTTCCCTTTTCCAAAAATGGCCAGTGAAATAATCAGTTAATAGTTAAGCTATAGTTAAAGACATGTTTGTAAAGTTTTGCAGCTACATTCCTTTGTAAAGAATATGAAGGCATGACTGGTCTCCCAAGAACCAACTCCACTTTCCTACCTTCCCATAAAGCTTTATGGGATCTGTGTATCGGACATCCTTCAAAATCTCCTCCCACCTGTGATGAATGCCCTTAAGCACATAATTGGCTGCATATTTTCAGTATTATTCATGACTGACTGCAAATTGTAATGCTCTTTTTCTTTTTGCAAAAATATGTACTAGGAAAACATATGCTACAAAGTAAAGTGACAAACTTTCAGATACAGGAGAGAAAATTTACCATCTCTCAACTGTAACTCTTCTCTTCTTCTCCCCTCTCCATACCCTTTATGTTTTTCTTCACTTTTCTTTTCTTGCCTGTGTTTAAGACATAAATTCTTAAGGGTCAAGCCTGTGACTGACATCGGTCATTTCTTTGCTACCAGTTTGACATAAGGAAGACCACAAATGCAAAGCAAAGGCACCTAGCAAATTGTCTACCATAAAAGGTAGTCTTGTGTGAAAAATTCAATCCGTATGTCTATATGCCAGGAAATATTGCACCAAATTGCACCAAGCTGAGGGGATAATGCTGTGAACTTCAACTCGAGCGAAAATCAACTTAGGACTCTTTACATCCACTCTACCTAGTCACTGAGCTGGGTCTCTAAAGAGTCAAAGGTTTCATCTTAGTCACCAAAAGGTTTAGAATAATTGCTTTGACAGCATTTGCATTTGTGTGAGTTTCTGTCTCCTCAGGAGAGGTTCTCCACTAAACCTTGAGATTACCAAGAGCTGAACCTTCAATCTCCTTCTCTAGCCAGAGCATTAAGTCCAAATCACAGGATCCTATCTTGTGCTGTAGTCCTAAGGCACATACCTGCCAATGCACCTCACATCCTAGTATAGCAGCTCTAGCAGTAGCTCTCCTGGCTTCCAGTCAACTGGCCAGTGATAAACTGTCATGACAAACAGTACTTCCTACTTCCTGGCTCTGAGCCTCTTGATGTGAGGCAGGTTTTTGAGAAAAGAGGAAAAAGAATCAGAGCAATTTATGGAACAATGACTCCAGTTACTGCAGGGCACACAAAATAGCACAGACATGGAAACTTGTCATCAGGCAGCAATGACATCAGTCTATAACTGCCCAAGTGCTATTCCATCACACCAGAATAGATTTCTAAAAAGAATTTACCAACTGCTGTAGTCACAGATAGCTTTTACTACATCCAGCTCATCAAACCACCGTATTTCACATTGAATGTTATCTGCCTAGATATGCCAAGAAATGCACCTGGTTATTAACCTGTATTCTTTGTTTTCTGTTATACTTTAGTAAATGGTTTGTCTTATTGTGGCTAGCAGTTTACACACAAGCAATTTATTCTTAACAGCTGCAATGCTTGTGTACAATAATGTTAAAAAAGACATGGCCAGCATTAATCCATTCCAGCGTAACAAACTTTCCCCCTTTCACATATCCCAGACATCCTTACAGAGATGAACATGAGAGATTAGCTACCCTATGTATTCTGCCCTGTGGATCTTCGGACTTGGGCACTGCCAAATGATCAACCAGAATGAGTGCAAAACTGAGGATCTCCTTCTCTTGTCCCCTGAGGTTACCCAGGTGACAGATTACCAACAATAAAGCCCCTGAAAATATCAAAATAGCATGGAAATAGATGGTTTCTCAGACTACTAGGACCAGATATGTGTAAAGATATATAACATGATGGCAGTTTCTGAATCTGTACCCGGAAAAAAGTAGGAAGTTTAGCTGAATGTCATTTGGGACCATTCTCCTCCCTTGTTCCCTTCCCTTACCACCCCTCCTCCAAGAAAAAAAAACACACTGCACTCTCAGTTTAATGCCTGCAAATTGTTCAAGTAAGGCTGTTGACACCAAAACAGTAAAAAAACATTATGTGCTACTGAGTATGGCTAATGAAGAACAGGCAGCAGGAAAAGACTGCTCAGCATGAAGTAACCTCACCCTAAAGAATTCCTTCTATAATAGCATAGAGGCTCAAAAATAACAACAACAAAAAAAAAAAATAGCGTGCAGTAACATCTAACAATTAGATAGCACAGTATGAAATAGAGACTATAGAATTTCATTAAAATGACGCGCAGAGTTTTAGCTTAAGTTATTGTAATAAAAAATAAGATTCCAACATGCTACCCAGCTCTGGTGTAATAGGGAACCAATTGCAATCTGCAATCACTGCACCCAAATTCAAACTTATTTGCTCATCAAGTGTTATTCTCAGGGTCCAAATTAGGTTGAGCTGCTCAAGACTGCATTTCTTAGTGAACAGTGCAGTATCTCCTGGCGGTGCATGGGTTGCATTTTAAGATAACATAAACCAATTCAAAGTTCACACCAATCAGATTTGATGCAAGAGAGGAGTCAGCAGCTCCTGGGGGTACCCTTGACCTTCACGGTGGGAGGCCAGCCCAGCCTCAAGCTATTAATGTAACGCTAGGAACAGGAGTTGTCCCCTAGTGTTATGTCCAGGGTTGTGCTGGGGTATTTAGCTCCTTTCAAAATATACAGTAAGGAGGGAGGAAGACAAATCCTTCACTCCTCYATGAAATTGTCCATGAAGTAGCTGTTCAACACCCATGAATTATTGTTGTCCTTTGTCCTATTTAGAACACAAAGGACTCTGAGTTCTGAGTGATATGAGCATCAGAAATGGCAATACAGCTCTTTAGACCACCTAGCTGAGTACCTGCAGAACTTCCCTTCCTCCACACCCAGCAAGTTTCGTGTTATTAGTAACATACTTAACCATTTTTTTCCACTGTGCATCTAGTCCTAAATTCTAGGGCCCACATTTTTAGTTCATCTATGAAAATGCTTTTCTTCCCTTGTTTTCCCTACTCCCCCATCAAAGCATCTTACTAATTTAACTGAAACGCCATTCTCCTGGAAAATGTGTTTAAGGTATTTTTACCAAAACACCTGTATTGAATTTTACTTAATTTTTAACTTGTGCTTTCTCCTCCATTGTATTGTTTCACATATACTTTTTTTTTCCCAAAAAACTTGGAGATACCCTTCATTTTTATTTCTCAAACTCCTCCCGATTATATTTTCTATTAGCATAAGAGCTTTGTATTTACTGACTCAGGCAGCAGGGCAGCAGGAATAAATCAGGGACCAGTACCTTAAGCTAGAAGGTCAGATGCCAACTGGTCATCGTTGACTCAAGGAAATCTATTTCATTCCATGCATCAGGCACACACCAGGCATACTGTGCGATGAGGCAATACAGCCCCTTCTCTTTCCTCAGGTATCTCAATCAGGGTACTAACATAAGAGCTACTACTGTCAATGACACATGCACCTCTGAAACCATTCAGAAACAAACGCACATATTTGCTTGCTTGTAAGCCTAGAGACAAACACAAGGTTCCTGAGGAGCCAGAGCCAGTCACCTGTGAATCTTAGCCTCAGCGGGGAGAGTCTCAAGCCCATGGAAAGAAGAGCTTCATTCTCATTTCCCTCACCGTTTGTTTTATTTTCTCCGTGGTCTGCGCACTAATGTGTAATACACTCTGCACACTGTCATCACTGTGAGACAATGCTGAAGGAGACTCTACACTAAATAGCAGCTGCCACCAGGATGATGTTAATTATTAGGMATTTTACAAAAGTAGAGCAAATAGCATCTGAAATCAAGTTGCTCTCAATGGTGTTAGCAAGAGTCCTGGCTTCTGTGGGATGCAGGTGTCAAAGCAGGACATGTCAGCTTCTCACATGCAAACACACCAGCTCTGGGCATGCACGTAAGTGTCCTCCTCCCCTCCCTATCCCTGGGGCCAGGCTCTTGGGTGGCCCAAGCATCCCTCTGCCCTGGGAAGGAAGGGCCCCTCCCCAATTGGGAAGCAGCCAGGTGGGTCAGGTCAGCTCTAGAGAGGTTTCTCTGCTCAGTGAGGGAAGACGGAGGGGCATTGGCAACGTTGCCCTTGCTTGTGTGAGCAACGCCTGCTGCGCTGGGGAAGGCAGCAGGACTACAGCATGCCTGTGCTGAGAGGAAAGGAGCAATGCAGCCTTTTCCGGGGGTTATTGACTGATGACAGCACCAAAGCAGGAAGGAGGGCTCAGCCACAGAATGTCTTTGCTGTTTTCAGCAAGATAGAAGCTGTTTTTAAGTCAAAGAATGAGACACTAGATTGGGGCTACTCCAAACCCCCAGGAGCACACCGTGGCTTGTGTGATACGGATTGCCCCTGCCTCCCTTGCACACAGACACCATTCCCAGTAGGAGACCATGGCCCCAGGGATGCTCCGGCTGGGCCAGGGAGAGATGGGCGCTTCCCTGAGGCTCTTCCCCAGAGGGTGCACAGGTGGGTGGATCCCATTCTACAGAGGCGATCTGGGAAAGGGTGAGTGGGAGAGGTGAAGGAAGTGGGAAAACGGGAGGAGATGGAATAGCTGGGGGGGAGGAGAGAGGGGTGAAGGGGAAGACGGGGGGGTGCCCAAGGAGGGTGGGAGGCGAAGGAGCGAGGAACCCGGGGCGCGCTCGGCCACCCCGCGCTCGCTCCGCAGCGGGGGCCCGGCCTGCGCCGGCCACCGCCCCCAGCCGGCACGGCGCCCGCCCAGCCCCGCCGCTCCGCTGCCCCCGCCCGCGCTCCCCGTGCCCCAGCGCCGCTCTAGCGCCGGGCGCGGCGGGAGGGGCGGCGGTGGCCCCCGGGACCATGCGCTGAGCGCCCGGGGCAGCCAGCGAGCAAAGTTGCCGTGGAAGATGAACAACACCGGTAAGTGCGGCTCGCCGGGACGGCTCCCCGAGCACCTTTCCTCCGCGGCCGGGCATCCTCCCCCGGGAGCATCAGCCTCCCGCCGGCCGGGCACCCTGCGCCCGGGCACCGGCCCCGCGCGGCCGGCCAGCCCCGCTGCGCTTCCCCACCCCGTCCCCGACCGGCGGCCGCCCGCAGGCAGCGCGTGCGGCTGCCCCCGCCGCGGCCGCCCGGGCGGGGCTCGGGGAGAGCCGGGCCGCGGCTCCGCAGGGATCGGCGAGGCGGCTCGGCACCCCTGCTCCCTCTCACACAAAGCCCATAGGAAATCTGCTGGGACTTCCTCTTGGAAAGTTTTTTTTTTTTTTTTTTTTTTTTTTTTTTGGTGGTGTTTTCTTCTATATATTTTTTTATCGTTGTTGGTTCTTTTTTTTTTCAGAATTTTCTCTCCAAGGCAAGCCCAAACTCATCTTTCCTACACCTTCCTCCCCCTGTCCCCCCTTCCCAATTATCACTGGAAACTGGAAGGGGAAAGGCACAGGACATGATGAGGGTACACACACAAATGTTCAGATTTTCAACAGTTAAAAAAAAAATAAAAGCTGTCACTGAAGAACTGAGGCAAAATGTAAATTCTCCACCAACCATTTATGATTGTCAGAGTTAGACATGCATTAAAAAAAATTATCTAAGAAACAATCGCTACTAATTCAGAAATTATTTTGAAAATCTAATGTTGCATCCAGAGGTAAAGAAGCAAAAGAGTCAGTCCCTTTGTGTTAGCCCTTCAGTTTTCCATCATGTTTTGATTTTCCACAAGGTGAATGCTGCAGGGCACCTCAGTTGTATGGGTATATCCTGAATTCCAGTGATTTCACTGCTAACTTCAACTTTCCTGTGTTGGGAAACTGTGAATCACTGTTTGCCAAAACACAGGAACACGGGACTGGAAGGATCTCCTGGGTCAAATCCAGCCTTCTGCTGCTGTATCAGGAAGCCAAACCCCCCTCTGAGCTTAAAGGAAAAGTTTCCCTCTCCGGGGGAGGGGGAGCAAGATACCTTCCTCTCCCGCCCCAGAAGTGGTGCCATTTCCATTGTGTTTTCTGATCCTAATGGGACTGGATTATGTACCTCCCAGGAGACAAACTCGTTTCCCTACTCATAAAGCTCCCCCCCGCCAACTCATAAAGCCAAAATTTCCTTTAGCCATGAATCTCCAACCTCTCTTTTGCCATCTCTCCATTATTTATAACAGCAGTTCTAATCTGATCCTATTTCAGGGGAAGTGCAGTGTAAGGAATATCTGGTTCATCCATTTGTAAAGTCTTAAACTATGAGCAGCCTTTGCCACTCAGTAATGTAGGACTGAACAGAACAGTACTACCAAGAGCAGTACCCATAGCTACAGGTCACAAGTTCGTCCTATACCTCCTAGCAATGCATCAAATCATATCTTAAAACAACACCTTTTATGTAGCTCTCCTGCTAATCCTCTCAGGTGGCTGAGAACTGCTTACTTTTGCTAGTTCTTCTGGTTTCCAGACCAGATTCATGGCCATTTATTCTTTTGATTACATTGTCCTTTAGCTTAAAAATAGTTCTTTTCCTCTGCTGGTGTTTACCTCCAGGTTGTATTTATAGAGTGCTCATATCCCTTCTCAGCCTTTGTTTTGTACATTCACACAATGCAAGGAATTTCTCTCCCACCAGTGTAAAGCGGACCCTCCCACTGAATCTGAAGGAGAGGGGCATTTATTAACTGGCACAATTCAGGGACCTGCATTAGCAATTTTTGTATTACACCATACATAGCACCAACGAACAGTCACACATATGAAGCAGCCTTAGTCCCACAGAAGTTAAAATAAAGACAGATAGAAAATAATGAAGAAAATAGGGATTGTTCACAGAGACTCAGAACTGACATGAAAATCAAGATTAAGTATCCTGTCTAAGCTTCCTGGAAATCTGTGGTAGAAGCAAGTGCCAGACTGCCCTCTCCCAGCCTCTAAGTCCTGATTTGTTTCCAGGTGCCGAAACGATGCTGGGCAAAGGATTAATGCCTATCTAATGCAGATAGATTTCAGTTTGTTCAGAGGTATAAACAGACTACATATTCCTCAAGTTGCTACAGAAAGTAATAGATGAAAAGTCACCATATGCTCCTGTCAAGGAAATTTAACAAACATCATATTTGGCTCCCAGAAGTCCATGTATGAAAGAACAGGCACCTATAAACTGATAACTGCAGTAAGACCTTCCTATTGTGAAATCACAGCCAACTTGGAAATATCACAAACATTTACAGTTATGATAAAAAGAAATACATGCCAGTAGCTTAAAGGGAGGTTATTTGAAGTATCATACACATGTGTGTGTTATTCTTAGACAGTGCTCCCAGCCCTTCGGATACCTGTATTCAGAGTTTGCTAGAGACTGTAAAATTTCTGGAGCATTTGCAGAACCAAGATTTTAGTACTGAAATTCATCCTTTGCTTTCCACACTACATGTTCTATTCCTATGATTAAACCGTCTTTAGATTTTTACCTTTTCCCCAGCAGTGCTTCTCTATGGGATACTCTACTATATTTACAAATAGCTGCAATAAAGTTATATAGTAAGAAAAATTTGTAAGCCATTTATCTGATATACCAGAGCCACAGTACATTGATTGAATTGTAGAGGATGGATTCCAATAACTGTGCAGTACTGCATTTTGTTTCTGCAGTGTGATGTGCTGTGACAGCCCAGCTGCTAATAATTCAATTAAGATTTGTAAGGAGGCAGAAATCCCATTGGACAGCTGCTACTAACAGTTGCTGGAGTCCTTATCAGTAAAACTTTCTTGAAGTATACATAGGGCTTCTGTCACCTATTTAAAGCACATATTCTGATCATGAAGATTTTATTTAGTGGTTTTTTTTTTTTAAGTACCTGAATGATGTAGAAGCAGAAATCCCATTTTCATGAAGGACTGAGGCACTTAGCAGCCCAAACCCTGCTGGCCAGATCAGGACCTCTGCTCTGAAGAGCCTAGAGACTCAATTCTCTGAAGCTTCTTAAGCAACTAGTTGCTTTTCAAGTCAGTGTGGGAGTTGGTGCCTAAATCCGGACTGAAGTCTCATTTGAAAGGGAGATTAACAAATACATTTTCCATTTCAAGTCACTCCCCTGCAACTGTTTTTGTTCCTTATGTAATTTTTGTTTCTTTAAACCTTTTAGTTCTCCCTGACAATTTGAAATAAGATATGGATCTACATGCTATAAAGTATGACGGTTTTTGCAGTGAGTAGTGTGAAACTCATGACGTCTTAGTTATTTACAACACATCCTGGGGTCCCAGAAGTGACAGCACTACTGTTAAATGAGTAGAACCCCTCAAAGGGATTATACTTTCCTTGTAAATCATTCTACTCCATCAATTTCATCTGCAACATATTGAAGTAGGTTGCACAGCATATGCTGTCTACTTACTATAATTCAGAATTAAACTAAAATGGCTTATCTACATAGGCAGTTCAGACACTGCCTCACTGGCTGGCTTGGACAGTTGGCGGAATTGTAATTACAAGTTGGCACCTATAGTTCTTGCACTGGAAATTAAATAAATATAGGAGACTCTGTGCTCTGCTTCCTTTACAATCCTGGCAGCATCACAGTACTGGTTGGTGCCCATGTTCTGCCCAGGTCCTAAGCCACTTCATCTGCCAAGAGCCATTTGTTTCATTTTCAATAAAACTCCACATGTTATTTTGATAGGAAGCTCTATCTGCTATTCACTCTCAGAATAATTTATTCCTCAATGAGTAAGCAAGCCATAGTCAGAGCATCAAATCATGTGTTAGCCAAGGTGAAGCAGATGTAGGTACAGAATTTCCTCTCAGTTCTGCTTTTTAAGAAGCAAGACTTGTGTGGGTTGTTTTGGTAACTGATACATGTAAACTCCTTCCTCTATACAGTGCAGTCACAGTGCTTCCATGTGTTCCATGTGTTCCATTTCCATGTGTTCCCATGTCACTGTGGCCAGTTATTGTCCCTGGCCTTATGCTTCAACATGGGAGCTCACCTAGGCAGGGAGTAATGTTTTGCTCTGTGTCTGTGAAGTACCTAACCCATGTTGTCTATTGCTGAAGCTCTTATCACTGTCATTTTCCAGTGTGAGAGATGTTGAGAGCATAGACACTGTTGGTACAGGACTGGTTCTTCGTTGTTTTGTATTGCTGGCTGGTCTACAAAACAGATGTGCTTCCATGAAATAACTTGTATCATTTTTGGTTCAAATCTTGCATGTTTCTACAGCTATAGTACGGTATGACCCAAGTGACGTGTAAATAAATGAGTTCCTATTTAACTGCAACTCTTGCAGTTGCTTACTTTCATTTCCTTAATAGTGGGATTTTGTTTGCTTCAGGTGTGGAATTTGATCCTAGTCTTTGGAGAAGTTACAAATTTGATTGACAAAGGCAACTGCAAAGATGTAAAGATATCTATTTATGTCCTGATGGCATTTCAATGCCACATTCTGATTTAAGAGAAAAGCAATTATATAAGAGCAATAAAGTCTGAATTAATTAGATTGAGGACTGGCTAACTGTCAGTCTCCTAGAAGTACTCATCTCTGTACACTCATAAAATGGTAGCATTTATAATGCAGGGATCAGAAACAGGTTGATGCTCAACACTTACATTCTGCACACAAACAGAAAAGTATCAGATGACAAAGTTCATTTAATGACACACAGAATGTTAAAAGGATAATTAATAATGTAGGCGGGGCAATTACATGCACAAATTTGGATCATTAAGTTGGATCCATGCAAACAAATTACATTTAAAGTGTAATATAAAACTATCAACTCGGAGATATGGAATGCAGACAATCAGCTAGTCTTCGAAACAATCTAAAGGTCATAAGGGACAAGCGAGTCAACTTGATGCTGTAACAAGCTAATGAAGAATAGTAAGGACTGTCTCTAAGGGAGCACGGAACTCTAGACAGTATCATCAGTACCTCTGAACCATGGAATGCTTCTTACAGGCCTGTCTTCTGTATTTTGTAAGAGCTATTGGAAAATTGGTGAAGGTCCAGAAAAAAGTCCACAAGAAACAGTTTCAGGACAAGAGAAATTGTCCACCTACAAAGACTGAAAAAGCTCATTATTTCAATTTACCAAAAAGAAGATTGTATAAAAATGTGGTTGTAGGGCAGTATATGTCTTCCTGTGAGAAATACTAGGTACAAAAACACCTTTAACTCAGGGGAAGAAATAGTAACAAATGTCAAAAGGCTAGAGATAGAAGCCAGATTGCAATGGGAGGCAACTGGAAATAAGTGCTTTATTTTATAAATTAATGATTACTTATGCTACGGAGGAAACAGAGGTAGAATTTTCACTTCCTGCTATCTTCAGACCAAAGCTCTATAGAAGACAGGTTTTACTTTTATTCTGGTGCAGCTGATTGAAATTGCACAGCTCCCAATCACAGTTCAATAAGACTTTCTCATGCCTTTGCCTAGATATTGTCCCTCTGCCTCCTATGTCTTAAATATCTTCCATCTGTGGATCTGAAGCCCTTCTTCTTGCACAGGAGTACAGAGAAACAGGAACTGTGTGTACTTGCTTCCACTGGGCATCTAGTTTTGGTGCCTTCTCATCCCACTGCAGCAATGTGGTCCCTCCATTTTCAATGGTCACTTCTACCTAAAAACTGCAGATCTCTGATACTACACAGTAATTTATTCTGCAAATCGATGAAAATATGCATTAGATTTCTGTCCTCTGTTCTCAATGTGTCTCAAATTTAACACATGTCTGAACTGAATTAATGCCAAGGAATGCAAAAATCACAATCCAGAAAGTTTGTCAGGAAAAAAACCAAGCCACTTTGAGCATCTTTAGAGATACCTAAGATACCTRAGCTAGACTATGGCACCATCTAAGGCTGAAACTAGTGATCTGCATCACAGACCTAAGTCATTCCTTGGGCCACCATCAAAGATCATGAACCTGGGACACATCTACAGATTTGCAGGGTTTTTCTGAGTGTGAAAACTCATTGTTCAGTTAGGTCTTGACACAAATACTCAGTGTTTTTTATCGTTGGTTTGCTTGGTGGTTGATAACATCCCTTATAAATCTTAATCTAGACTAATCCAAAAATCTGGAGAATATTTGGAAGTGGGTAATCTCAGTCTTTGGGGCAATGCTGCATATATAATATATAATGTGTTATATAATGTGTTTCATTTAAAAAACAGTTAAACAGTTTAACAGTTAAAGCTTGTATGGATTGATTGCCATTCTAGGACAGAAAACCTGGAAGTATGGAGGGATGAGGGGAGGACTGTAGTGTAATTTTATGTGGACCATGGCAGAAATGAAACTTTGTTGAAACATGGGTTTGCCCAGAGGAAGGTGGGTAAGGAGAGGAAGCTATCCTTGTCAGTACAAGGAAACATCAAACAATAAGGGGAGGAGCAGGCTAAAGAAATTCCTATTCCCCTAGAGTTTCCTTTCAAGCACAAGGTGGGTGTGTCTCCCTTCAACATAAAACACATCCTAAAATAAACATGAATAATTATTTGTGAACATACACATTCCTTATAGCACAATGTTGTTTTTGGCCATTCAGAAGTTACAGACAGATCCTTTTAAATGGCTCAGATACCAAAGGAAGCAGAAATTGAAGCAGTCCTGATCAAAGGCAAATAATAGTCCTTTGTGCTTGGCAGATTTGCTTTCTTGAGCCATTTTTTAAAAAGTAAACACTTGTTTATTAAAAAAAAAAAGACCAAAAGGACCAAAAAAAAAAAAAAARAGAGAGAGAGAGAGAACTGTTTAAGGAGATAACTGATAAGCAGTTAAAAGTAGTTGCAATGGAAGAAATCATTAGCAGCCAATAGTTGATCGAGTGGAAAAGAGTAGGACACAGTGTTCAGTGTTTTGTATTAGGAACAGGGCCCATTGCTTAAGTTCTCTTTCACTGTCAATGTTTGTGAAGGTAGCAGAATGAAACACAAGATTATTTGATTCCATTTTACTGTAGAAAATTTATCACTGGAGGGAAAGTGAGTATCTGTCTTTAAGTTGTATCACTTCTTTCAAAGTGGATGTCCGCATTGTTATTTTCGGGAAATGAGCTCATTCAATTATTTTAAGTCAACCTTGCTTACATGCGCCAAAGCTGGGAAGATCCAGGTTTCTCCTCGGCTACAATCTTTTTCTCACTGCTCAGTGTTTAAATACAAATTCTCTGTCTGACAAGAATAAGGACATGAGAACATGCAGGCTGTATGCAGGACTCATTAGATTCCAGAAATGGAGTAGGTAATACCTGTGTTCAACACCTGGCTGGACCCTTCTAGGGAAAGCTGCACATTGCAAAAAGATGAAGATAGAGCCGTGTTTGTTCTTTGGAGGTAGTCCTAAATTACCACATTATTCAGGAAAAGATACTGACCAGTTAGGTCACACTGAAGGAGAGCAASAATTAAGAAATCTGTTTTTGCTTATCTGCAACTGTTGAATATAAACACACTAGTGTTCTGTGATAGGACAGATCTAAGGATTCGGTTATAGCTATTAAAATTCTCATGCACTATCTGAGCACAAGGCAGATCTGGCAAAGGAGCCAAGGCTACGAGACATTCTGCTTCCTCCCTGATTTTAACTGATTTTAAAACTTTTCAGCACTCTGCCATTAGAACTGCTGCTGGTTGTAAATGAAGCAACCACAATTCAGTAACAGTGAAGTATTTGGCATATAACATTTCTCAAGTGATCTGGAGAAAAAGATTAGCTACTCTTTCTGTGTCTTCATTAATTAGGGAAATGCCCTTGTCAAAGCAACAGTGGCTAGCTTGAAGCAAGTACACACACTCACTACAGTGAGTAGTGTGTCTCTCTCTCCTTCCTTTTCCAAAACCTTTAAGCCTCCCATTTCTTCTGCACATGAATCATTCAATTCAAAGCCAGTAAGGCCACATACAGTGTGCCAGTTCTGCAGGTTAGCTCAAATAGCAATGTCTGCAGGACTCAGCTCTGCCACCTTTGAGGGGCAATGACCTCATATAAAGCAAGAAGCTTCATTTATGTTTCTTTTATATTGATCAAGATGTCTAGGTTAGCTAATGCTGAAGAATCAAATGAGGAACAATAGGACATCCTCTGCCTGCTCAGGGTTTGCAAAATACTGGGCTTCTTTAGAGAATGTSTTCCTTACACAGCTCCTGGAATTAGTAACACACTGGAATTAGTAACAATAGCTAGAATATTCCCMAAAATTAGTTTACATTTTGAGGATACTTCTTTGCAGTTTAGAACTATGATCATTTTCATTTCTAGAACCTAAAGTGATTTATCAATACACAGAGAAATAAATGAGCGATCTCTACCAAGCTGAAAAGGGAGTCGAAGGTAAAAGTGGAAACACCAGAGGTGCAGCCCGCATTGTCCTCAACACAACCTTGCTCTGTGATATCAATGGTTCTTAACAGATACCAGGTACTGGAAAACACAAATGGATACATTAGCAATCTTACTTCTCTTGTAACTCCGTTGTTGCATCTCCCAAGTCAGGCTATATTTGATGAGTGCATAGTATACTTTTAACACCTTTCTGTCTCACACTGTGAATGGGAGTCTTTATATACTCAAAAGTTGCAGGTAAGCAAAATCAAATTTCTCCGTTTTTTGCTTATCATTCAATATATGTACTCTCCTTCACTGTGATTTAACTGGACAGTATATTTCATCTTTGTTCCTATAAAAAACATTATGATTCACTGAATGACCTTCCTCCAGCTACACACTGATGTTTTCCACCTTTCTCTTCATCATTGGAAACCTTTTCCCTCAAAAGTCTCCCATCTCTTTTTGATGGGAAAGTCTCCCATCAAAAGTCACTATGAGTTAATAAGCTGTCAGTAGTACAACCTGCACCACCAATACTTTTATCCTGTAGAAAAACTGTACACTAACAAATGACTGCAGATTGTGCTTTACCTGTTAAGTAAATGCTTGTGCACAGGTTTAGCATGGTCAAACACCTTCTACTAGCCAGAAGTGATGGCTGTTTATACTCTTTTCCATACATGATCTTCTAGCTAGCTAGCTTTAGTTACTCAGATTAATGTGGTTGTAGCTAGATTAATGGTCGTATCTGCATTTCTTTTTCTGCACATGGCATATATGAAACTAGATCTGATAAATCACCAGACAGATAATAATTCTGAATTTGTATATGTGATAAGGAGCTAGATTGGAACAGACTTCTCATTCCTTCTAGGCTGATCTGATTCACTCAGTTTTTAACTGAAGTGAAATTTCTCTAGTTTCTCAGAATTCTTGAAAGACCCTTTTCTGGGAGAATTACAGGATGTTGAATTGTCATGAACATTCTAAGTATTAGAAGAAATTGCAGTAAGGGTAGGATGTGTTCAGGAAAAAGTCTGTTTTTTTCTCCTACAGCCTAGTAACACTGATATGCTTTTATGAGTTCAACACAAGTTACCGCAGCTTGACCAAGATAACAATAAGTAAAGTACCGTGACACCAAACACTACAAAAACAGAAGAATCATTTTAAGCAGCCTGTATTCAATACTACTTCATTCTCGGTATGGTGCCCAGCTGAATTTTTAATTCACTTCCAGATGACAGAAGTCTGCATTCCACAATACTCAAAAATGAGTTACAGCACAGTAACTGTGCCACGTGCTCTAGGTGACCCTGCGTGAGCAGCGGGGTTGGACTCGATGACCTCTGAGGTCCCTTCCAACCTTCGGCATTCTATGATTCTATGATTCTATGAACTACATTTTGAAAAACCTTGTGCCATGATTTAGCATAGCATTTGGCCCCAAGGACCAAGCCCCAAATGGTGTGTCTTGGGATACTGTTCCCTTATTCCCCATATGTAGGACATAAAGAATTTGCACAGAGAATGCTGAAGTATCTTATCCTCTGCTTTTCCTTTAAATGCAGAGCTCCCCTTTCTCCACTAAAATATGTATTAATTCAATGTATGAGAAGAGTAAGAGAGTTGTGATTGATTAATCATATAATTGCCTAATGACAACTAGAAAACACTACTGAGAGCAAAACTTTCTTTCTACTTATCACTATCTTGTAAACATTTGGTATTTGACTTCTTTACACCACATATTACATCTTACCTAAACTCTCAAGAGGAAGTATCTCTATCGCTGCATATTTATGCAGTCTTTCAGCATTTCATTTAGTTATTCAAATAAAATTAATTTCAGGCCCAAGATGGCTTGAAATGGCTGTGCCACGTAAACTGTCCACACATAAAATGTCCACAGATGAGTTTTAAGTCCAAGCAACAGTGAAGAGAAACTAGATTATTGTCAAACTCTTTAAATTCCCCTATACAGGTGTCACCACTTGCAGTACAAAAAGCTTAAAGACCTGGTCTGGCCAAGGTCATATCCAGGAGGTCATAGATTTGGCTCTTCATTTTGCAAGATTAATTCACTTCTCAGAAATATATTTTGATGTTCACAAAAGACTGTACTTGCAAGGCATCAAGGTAGTTACAAAGGGACAGAAGCTTGGACAGAGGTTCTTTTGGCTAGAAAAAAGACTGAAGTTATGCACTGAAAACTCCACTGAAATTGAGAAGAGTAACTTTCTTCTTATTTTGGGTTGTAACAATTTCATTCAGTGCATTATACCTCAGCTGCATAATCAATGTGAAGTATTAGCTAAGCTTTTAGCAAACTGTCTTATCCATCATGATTACTGCCAGCTGACATATAAAATGTAACTCCATTTTGCTTCCACAGCAAAGGTATATTGGAAGATTTTGTGTCTGGCCATCAAGCGTTCATGTCAGTTCGGACAGACTGAATTCTTGATCTGTTGATGGATCTTTTTTTTTTTTTTGGACTATTCAGTAAATTCTGTAAATTACATACTGAATTAAAAAACACTCCTATGAAAGGTATTCATAAGCTATTTAGCCAGCTGCTATGGCTAAAAAGCATTTCTTTTTGCTGCAGTAAACCACTGTAACACTCGACTCCAAGTGTTTATACTTAGCTCAGGGCTAAGTAGAGATTTCTGGGGCAGATTCAGAGGGGCTCTCCTGTCACTAGGCCTGCTGAGTGTCCAAGATGCTGCCTCTATCCTGGTATATACCCGCGGCCCTTGAGCTGTATATCTTCCCCTGTGCTCCCCCTTCCCCTATCCCCATAAGTGGATATTAAGGTCCACTTATGACCTTAAACCATATCCCCTGGAATAGCTACAGCACCACAAAGAAGCACAGTGCACGTGGTCTGTGCTCCTTTCTCCATTTGTTTTCTTTTCAGAGCTGTATCTTTCGTTGGTACATCAGCTGTGCTGTATACCCCAGTGTAAGAAACCATGATAACTAACATGCCTTTCTCTTTTTTTTCTAGAAATCACAAAGCCACCACTAGCACCAAAACCAAAGATAATTGGTGATCTTTCTCCARTAGCTGTCTCCAAATTTTCTCCTTTGCTGCCAAGATCTGATCTTCTTCATAACTCAAATTCTATGTCTAGGGGTCCCAAACCACCTATTGCTCCCAAGCCAAAACTCTCAGTTGACACTGAGGGCAAATCCACCATTTATACCAACAACAACTTAAATAAATTCTCAAATGGGAAGTTGAGATGTCCTCATGGAGAGATGTATGAAGGAGATCTATATAATGACGAGTGCCCAGATTCTGAGGTGGATAATCAATACATTGTAGTTCCTGAAGCACAGCTGACTAGAAAAGACTATGACTTGGAACATGAGCATGACCAGAGCCTAGACTTCTCTGTGGAGAATGTAGTCTTAGAAACTCCAGAAAAGGCACAGGAGGAAGAGAGTACCAATGTTGCTGATGATGAGGACATTGGCAACCTAGAAAGTACCGAAGCGGACCATGACCCCTCAGATACTGCTGAACTGATGGATCCAGACTCAGAAGAGTCAATGAGAGACAGTAACCAGTCCAAAGTACTTTGTGAGTCCTCAGATGTCTTTCATGTGGAATATAATGCTTCCAAAAGGGCAGATGAAGATGTAAATGGCTGCAGTAAAATAAAAAACAGTTTGAAGGAATCTTTTAATAGTCTGCAACTGGCTAAGAATTATAGCGATTGTAAAACTGAAAATGATCACATTTTTAATAAAGACAGTGATGAGAAGGATGATACCTGTGAAGACATTCTAATGCTAAAGTCTCTGCCTGAGACTTCAGAAGAGGGAGACAGGTGTCCAGCACATGATGGTGATCACAGTGTGCAAGAAGAGCTTGATGTGAACATGGAAGAAGAGTTGGGAAGTGATGACTGTGAGGGCCGTAACATGTTGCCCAGTGAGGTCCGTGAAGAAACGGCTTCCTGTCTGGAATTGACWGAAAATGAACCCAACACTGAAGATGGTTTGGGAGACTCCAGCCAGCCAGCTGCAGCTGAAAAGGGGGAATCAGGCCCATACAACCACACTGACACAAACACAGAAAATGCTAGTGATGGCTGCCACATCACTGACAGGACCTGCGCAGAGGAGACATCAGAGGCAGCCTGTGAAGCAAGCGAAGACTTTGAGAAAGAAGAGGAAGAAATTGTGATTGCAGAGAGCATGGACAATAGTTGTCAAATTACTCCTTCTGAGAATGAATGCGGTGAGGAAATACCTCAGGAGCACTCAGAGGAGAATCTACAAACCCAAGGGGCCTCTCTGGATGAAGGTGATTGCACTAATGATCCAGGGACAGAGTCAGAGCTGGAAAAGGTGTGCACTGAAGACCACAGTGAAAACGTTGTGGAAAGTTCTGTGTCAGATTTACAGCTCCTTGAGAACAATAAGGTGGAAAACAGCTCCAGGAGAAGTGTGCTAGGTCCACCTGAACAGGTTCCGTTTGAGGAAGAGTTAGCAGTCTCTGAGAAAGGCAAAATGAATGCGGAATGTGAGAACAAACATGTCCTGCATGAAATTTTAGCAGTCCCTGAGGTGGTCATTGAGCCTGAACAATCAGAGGAAAGAGAAATTAACAGTGATTCTCTAGACGACCCTTACGTGCTTCCTGCAGAAAATGAAATGCCTCGTGATGGACAGAATGATATAGGAACTGATCACAGTAAAAAGGATGACTTAAGTATGGATGGTGAAAACAATTCGCTGCCCATTGATCGGAAAAGCATTGTCACTAGAACCCGGTCCCTCTCTGGGAAAATGCCAGGTTATGTGCCAGAAACAGTTCCAGAAGAAACTGGGCCTGAAACTGATTTGYCATCTCCTCACAATGGCTCTGGGATTAAAGATTTAAGCAGTAATTTATTGTCAGTGGAAGGAAAACCAATGGAAGTAAATAGGGCACTATCAACCATATCAAGATGTTTTGCTTTGTATCCTCGATCTTACTCTGTAGAAGGGAGGGAGATGCCTGTCTCCATTTACAAAGAAAGTGATGGCTGTGTACTGGATGAAGGTAGAATAAGAAGGACAGAAGATAACCTGTCTCTGCCTTGTGTCCTTGGTTCCTCAGGTAGTTTTTCCCAGAGAAATCACCTTTCATCAGGTGGTTTATCTACTCCATCCTCAGTTGTTGATATACCACCTCCTTTTGAACTCGCCTGCATCACTAAAAAGCCAATCACCAAAAGTTCCCCTTCACTTTTGATAGAGAATGAGTCACCTGATAAATATTCCAAGAAAAAGAAATCTTCCTTTAAGAGGTTCCTCACTCTAAAATTCAAGAAAAAAAATGAAAATAAAGTTCATGTGGATGTTAATGTTTCATCTTCAAGGTCCTCATCAGAGTCCAGCTATCATGGACCTTTAAGGCTGATGGAGTTGGACAGGAGGAGTCTAAGTAGCTCACCTCAGCTAAAATCACATGCAGGGAAGCTCCGTATGTCTGAGTGTCCCTCGGCTGTTCTATTCTATAAAGATGGCAAGAGAAAAGGAACACCCAAGTCCTTCAGCAGGAGTGTGTCAAGAGTGGAGTCCTTTGAAGATCGGTCCAGACCTCCTTTCATGCCACTCCCATTAACAAAACCTAGGTCCATTTCTTTTCCCAACGCTGACACTTCTGACTATGAAAACATTCCAGCTATGAGCTCTGACTATGAAAATATACAAATTCCTCCTCGAAGACCCACCAGAGCCGGAACTTTTACTGAGTTTTTTGAAGATCCCAGCAGGGCATTATCTGCTGCTAATGAGAATGATGGCTATGTGGATATGAGCAGCTTCACTGGCTTTGAGAACAAGCACCAAACCACAGACCAGGAAACAGAAAGGTACTGTAACAAATTATTATGTAAGACCTGCTAGCCTTAGCCAAATAGGCAAGGCCTATCTTGCTAGGTACCACAGACAGATCCTTCATGATCCTTGGCTTATCGCCCTGTAAGGAAAGGCTTACAAGAAAGACTGGAAGAATACAAGATAAAACTTTATCAATGAGAAAGAAAAAGGCTCCAAATTAACATGTAGAGAAAATCTTTACCTTATAAACACGTACTAACAAGTTCAGTGTAACTGGATCCTACGTTTAGCAGATACAAGCCAAATGGCATTTAAAAATATTTGATTTACTCAACAGATCTAACTTTTGTGGCTTTTACTTTTTTTTCCTTGTTCTTAAGTAAGCAATAYTTCTGACTTTTTAACTGAATGAAGAGAGCCCATTTGCCTGAAAGGAGCCTAAATTATCTGCTTCATTTCATTTCTGTCAGCTTCTCTAAGGAACTATGTTCTCTAAGGAACTATGTATACCTATGATTTATCCTTCAAAGTACTGCAATTAAGTATAGACCAGAAAATTCCAAACCACAAACTAATCAAATTAGAGAATTACTTTTAAAATTTGCTTTAAAGCCTATTATTATGAACCTTTGACAGAGCTGACTTCTGAATGAAGAGCTTTGTCTGAAATCACATGCATTGCTAACAATAATATAATCTCTCATTTGCATTCTGTTAGATTATTCACAAACAAGAAAATGTTTTCATAGTTAAATCGGAGGAATGCACTCGAATCTTAAATTATTATTCCATGGTTACAATCCTATCACTGCGTTACAGCATTCAACCTGAATGCTATAACTCAAAGATGTAAGTAAGAGTGGTGTTTTCATTAAGTTCATGTTAAACGGGTAGTGGAAAACCAACGTACAAGGTAAACAAACGGAAARGAATGACTTCAATATAGTCAGATTTTATTACAGTAGCCTGAGAAAGTGAAGTCTTCAAATCAAGTTTTTCATGTCCATTTTCATACTTTCTTCTCCTTATGGAGATTTAACACACCTATTTCCTTGCAACATTTATTTTTCCTGGTCCTTTCTCCTGTCAGTGTGAATGGAACAGACCATGGGCATTTCACATATCCCTCCCTGATACTTGATGGAAAAGCTATTGTTTAACGTCTCTGAATGAGGCTCCAAACTTTTCTAGGACAAGAGCGACACACAGTGCTCTGCCTTTCTGAGAGAAGGAGGAATTGAGGGCAGTGTGGTGAAAGATACTCTGTCAATGCTTAAGCTGCTGATCCAATGCTGTGGCGTAGCTCTCTACAGATGTTGGGCTGCCTATGATGTTGGGAGCCTGAACAGTAACTGATGCTGGAACACAGTGCAGTACAACATAGCTTCATAACACGCACATATCTGCAGCAGCGCTCATCAGAGGTTGTCTTTCCTTCAACAGCTCATGTTGTGCCCAATACACTGACGTTTGCTCATGGAAAAATTGGCCAGTTGTGTCCATGAAACACCGCCCATTTTGGGTCATTCTCGAAGAACCAAGTTAAAAATACTAAAACTACGTAAATTGCTGTGACTTGGGCCCATTTATGAACTTCCTGTGGAAGCCTGTTGTTTTAAAGGGAGAGCCAATTCAAACTGGTTCAGGAAGTCTCTAGGTCAAGGCATGAACATAATTTTTCAGGCTGTTGCTTGTTATGCATGCAGTTCATGCTGTTAGGAGAGAAGTAGAGCCTGGGCTCCCTTGAACAGCCCATTTACCAAGACACATGGGCAGAAAGGAAGAGCAGAAGGCAGGTACCAATATTCCCATGTCTCTACTGAGATAGCTATTATTTGCAGTATTTGTTAGGGTGTTTTGGAAAAAGATCTGTCTGACAAGCTTTGATGAAATATAAATAATATACAACCAATAGCATAACATACTAGAGAAAGAATGTATGTTTTAATCTCAAAGCAAGGCAAATCAGACAAGTATGTGTACATAAGCCTATTCACATACACACAGATGATATATGGACAAAGATTTTATTTCCTATTAGCTTTCCCTAATATTTTTCAATGGATTTACACTTTAAAATATGAATACCTATCAAACACAGTTATGCCACAGCTGCACTTGGATAACAATGACTTCAAACTTCAGCCTGTTTATATCCTGAGGCTTATTTCCAATCACTTGAAAGTATGAGTGTGTTGGATTAAATTCTTGTAATCCATGCATTTTGAGTCCATGACCTTCTCTTTGGAACATTCACCTGCAGAGCACCAGTATTTAGCATCTGTTCATAGCTCATGGTATCGTTACATTTTTTATGTATGGCCTGGAACAAATCTTTTATTATATTTCAGAAAACAGAATCAGAAAGTGTTAAAAATATTGTAATAATCCAGTATGTGTGACCACGGAAAAGCATGACAAGGAAGAGGGAAGAAATATTATAGAAATTGACAGATGAGAAGATTTAGTGTTTAATTTTCTTGCTTGAGAAGAAAGACTGTGTGGAGTAGATTTAAACCAATATTTTCTAATTAGAAGCAATCAAGTTTATAGAAAAGTCCAATAATGAAAATGTGCTAGAAATATATCTCAAATTATATTATCACCTCAGGATAAAATTGGAAATATTGTCCCTTGAAGGACCGTTATTGTATAGTCCCCAAATTAAGCTATGTAGTATTAATAATTAAACTCTKATTCAGGTATACAATATAGGTTTTCTTTAGCGCTTCTTCACAGCATAGGACGAATGGGACTTAAATGGAATTGGATAGAAGATCCCGGGCTTTCCTCAGTCTAAACAGCCTGAGTCAGACTTGGCTTTTGATTGATTTTGAGAAGTCACTTTCTAGCCCTATTTCTTTGAAGAATAGCACTTTGAGGTGCTTCAAACATAAACTACCTGGTCAGGTTGAAAGCAACAGGCAGTCCACCTCTTGGACAGTAGAGTGTAACCCATGGCATCTCCCTGGCCTCAACAATCATAAATGTAAGCAACTCTACCACAGCTACTGACTCTTTCACCAAGTCATGGAAGTCAGTTAGAATTAACTAAAAAATGTTGGTACTCATGTCAAAGAATAGCTTTTATAATCCAGTCTGGGGACACACCAATTTTCAACAGCTTTCAGAACACCAACTTAAAACAGTGATAAAAATCATGGAGATGGGAAGAAATATACCTGAAACACACTATATTAAGTCTACTGTGGTTCCATATTCTATGCTTTCAGAAGAAACAGAGTCTTTTTATGAAGTTTCAGATAAGGCAGCATGTGTGTATTGTAAGAACTGCATTTCCATTTTTTGCTTTCTACTTAACAGTTCATAATTTGGCTTTACTGTGTTTGCTAAGTCTGAATCCTTTCTGCTAACATGCTCAAAATGGACCGAGCTAGAGAGAACAGAGGAATAAAAAGAGGCTATCTGCAGCTCCATAAACTGATCCCACTGAGCTGAGTATTCATGAGAAACAGGCTGAAAGCCCGTGCTACCATCCCCCTGTATATCTGTATGTACACTCTGGTGCTCTGTGGAATCACACCAGGGTTCATGGTACTACCTAAAAGGTCTCTAGGATTGCAATCTCATTCCTGTATGTTACTTCCAAGGCTCCTTCTTGCTTTCCACTGCTCTTCAAGATATATGGCACCTATCAGATAGCTGTCAGCTTTAGCAGAATAAGGAATGCAGATCAGCTTCCCAGTATCCAGTTCCTCTGTAAATGCGGTTCATTCCCAAATACCCTCATGGAAAGGAAGGAGAAAACGTCTTTAGCAGAAAGCCAAGAATGTTACATGGCTTAGTGTTAAGCAAGTGGGACCTTTAATTTGGGCAGTTTTGAGTAGGAACATACATGTGCTCAGGAACAGATACAGCGGTGTTAGAGTCTAAAGCAGCAGCACTGAAGATGCTTCACAGGCCACATTAAAGGCTTTGCAAGCAAAGTTCTTTTCAAATAGCCATAGTTCTGTTGGGCTTGTGCCAGGCCTTGCCACAAGCCTATGTAAGCTCAGACAGATTCCAAAATCTATTCAAAAATCAGAATATAGTTGCACAGCACTACAGCCACTGCCTGTGGCTGACGGACAGGAAGGAATGCAAAGCCCCAGCCTCTAAATGGATAAAAGCAGAGGGTGAGCAGTCACATCCTCCTCTGAGAATTAATTTAAACCATTAGAGTAAGTTAGAGTGTATTTTCCCCAAAATGGTTCATGTTTGTAACCAATAAAATGAAGGCACTGTACTCCCAGCTTTTTCTGCCCTTTCTAATACAGGGATGTATGTTATATAAGATAAAATCATCTACACTTCCCAGGCACAGCGCAGTATCTAAGCACATCATATGAAGGATAAGATGAAAGTGTAGAGATAATATCAAATGTAATGGAAGCCTCAGTATAAACAGTCTGCACACCAAAATAGCAAAGAACAAGAATGGATGATCATTTCTTTACATACTTAAAATAGCGTCAGAAATATACAGGAATATTATTGATCTCTCATCTCATAATACCAAATCATTTTAATTTATACAGCCTCAAGGAAATTCATATGGTTTTTCTGTATGTAAAGACTAGCAAGTTCGAAATAGAAAGGAGGTGCTTAATAAAACCTTTACAGCAATATCGCTAGGACTGGCAAATGGTAACATGTCAGAATTGCTCAGATACTTTAGGTAGGGACAGATGGGCAAGGAAGCGTGTATGATTATTTGGGAGAAATTCTTATAGGTTAGTAACAGTGGATGATTTGAGGGAAAAAATATGAAAGGATCTATCAGCTTTTTATCGATACTTACATTGAATTCATCTCATTCCTTTATCTGCATCACTAACCTTTAAATATCAGGCAAGTACCCACTGAACTGAGTACCAGTAAGGTGTCAATTAACCTACAAGACTCTCATTTTATGACCAGAATAGGGCAGTGCAACTTAGAGCTTGATGTATACAAGGGCAAATGCACATCTGCAGGATTTTGCTTTTACTGATGTCTAGCAGAATAAGTAAAACTAATCCTGCATGTAACTGCACCCAATAAAGCAAGGTGAAACTGAGGATGCTATCTCTGATTGCTTTAAATTAGCTGAATAAATCAGATTTTCTCCATGGGTTTCATCTCACCATTCTCCTTTTTTTTTTTTTTCAATTAGCAGAGACATTTGAAACAACATCATTGAATTTTTAAAATAGGTCAAATATGCAGAGCAGAGCTAATCCCTAAACACAATAAGACTGAAGACTGTAAATAAATGCAGTAAATCACAGCTTTTGTACACCTTCTTCATTGCAGAAAGCTTTGGGGGGAACAGTATTTATAAGCTGTGGCTTCCATTTTCAGCCTGTCATTTAAGAAAATGTAGCTACAATTGTGGTTCAGAAAACAAGTCTTTTCCTTCAGTTAGAAAAGAAACCAAAACTGCTTGTTAGAGCTTGGTTTGTTTTACTGCCACTTTCAATTCACACTCTTAAACTCATTCCCCAAATCTAAGAGAGATGGGAAGGTTTCTGTGAAAGTAGGACGAGTCCAATCATCCAATCATCACTTCAGCAAAGAATGTAATTCGTGATCAGAAGAGGAGCACTGATCCTTAATAAAGTCTGAGCAAGTAGCAGCACAAGCAGGCAGAGCAGTACAGGTTCAGCATTTGAAGGGGATGGTGAGCAACTGGTATAAGAATCATAACAGTAATGACAGCATTTTGAGTAGCCATGAGAAATAAAGTTGACACAGTGCATCAGCTGAGCAAGAGAATAGGCAACAGAAACACCCGAAGGCTTTCACTGCTTGGATAAATGCAGTAGCAGCAATGGGTAAAGCTGCAGTGGCTGACTGCATACAACACAAATGTAGCCTGGCCTCTCTGCTGGTAATTGATGCAGCTGAAGGATGGCTCCAAGGCAGCCACAAGGCTACGTTTGTTTTTGCCTTGACAAAGAGCAAATGAAAGGGAAGAATTTAGGCAGAGAGGCAGAAGAGTCTCTAGGCTCTTCTTGGAGGAAGAGGCACAAGAAAGCCATGTGTCTTGTTACCCAAAAAGCAGTGCTTTGCTCTTTAATATGCTTACTTACACATAAGAACTATTCTCTGTAAGAACTTTGTYAAGATGACAAAACTGACTCACGTGTTGTTTTTTCTGCTGTCCCAGTTGCAGCAGGACTGACAGAGGAAATCCAACACAGACCTGTATTTTCAACATTGTTCAAGTTGTCTTTGGGCCTATTGCTGTATATAATAATAGTAAGATTAACACAGATCAGTTCATGCTATTTTACTCTACATATGGAGTAAAAGCAAGTTAACCCCAAATTATATCTGCAGATAAGCTAACACTTAAGCGTAACAGGTTGTAAAACTACTGGATTTGAAAGCAAGGTTAAGTCTTAATCTATAGATTCAGCCTCAACTCAGGTATGTTCTTTGGGAGAGAGGTTTCCATATTGTATGTCCACTTTTTCCTCTGTCAAAGAAACAAATTCACATGCTGATTTTACCCAATTCCTAGTTCTGTATCCCCCAATCCCTGCTATATGCTTACATCAAGCTAACATGTAGCCATAGTGCTAGTGAAAACTTTCAAAGTAAGGATAATTCCAATTTTTTTTAGGTTAAGAGCCTCTCAGGGCTGCTGATGATGTTATTTAGGGAGAGAGATAGCATAAATAGCTCCTATTAATGAGGCTCAGGCTATTTAAAGAAAACTGTGGGAGATTCTAAAGACAGTTGTTAGGACAAAGAAAAATACTGTGACCATAGGTAGAGCATACATATATTTTTTAATACATGTAATTTTTAACATACGTCTCGATGTCAGTTCAGTTGTAGCACCTATGTGCTCTCCCACTTCTCCAAGAATTACTGATGGCATTTACTGTATGAGAATGTACATCGCAGTACTGCGTTCTCTCTAGAATGCACTCTTTCCCAATACAACGCGTATCTCTTAAGAGCATGAAAAATCCAATARTGCTCTGTTTTTGTCTTGATACAAATCAAACACARTAGTTTATGGTTCTTGTGTGACTTATTTATAATATACAGTGAATTTTTAATTATCCTGTATTATTATCCTGAATTTTTAATTAATCCTGTTTTTACAGGACTCAAGGTGGTTTAATGTAAAGCTGCCTTAATATTGCCTGTTCAGTGACACACAAGAATTCATTTTATCTTAATGGACCAGTTAGAGTTAGTGGATGAGCAAACATGCTCAAGACACATTGTCTGTTTTGCCAGAACTCTCCTAAAAGAACTAATGAAGGGACTTTTCACTGGAGTATCTAGGTGGATTAATTATATGACAATCGTTAAGGTTGGAAGGGGCCTTTAGAGATCATCTAGTCCAACCCCACCCCTGCACACGCAGGGTCACCTACAGCATGTGGTRAAAGCAGAGAGCATGTTGGCAATGGCTTCGAGAAAGCAGTTTGAGAACTATCATTGATGAACACTGTTAGGTGTTTGTTCTGTCAGTCGCATCCTATACCAGTTTTACCTTTGTGTTATCACGCATGTCCTCAAACTTCTTATAAATCTCAAAAGAAAGACTGAGCCACTGAGACAACTGCTGATTTCTTAGATCTTTGCCCAGCAGTCCTCATCAAACCGTTCTCAGCTGCCTCAAAGCACATGCCTCATTAGTTTTTTAGAAGGTTGCCCTTGCATCCTGAATACATATAGCAAGCTTGGGACCAAAACTCAGGTCTTACCTACCACATCTGCCTGATGGGTCCTCTAGGCAAGTGAATCTATTCACAAATAGCTATTTTGGTATCTGTACTTGAAGCTCCTCAGCCAGGTTTGTTGAACTTCATATATTTCATGTATCAGACTGTATTTTCAGACCTGCTGGACAGAAGAGCTCAGACAGGTCTCTTGCTTAGCATACACATCTCCAGAAGTACCAGACTGCATACAATATAATCACATCCTTAAAGTCAGATCTTCTGATTCTTAAATAGGTACGGACAATGTGAGCTAGGTTGCAGAACTGACGCCTCCTCAAAACCTCTCCTATATTTCTAACTAGTGCCAGTACCTTAAAAACATCCTCTGATCTCTCTGAAGGTCGATAGGATAAGTTGCCCAATATCCCCATCCTTCTGATAGGGAGATACTTTCAGAACATGCACACCCAGCCTGTAGGAATTCAGGAGCATTAAAACTCAAGAGATTGAACACAGCTTTGCTCAGGAATGGCCTGTGTGAGAGGGAAGAGGGGACTATTTCCCACATAACCTCTCTAGCACTACCTGAGGTCACTGAACCTTGCAGTACCACCACAAAGAAACACTATTATACTGATGCAGGAAAAAGACAACCACACTGTTCGAGGTTTTCCCAGCCCATGAGTAAATGCCAGGGCAAATATATGGTGGTCTGAGGACAATAGAAAGCTCAGTTTGGGGCTCATGTTTTGCAGGATCTGGTATCTAAACCTCTTTAGACTCTTATAATAGTAAAATGATGTTGGGGATCCTAGCACAGAGTTAAGTGGCATTTAGCACTGGCTGCCACTGTTCCAGGCAATCTCAGTGGCAACAGGATCAAGGTTGACCATTTTCAAAAACAGCCCTCAGATCTGAAGGACATTTTGGTCAGTAACAAGAAAGGGTGTATAATCTGCATGGGCTCCTTCATGGCTCTGGCAACACAAACAGCTGGAGTAATTTTGTCAGTATAAGAGAGGAGATTGCTAAGGACTCCAGTCAAAAATATTTTTGTTTGTTTTAAATATGGAACATTACTACTGTCACCCTGACAAGTTTCTTTCTGATCTCAATTTCACTGCACTTCCCCCTGGTTTGTTCCCAAACCAGCTACACAGAGCTTAGAAAACAGCTGACCCTGCTATACAGCAAAATGCCAACTCCTCTTCAGTCTTCAAGACCTCCAGGGCAATATGGTATTGATCATGTTGAACTTGCTGAATTTTCAATGGAAAATACGGAATAAAGAAATGGCAATAAAACCAAAATAGATCATAAAAACTCTTGTCCATGTTTTAGAGACTAGGTTACATTGCCAAGAATAATGAGCAACATGCTGCTGTCCCTCATCTATGATATATACCATGTCATCAGACAGTTGGTTTTTGTGATACATATCATCTTTTTGCTAATGGACCCAAAGGCCATAGTCAAAATAATGGAAATTCACAAAAGCATTCCCTAGGAGCACACATCTCTTCTGACAAGTTTAAGGGTGCTTCTTCCATTGTAGCCAAAGATGCAGAAAACCCACTCCCTGATTTGCCCAGATCAGGTTTTCATCCCAGCTCTCTTTAAATCACTCAAATCTGACTTTCTCACAAACCACTACATAAAACACCAAGCAATAGGGAGAAATACATACAGGTTATGGTTTCAAGATGACCAAAAATAGACATAGTTCCTTTTCTCTTTCAAAAAATAACTGAAACAAGTTATTTCCATTTTTCTGAGGCTCAGAAATACATTTCTAAATTTCAGAAGCTGCAGGAAAGAAAAACAGCTGTGTCCTCATAAATTTTCTTACAAACTGAACTAGCAACCCAGATTTATAAAAATCAGTTCACCATTTACCAGCAATAAGCATTCCCCATTATACACAAGCCATTCTCATTGTGGCTTTACATTGTGAGAACAAATTCGGAGTGTTTGACTTCCATGATCTGTATAAAACAATGTTTTTCAGAAGAAAAGCTAGGTGAATGGAATTACAATTCACTCCAAAAAGCTTCAAGGCATAAAGAAAAACAATGGTGCAGCAGGATGCATTCAAAACGGCCTCTTTTTTCTCAGAGATAAACAGCATTGCTTGAACACAAATCACAAATTCTATGTGAAGAGTTAGTTATCAAACAAGAGACCGCAGAAAGCAGGACCCTAAATAGGAAGCTGAAGAGATTTCCTGGAAATTCTCGGTACATCCCTAGCTTAAACATACTAGTGTTCACTCAGTGATAACTAAACAGGTTTTCTAGGGCAGAAACCAGTGTATGTGTGCAAAACTTCATGTCAGGAGTTAAACTGGTAGGTTTCTAGTATTTTGTTGAAATTGAAATGTTAAATAACACTTTGGGATCCAAATCATAGTTCTCAAATTTAAAATCTGTACCCAAACTTTGTCCCGCAAATACCGTTCATTATGGCGTTATTTCCATAAAGTATACCTGTGGGTAAATCCATTAATGATTCAGAATCTTAAAATCATTCATTAAGCCTCAAAAAAGAACAGAAGCTAACCAAATCCTTGTTTGATTTCTCTGGCAGCAGAAGCCAGTCCTGAACACATGCATGCAATCCTGCATGGGAGATGCTGCTTGCTACTTTCATTCTTTGCAGTTTGTCTCTTTATGAGCATCCATTATTCACAGAAGCATGGAATGATTTAAGGCTGGAAGGGACCTGTGGAGATTATCTAGCGTCTCCACCTCCTACCCCATACAAGCATATTCTCATGCCTCTCCTAATGCTCCTCTGTGATTGTTTGCCATTATCATGTTGAAGCACATGTCAAGTGAAGGGTTTGTGCCAAGTTACTGTAAGGGTAGCTCTTTGATCACAGGGCAGAAATATGCAAAGCACAATTAGAGCTCCATGCCAGCTATACCTCAAGGGACAGTAACATCAAAAGGCCGTCACACTTCACACTTGGACACTGTTCTTGAACATTGGATTTCCCTGGATCTGAAAGACTGATGTTACTGCACAGAAGGGAACACCTTGATACCATGCAAGTGTCATCTCAACCCCCTAAAGGACATTTTCAGATTAGAAGTGTCCCACTGCTTCTAGTATCACATTTGAGCTTCCTTCTTCTATATTTCTTCCCCTCTGTATATAACCAACTATTGTTTTATTTTATACATGGATGAAAGAAAACTGAAATCAATAATGTCTAAAGGTAATTCTTTTATTTGAGCTCATTATCATGCAAAGTACCTGTAGTTTTGTTTCTAAATAAGCAGTCCATTATTATTTTTATATTTTTCATATTTAAAAACAAAACCTGCTTTTTACAGTAAAAAGGGGAGAGAGAAAAGAGAGAGAAAAGAAACATTCTTAAGCTGCACTTTAGAAGTATCATTTTCTCTGTGATCAGAAAGGCTTTAGGGATGCTAATTTTGAGGCTTTTTCTTACACAGCTCTCAACAGTTAAAAAAAAAGACTTTTTCCCACCATAAAACCAAGTCCTCTGGTCTTCTGCTACTTCTGCTATCTCTTGGAATCAGATGCCAATAATTCAGATTTTTTATTAGTAAGGAGATCATTAAAAATTCTAGCTCCAGCAAATGAATTTTGATTCCAGTTCAGTTTTCTGTTTGCTTTCCACCAACACTGTTTCCAAACTGGAATCCTTCTTGGAGTTTTCATTTGTATTCTCTCTCGACAATTACATCAAGTTGATACATCTAAGAGGATTATGATGAGACAGATACATTCCCAACTTGAAGGATTATGTTTGCCTAATTGATAGCTAATCTGTTTTCCCACCTCTCAGTCCACACTAGACTCCAGAATCAACAGTGTAGTTGCAGCAGGCCTCTGACTTTCAGGATTAAGGTATGGCGTAGCTGCTGTATCTTACAATTCTAAAGACATTGAGGAAAAGGACTTGTAAAGATCCTCTAGATCTATGTAGTGTAGTTTAAATTCTCCTTTTGTAAGCACAAAATACATCTAGACACAGGTCCTTGACTATTTAAGGCTTAAAAGCTCCTTAATATTCTCTTAAGTGTAGAATGTATTTTCAAAGCTGATTCTAGAAACATTGAGCATTTCCAGAAAAGCCCACTGTGTGCTCTGGATATGCCTTTGTTCTGCCTAGTGTTCTACCTAGAGGGCTCATGATTGGCAGCTCTTGTTCTCATGGGGGACTTCAACCTACCACATACTTGTTGGAAATGTAATACAGCAGATAGGAAATAGTCTAGGAGGTTCATGGAGCATGTGGAAGATAAGTTTCTATCACAGCTGGTAAGTGAGAATACCAGACGAGGAGCCCCTCTGGACTTGCTCTTTGCCAACATAGAAGGACTGGTGGGAGATGTGTGGGCAGAGGCCATCTTGGGCATAGTGACCATGAAATGACTTCAATTTTTGGTGAAATTGCTATGTTGAACTTTCAGAGGGCAGACTGTGTTTAGGACACTGGTTGGGAGAGCCCCTTGGGAGACAGTCCTGAAGAGAAAGGGTTCCAGGAAGGCTGGCCGCTTCTCAAGAAGGAAATCTTAAGCACGCAGGAGCCACCTGTCCCCATGTGCCAACAGATGAGCTGGAGGGGAAGAAGACCAGACTGGCTGAATAGGAATCTATCACTGAGGCTCTGGGAAAAAGAGTTTACCACCTTTGGAAGAAGGTGCAGGCAACTTGGGAGGAGTACAAGGAAGTCGCTAGGACATTCAGGGAGGAAATGAGAAAGGCAAAAGCTCAGATGGAACTCAATATGGCCACTGCCGTACAAGACAACAAAAAATGTTTCTACAAATACATTAACAAGAGGAATAGGGTGAAGGAGAATCTCTATCCTTTATGGGATGCAATGGGGAATATTATCACCAAACATGAGGATAAGGCTAAGGTACTTAATACCATCTTTGCCTCAGTCTTTAACACCCAGATCAGTTATCCTCAACGTACTTGACCCTCAGAGCTGGAAAACACCTACAGAGTGCAGAATAAATCTCCAAAATCCAGGAAGGAACAGTCAGTGACTTGCTACTGCACAGCTCTGTTTCACTGTTTTTTACCTGTTTCACTGTCAGATGCCATCTATGCTGTGACAAGAGGATCATCAATCAATTCAGAGAAACCTGGCATGATGATTAATGGATATTTTCCTTTTTATCTATTGTCACCTGAAAAATATGCAGGGTTTTGACAGGACACAATAGCTACACTGTCTGAGAAGGCAGAAGAGTTTTGCAGCACAAACTCATGAAGGCTGTCACTAACAAGCACTCGGGGCTTCATTTCATCCATTTCAAGTGTTCAAACACTGCTGGAGTCAGAGTAGCAGAAAGTAACAAGAGTGGATAACAGTAGCACACAGGGGAAGCAGAGCCAGGACTTCGGGAGGAAGGGAGAAAAGTAGAGGAAGGGCTGTGTGACACTTCAGAGAAAGCTGTGTCAGTGCTGCTGGATGGAAAAGCTCTAAGTGCAGCTGAAGCTAACGATTTAATGAAAGTAAAAGCTCTGCAGTGTTAAAACATACCATATATATATAAGCTGTTCTGAGGAGTCCATAAAGGGCAGAGCTGCCTTTAATAACTTTTTCTGTATTATCAGTCACACTATTGTACCTTCCGGCACTGCGGGCTGTTGGGTGTGGTGCAACTGAGCATCAACCCTTGCTAGTTCATTGCCAGGTCATCTCTGGGGAGGAAGTGTTCCCTGTTTACAGGAAATATAGGACAAGGGCTGGAGGGCCAACCCAAGCACAAGCTGAGGCTACCATGGCTCACCGCCTTCTCAGCATGTCTAGGAGAGGGAGGTGGGGGTAGGCTACTAGTACAAGGCCCAAGGACACAGTGTTTTGTTTTTCAGATATGTCTAGCTTTGCTTATGCTTTGTTTTTCCTAGTAGCTTGAAGCCCCAGGACTGGGGAGAGGAACAGTGCTTGCAGTTAGCAGTGGAGCCCAGAGTCCCTGTGGATGAGAGGGAAACAGAGGATTAGCTGTGCAGGTTTCTGCCAGTGGCTCAAAGGAAAGGCAGATTAATATGCACACCATTTCAGCACTTTTGGGACATGGCTGGTGAAACGTCACTGTGTCACTGTCAGATTTTCCCTTATCCCCCCTCCTTTTACAATGCCCAAGGTGTGGCAGAGCACATGCCCTGAGATGGAGCCCACACCTGCTGAGTGCTGCCTGCTGCCTGCTCTCCCTTCCAGGACTAGACCTGTACCAGCACTGTCTCCCTGAGCACCCTCAGAAGGGTGTTGAAGGTGGAAGGGTTTTTACCATTCAAACCAATACAAAGGCCTTGTGCACCTGACCAAAACTGTCTTCCTCACACCCATACAATGTGTCACACCAGGGTTAGAAAGCACCAAATGCAATTGGAGAAGCTTGTGGCAAGTAAAAAACTCCCTTCTGACCTCTGCAGGCAAAAAGATGAGTTTTCAGAATATAAAATGTGATTATCTCAGTGTTACCTTGTCTTGCCTATGTATGTTAATAGCAGACATTGTTTGTCCCCTGTCCTCTTCACACTTCAGGTGCAGTACTCATCCTGATGGTCATCCATAGAAAGGGAATTGGTTGACAAAGCACTTGCTGCATCAATGAGCATTTCATTTTATTGTCTTCAAATGTATTTGGACTTTGATTTCCTTCAGTAATGAGTCTTCCTTTTGCAGACTGAATTCCTAAAACCATTTACAAATGGGGCAAAAATAAGAAAGAAATAAACAGCTTTAATGGAACACAGTCATTCTGCATCCCATCACTTGTCCCATTACTGTCGGTACATTGAGCTTAGAGCATTTTAAAGTTTTGCAATAGAGAAGTCACTGTCTGAGAAAGACATATTTTGAACCAGTAGTACTAGCTTCTGGGCACAGGACTTAAGAATACAGCCAGAGATGTAGAGAAGAGTTCAATTCAATCACTTTGTATTAATGATAGAGGACCAATTGATCCTTTTCTGTTATCTGTTATCTAGGCTGAGTTATCTATGTGATAYATACATACATGAGAATCTATGTGCAGGTTTTGCAGAACCCAGCTGTGTCCCAGTGAGATTCTGAACTCTCTCCTATATCCAGAACCTCCAGAACCTTATTTCCAGTTAGAGCTCCTATGATAAAGCAGGCACAAAAGGCACGGGCTGGATGTGCAGATATAATGTTACGGTAGCAAACAATTTACTTGCCATTTATAAACAGAGAATATCTGTTTCTGAGCTGATGGGTCAAAGCAGCACTTGGTTGATTTCAGGGTGTTCATATTCAGAGGGGCTCACCCTAGTTTGAAAGAATAACTCTTTGTACCTTTCCAGACAGTTCCAACAAAGTTACTTTGCTCTGTCAGGACCAATATTTTCCAAGGCTATCATCAAAACATTTTGAAGAAAAAACATTTAAGTCATTATTCACCTTAAGTAGAAAATTCTGACACTTTGATAGATCTATCAAGAGGGATAGATCTATCAAAAGGGATCTCTAGAAAAATAGGATGTCGTTGGGTCCTTTTTTCCCCCCCCCCCCCAATCCTACAAAAAATAATGTGAAATGATCCTCTCTGTTTCTGTGCATGGGTAGCAACTAGTGATTTACAGTGAAAGAGGGCAGGACAGAATCTGTTGAAAGTTTTAATTAACTGAATGCAACTGTGATGGTCAAAAACTGAGCTGTTTCTGTGAATCATTAAGCACGGTATCCTTTGGCTGACCTCTGAGTATTATTAGCTAGGAGCGTCCTTTTCACTGCATATACCTCACAGAGACAAGTTATGGGTTGAGTCCAAGTATGAACAGAATAAAAGTTTCCTTAAGAACTGTATCTCTTCACACTGGCCTTTAGACTGAGAGTATATTCACACCTATCTCCAAAAAGAATCAATTTATTCCAAAGAGGCCAAGTCACATTAGCTGGTGTGGGTGCTGTTCTATGCTCCTATGAAMCCCCCACTCTCTTTCTCCAGCAACTGCATTCTCTAACAATGAAATGCAATTTTAGGAGAAACCTAGAGTCCCTCTGCTGCTGAAAGTCATGAAATGAAAGTGGCGCTCAAGAGCCAGGACAGGAGGAGCTGGAAGGTGTTACTTGCCATATCACAATTGCCTTTGTTGGAGATAGGTCCAGTCACAACAGTCTCCCACTGGTTTGCTCCCTTCCATATGGTTTATGTCAGGGAAACGGTAGACCCAGAAGGGCAAAACATTGGAACCCTAAAGATGTGTTCTCTGCTTTGGGGAGGTGCTGAATTTTTCTAGCCTGGCCAACAATTTCCAGCACACTTAGAGGTCAGGTTCACTTTCAAGGCAGAAATACACAACAAATGTGTCCAATGCACATGAGCATAGTTTATAGATGCTATCTGCCCTGGATCTTCTACAGTGACACTTGAAGGGGCATTTTCTGCTCTGTACATTGTAACAACCAATATTAACAGAATTTTATAAACTTCTTCTGCCTTGATAATCATATGCCTTAGAGATGTCTAAGTAGTTGATGGAGAAGATACATTGCTCCACAAGTAGCATTAAGTATAACTTAGAGCCCCAGGGATACATTACACATTACACATACAGGGATACCTTATGGGAAAGAACTCTCCCTTGTCCCCTCATGATCACATGCAGCAAATATCATGAAGCAAAAAGCAAGTGAGATGAATGGGCCCTTCTTAGGAATGAATCATTTGATATAAAGATTCATTAAGTGTAAATGGTAGGCAATCTGCTCCAAGCTAGTGCAGAGAAATGACTTCACCTAGTGGAAGTGGCATGGCCTGAAGTGGAGGAATGTAGGTTTCCATCAATTAGGTGTTTTTTTTTTTTCTTTTGCAGTTGTGCCAGCTGGTGACTTTAAACAAGGAATCAGGATATCACTTGTGTGTGTGGCCAGGAGATTAACAAAGACATTTGTCTTGTGTAGGCATACAAAATATGATCTTCCTAGGATGTGAATTACTGCCCTTACTATAACTATCTTGACTGTGTTTGTTTTCTGCAGTTACATCTCCAAGTTAAATGGTTACATCTCACTAATGCTGACTGACTCAAGTTTTACCCATTTACTCATTGCTGAGCAAATGGGGGTGGAATTTGCAAGAAGATCTTYTGAAGGGTAGCTGCAGAAATTATAAAAGGAATTCATGGTCTCTTTCAGAACTGCACATTTAACCTAGGCAAAATACAGTGCTTGTCAGCCTCAGTTAAATTTTATGAGCTCTCACACCAGCTGCTCTCATGCTCACAAGCTCCTTCAGTTCCCAGACACAGTCCATGGGACTTGTCTCAACCTAAGTGTGGAGCGGCCAGATACCTCTTACCTTTCTTAGCAAAGTAGCCACAACTCTTAAGAGTGATCAGTTCAGTTGCCCCTCTGTTGAGAGCTTCATCCTCCTCAAACCTGCTCAGTCCACAGATCCTTTTCCTCTAAGGTCATATATAAACTCTCAGAGAGCAAAAAGTGTCTACAGTTCCCCAAATTTTTCTGCATATGTACCAATCCCTGTTTGCAAGTGAAGGCACACAGGCAGCTAGTAAGATTGCATGCACCTTCTCTCTACTCTAACCATGATATAAGCAGTGCTAAATAAAATGTCTTTTGTTGCACTTCCTCCTCCTGTACTGATTCAGTCAGTTTAAGGTTAGACTGTCCAGAAGGCTCATTGCTTCCTCTCTTGTGCTAACTCTTGAAATGATTACAGGCAATTGCTGCAGGAGCAGCAGAAAATGTGTCTGCAATCTGTTCTCATTCAGCCATATCACTGCTATTAGCAAGAGAACTAGTTGGGAATTACAATATCTACAGAGACACTATCAGCTGCGAAACTATTTCTCCTCTTCTTCCTCCCCCATGCCATGCTTTTAATCACTTTCCACTATATTAAAGTTCATTGCTTGCCGTAAGATTTACTTAGCAGTGCCTTTAATGAGCTAAAGTATTATTTAACAGAATAAAGAAGCAGAAGTCTCCTATTGCAGAGGCTTTGAAATTTTGTGATAATAATGTATGTTATATATATATATAAATTATATAATTACTATGGTTCATTTTCTAAGAAAAAAATCTTAGCCTTTTGCCAGAGGTACTCCAAAGTAATTTCTTTGGCATAGTGTTATCTTACATATATTTCATGGATAGTCACTAGGTGAACAGTGTAAGTCACACTTAGTGTCAGCATCCATTTGAATTCTGAGGGAAAAAAGGAGAAAACTGCTGTGGCTGATAACAACCATGTTTCAATACACACTGATGTTACTCTTTAAGGATACTGTGCTCTGAGAAGGACAGGGAATGCAGAAGGTAAGACATCCTTTTGTGGCAGATCTATTATTTATTAACATTCGCAAATCCACTAGAGGGACATTTATTTGCAGGAGTCTAACAAACGCTTAACTGCAAGAACACATAAAGCACTGCTGAAGATTGTTATGATGTTTTTTCTTGGCAATTCAGCACAAAAGAAATAGTTGTAGCTGACAAAAAAAAAATGTAATTAACCTGTGTCCAATCCAAAATGATTACCCACAACAGTCAGGAAGGGTTTTTTTTGTTTTTTTTTTTTTAAGTACTACCTTTTTTTTTTTGGTACTGGCACTAGGCTTCTAGACTCTACAGATTCACAGGCAAACCTTACATGCCCACTAATGTGGGAATGGCAAAACTAGGACAATATATTGGACAATATATGCCATTCTTAATTGGGCTTTAGAAAACAAACAGCTGGCAGCTGAGCTGAGAAACACTGCAGCACTGGTAACTCAAGCTGCAGCAGTTTCCATGCAGCAGCTCACACCARCTTTGAACATATGGCTGCAGGCAAAACTAAAAGTCAGTTGCTCATCAGCTATGAAGTAGTGGCCTTGTCCAGTTTGATCAAGATTCCAAAGAAAAAGTAAACGAAATAGGAAGTGACTGAGACAACCCTAGTGATTTATTGTGTTCCAGGTTTATGCAGGGAGCAGATTTTGTACTTTAAAGCATTGAGACTTGATGGTAAGATAGGTAACTGTGGCTCTGGTAATGCCTGCAGCGCTCTCTGTTCAAAGTGAACTCCTCCCAAACATTTGGGAGAAACTTTTTTTCTCAAAATGGGACTCACTACGAAATCTGGCCTGCATCTCTGGCTACAATAATAATTAGGCATTTGGAGGCAGTTTCCCCTAGTCATTGATGTCAGTGGGTTTTACCATTTCTAGACCCATTTCTAGACCAGTATAAGGAATTGTATGCATTTTCTTACCAGGTACAGGTCAAAATATCTTCTACAGAAAGAAACCAACGTGCATTCCTTCTGAAGCTCTGCTTCACTGTGTAACTTAGAGATGTTAATGAGTTCTTGACCGTAATATGACATAACAATGACACTAACAATGACACCAACAGTGACACTGACCTTTGCAGAAGATACTTGATCATGAAGGTGCTGCACTGCAGTTTCAGAGTCAGTATGCCTTCCCAGCAAAGCTGTGGCCCTCACCGCTCAGTGTTTCAAGGCTGGGGCTGGAGGGAGGCAACAAGATCCTGTGGAAAGGGAAAAAAAAAACAAAACCAAAATTGGATACCTGAAAAAATATACACCCACTGACAAACAGGCTATATGTGTGCTAGTACAGGTCAGTAAAATTACACCATAGATTCAGGGTGTAATTAAGTGGTATAAGATTGGAGGACTTGGGACCTGTGCAAAGGCTGGTTTTCAGGTACCTGCAGGTCAATGTTTGCTCTCTCAGGCATCTACCTCAGCTCCTACCACTCAAACTGGACACGGTACTTCCAACATTTCTACTGGAATAGCAAGAATGATCAGCTCTGAAGTTCTTGAATCTAATGCGGTTATTTCTACTGGTCTACGGGGACTTTTCAAAGTATCTCTCTCAGCAAAGTGCATAGGGGACACGGAATATAGATATTAATTACTGGATGAAAGAGATGATGACCCAAACCTATTACTTAAATCCTAATGTAGAAAGGGGCATACCATAGTTTGTGCTAAACAAGTTGCAAGTACTGTAGTGAAGACAGATCTGGTGTAACATCATTTCTTAATAATTAAGCATTCCTAGCATCTGCGGATTTAACTACCTGATTCCTGAGTTTGTGAACATCATGAAGTGAAAGCCTTATCACAACCGCTACCCAATCACTTTGTGACTCTGTTATTCGATCAAGTTACATGTAATTAAAGTATGATGTTTTAACACAGCAAGATGCTTTTGCAACCTAAGGAAGGCTGTTTTAAGTCAAGACATCAAGTTGTTCTCCCAGCAGCTTTACCGAAGTACCTGAGAAACTGGATATGCAGATGAGCAGGCCAATGACAGCAGCTGCATTGAATGAGGGCTGTCCGGGTGTGCTTGACGAGGGGAGCTGGCAGCAGGGAGAATGGACTATACTGGTTATGTGGGCATGACTGGGAGCCAGGCTCCAGAAACTTATCGAGGTCTTGATAATTGCAACTCATCAGTGTCGCCATGTGTGAAGAATCATGCACTAATCAGAGGTTTCACTAATCACGAGAAAAGCTCAGAGCTCGCTCTCATACTTGGGAGTGCAGTTAGACACTCACTTCACCACAACTTGATAATAATGGACTCTAGTGGCTCACGAAGAGACTTTCCAGGAGACTGCAGCTGCCCTGAGAACCCATGTTCTGCAAGTTCCACAGCTGCCCCAAACGCCAGTGATATGCATACTGCCCCACTGTGATCAGACTGAGGAAGTGCTCCCTTATTCAACAGCACAGAAATCAAAACAAAGGAAATGAAGAGAAGAGCAGTATCTTCTCAGAGTGCCTAGGAATATACAAGCAGCATTTCATTCATTGCCACTACTTAGATGAAACATGCATGTAGACTGGGAAGAAATAATAAAGGGAGAGTAAATATTAATGACCTACAGCTTTGGATGTAGTATCTTCAGAGTTCCCATATTATGGTAACAGAATATGTAATTAACAGACATCAGAATACATTTGGATAAGAATGAAGAGAGATTCCTGAATATCTAAGATAGCTAAGATATCTAAGATTGCTGAGTATTACACTGGATTCAGCTTGAAAAGCTATGTGAGCTAAAGCTGTTTCAAGATCAGCTTCAGAGCACAGATGGAATAATCTGTCTGAAGTAGTTTCCGAATTTTCTGCACCTGAACATTAGGACAACATTAGCTACCTTTACACTGTAACAAGTGAAATCTCATAACTAACCACAAGAATACAGCTGAGAAGTTCTGTGCAATACCAGCTAAACACACCTACAGCAGTTAGGTATGTGCTGCCAGGCACTTAAAGGAATTGGAATTCAATGTGATTTTAGTGCCTAACTGCTTCAGATACTTTATATCTGCATTTTGTTATTACTAGTACAGAATTAGCATCAGCATCAGTCTTACATGTGCCTTTTTTTCTCTTACACTTTTCAAAAGCTGAACAAACTCTGGGAATCCTAACAGGATGTGTGTTGGGCTGACTGATGTTTTTCTAACAACTTAAATGGGCTTACATGATTTGTCTGAGAAAACACTGTTCAATTCAGTATGAGTCTGAACATAGCTTCCAGATATTTTCCTAGAATGACTTCATTGAGCTCTGAAGAGAACTGTCATGAGATAATATAATCTGACATTTCTGATTTCCATTCTTGGTTCATGAGTTCATTTGCACCCATCAAGTCACTCTTCTAGCCTGTAATAACATCTTACAGCTTCATAATCTTTCACTCAAGAGCATGTCAGAAACTCACAGGCATAGATTACACAATTCCTCAAACGAAGTTCCCTCCAGAGTAAATTAGCTGCTCTTTTAATTCAGTGTCTCTGCATACCCTTACAGAAAACTGGTGCTTGTCTCAGTTTGCCTGCATCTTTTAAGTTAGTGCTCTAATAAAATGTCATCGGGAACTAGTGAGTGCCAGCTCTGTGTTGTTTGTGCCCTGAACATGCATCCCGCAGAAAACACGCTGGCAATCGCTGTCCTGTCTGTCAGAGCTCACCAATTGTGTTATTCTGGGCTACAGTTTGCAGTTTAATTCTGTGAATCTGCTGGGCTTTACTGCAGCTTTCCAGTGCTGGTAACTGTTTGTTCACAGAAGGATTGTTCTTCCCAAAATCACAAAGTTTTGCAGATACTTAACACCAAGGAGGCCAGAGAATCAATGGAGAGTGAACTGCTATAGAAAAACTGCAGTGCATAAAGCTGACTGTGAATAGTTCCTTAGAATTAGAGATGTACTCTTATTATTATCAGCGATTACATCTCATTAATCTGAGTGACTTTCTTGTCTTGGTAAGGCAGCTAATGTTTCTATCCTCAAATACCCAGTCAGAAAGTTCTGACTCTAGTAGTGGCAGTTTCATCTGTATCATCAGCAAGCTACATAATCTGTTGGCAAGTATGTGTCCACATGATTTTCAAAAGATGCACAGCAGCTTTTTCTAAGATAAATGACTAAGAGGCAGAGTTTAAGTACTGTGGGTCCTACAGGGCACCTGCCCTAGGTTACAGTTACTCTCTATACTTTCCTTTTATAAAAACTTGCCTGCATCCTTACCAAGGGCAAATGAGAGACTCGTATCATCTTGTCTGAGTACCAACTCAGTGTTTCTCTATACAAACAAACCAGTGCGACGGGTCTGCAGGCCTCACAGAATCACTGAATCACAGAATATTTAAGGTTGGAAGGGACCTCTAGAGATCATCTAGTCCAACCTTCCTGCTCCAGTAGGCACACCTAGAGCATGTGGCACAGGGTGGCATCCAGGCGGGTTTTGAAGACCTCCAGAGTAGGAGACTYCACAACCTCCCTGGGCAGCCTGTTCCACTGCTCTGTCACCCTCACAGGAAAGAAGTTCCTCCTCACCTGGAGACGGAACTTCCTGTGCTCCAGCTCCTGTAAAAGAAGCCCATGGAATACTTAGGCAGCACTGCAAGACTTGCCTGCATACTAGCCCGTAATAGCGCCACTCATGATGATTACCACGGTATACTGAGACATCCTTGAGACAACAAATACATTGCAAATTTGGGGCTTAATAACACACTGGTGGAAAAAAAACTCAGGCGTGAATGTGGCTTCTTATCAATCAGGTAGAGACTAAAAGACGACTTGCTCATTTTCTGTGGATCCAGATTAGGAGGGTCACTTTATAACAAATCTCAGCACATCAGGAGGAAATTGCAGTAATAATTTCCTAATATATTGCCTTCTTTCTTTTGTCTGCAGTGGGGTCACTAGGACACAGGAGCTCTGGAACTCTTAAGAAAGGGCAATCCCCAAAGTCCTACAGCACACACGAACTCTTTGATTACATAGTTTGGGAAGCCAAATTAATGGAAGCATTTTCATGTGGGATGAAGGGGTGGGGAGGTGGAGAAGAGAAAGTTCAAGTAACGATATCCTGTTTTCACAGAAGATAGTTGGGTCTGGTTTGAGATTTGCCAGATCTCAGATTTTACTGAGATCTTTGCTCTGTTTCGTTGTAGTAACCAAATTTCAAGAGTTTTGAACAAAATCTTCTCATTCAGTTTCTTCCTCAGCAGGCCAGAACAATCTGGCAGCCCAGAAAGGCATTACTCTCTTCTATCCCACCACATCTGCTGAGACATCATGATGTGGAAGTGTTTAGTTTGTGAGAAACCAGTGTTAGCTACCAGGAAACCAAAGCTGCAACCCAAGTGCAGCCTTCAGGAGCCCATATGGCAGGAGTTGGTTCTCCCCTCTATCATATGAAATGGAAGAATAAAGGCTATATTAAACACCAGTCCTTTAAAATAGCAGAGTTTTGAAGAGACAGACTGTTGTCTTCCACTTCATGATAAACTTGTGTCTGAGACAGAAATGGTTCTGATAGTGAGCAGGGATATTAATGCAAATATATCTGTGACATAGGTCTCTTCCATAAACAACTGGCTGCTACACACATGTCTAAACTTTATCATGTTGAGAGACAAGGGTGTGGACTTAAGCACTGAAAACAAGTAAACTGAATATGTTGACAATTTAATGTTTGGTTTGGCATTATAAGGCTTAGGAATTTATTGACAAAATTGGGGCTGCAGATCAAGTGAACTTTGCATAGATCAGGAACTCATTTATCTTTGGAACAAAGAGATAAAAAGAGCTGTTCAGTATGCAGAGGTAAACCCTTTGATATAAAGTATTATAGATCTTAGATATGGATACTTCTACAGAAAGCTGATGAAAAGCTATTTTTAAAGCATCTCTGGATTTTTATATATTCTGGTCACTTCTGTCCTGGAATATCCTTGAGCTCCTGTCTGATCAGCCTCCTGTTATAATGGCAACTGAATTTTCTACTGCAAACTAGTGCTGAGACATGCCACCTTTAAAGGACAATTTATTTTACCACCTTGCCATGAAAAGCAGAATAATTATCACAGTCATCTCAATATCAATGTTCAGGGGTCAGCTTTTCCAGAAATAGAATAAGGCAAGAAATCATTTCACTAGGTAATTAGCACACTATGACTTCATATCATGGCAGCAGCATTCCTATCAAATATAACTTCAAGTGTGAAGTGAATGACTTATTATGTTATCTGTGCACATGTGAAAGAGAGTTCCATCAGAGCTCTTATATTTAGAAAAAAATATATATAACTTTGACAAAGGAACAGAACTTGGATTTCTGTGTATCACCAGTGTCAGGTAAATGAAATGTTTGTGTGCTTCTGTCTACTTGTGCAGTGTGCAGATAGCTCACATGAACTGCTGGTGAATTAAACAGGAAAAYGTATATCTAGATAGCCATAACATGAAATATGTGGGATCTGTAAAGATCCTAAAATACTTTGCCTTTCAGTACACTGCATTGCTGTGCACAGTATTTTTCTTGATTCATGGTTTCTTGCACGGAAGGAATCGACAAGACTAGAGAAAAACACTGCATTTTGCAGAAATCTTTCCTTACATCTTCAATCTTACACAGGATAAAATTCATTATTTCTATTCTTACAACAGCTAATGAGGCAAAGTAACTTGTAAGAGGCTCTAGTGGCAGGTCTGCATCTTCTGTCATATATACCATTTTCCCATGGTCCAGTTCCCTGTGAAAATGAAATAAGACTCTGAGCATGTACACAGGAGGATGGAGAACCTCAGCATAAGACAGGCTGTGCTCTGAACCGTTTCCCTGGGAGCTGAGGTACAGTTCTTAGTTTACTCAGCTATGTTTGCCCTTACAAGTGTTATCCCCATGAAGAGTATGGATGTTGATGGCAAATGACACAGTAAACAGAGCAGGGTGCACAAATGGGAAAAGCAATGTCCTGCAAAACAGGAGTCGCGCACAGTTTACTCATGACTCACGTCAAGGGGCTTTCAGCTAACAGTGCACTGATACTACACAAGACACCCACGCAGTGATTACATTTGCCATCACTTGCATGGCAGACACCACATACTACACTTCCACATGCAATAATATGTCCTGAGAATAAGGCAGTGTTCTCACCACCATGCAGAAGTAAAGCCTGGTGAATCAGTGGTAATGCATCTTCCCCTCCTTTCTTCTACTTGATCTCTGTATGTTTGGATCTATTAGTAAAGGGAAAGGGTTAGAGGGTGAAAATTAGGAGAGTTATTCCAAAGAAATAACTGCCTGAGAACAGACCTGAATGTGCATACTAGGTAGGAAGCTGGAGATCCAATGGAAAACTGTTTCTTAAAGCAAAGTAATTTTATCTAGAAATACCTAAAACACATACAAATGCAACTTTTAAAATGAGCAACCTATGATGCTTCATCATGAGACCTGCTGAGGTTGGCTTTAGAGCCACATATCTTTCAGAGTTATGGGAGCTGTACAAGTATCCAATAATAAAGTAATTAGCCTCAATAAAAGCATGGAAGTGAGAGGTAGAGCTGATCCAGACAGGCCCTTTTGTTGTTGTAGCTAGGCAGGGTTTCGGAAGTGCTGCCGCCCACACAGAAAAACTGTAGACACTAATAACAAATAAGGGAAGAACAATGGTGAGGAACAGCACGGCTGTGCAGCCCCTTGCCCAGCCACCGCAGGGACTGCTCCCTCTGTACAGGAAAGCAAGGGTAGCCACCACACCTGCATTGAGTTAAGAGCCCTCTCTGCAGCTTGGAAGCAGAAATCGAGGGAGCTTCCTATCCCGAAGGGAATGTGAGCCCTTCCTGAGGAAGGCAGGTCAGTGTAACAGAGTGAGCTCATCAGCCTAATGGCATAGTCTAACACATGCAGATGTCAGGCTTTATCTCGCAAAAAAATAGACTTGCCTGGCTAGTCAAATGAAGGAATATATTCCTAGAAATCTGTAACTATCACAGATCAGCTTTATATAAGCTCCCTGTATGATACTGTGTCTAAACAGAATCTAAGCTGAACCTTAAATGTAAAAGCAGAACAAAATCGTGCAGAAATAGATGCGTGTTATCACCTATGTATTTGGTCCACCTTTTACCAATGCTGGAAAATGGAATGTTGTATTCAAGTACTCAAAGATGTACCAAAATTGGTTGATAGTAAAGCTGGTACTAAAATTGGTTGATAAATTCAGTAACATTCAGTTCAGAATTTTTTGGAATGATTAAATTACAGGAAGCACAGCACATTTTAAGACTCCAAGACCCTGGAATAAGAGCCCTAGATCAAAGGACAAGCTGAATATAGCCTGTGCGCACCTGCACCAGAACAAAATTTGGAAGGCTGCTTCCACTCCAGCAGATGTGACGTTGGCATGATCCAGTGCCTGGATCTGCAGCTATGCAAAATCAGATCAGGCATCAGACATTTTTCTAACTCAGAGAGCAGCCGCCACCTTCAGAACCTACGTCCAGTCAAACCTTGTAGATGATGGAACTACCAGCACCTGGGAAGCCTCTAGCCTACATCACATATCAGATACACACAAGCTTTATCATCACATCAGTCCCTCTGGCCTTTTGGAAGTAAATGCAAATTTTCTAGAATCAAATCAAGAGTTCTGAGTTTCTAATGCTTTAGTTCATCCCATTGGATATTGAAATTATATTGTTCTCACCCTTCTGATTTTTGCCAGAAAACCTAGTTCCAATATTTAAGTCAGATGTTAGTGTGATTTTATTACATTCATTTTGACAGGTTATCTTGGGGAAGAACAAAAACTTCCCACTTCCTTCCTTCAAAGCCCCCTTTTTTCTTTTTTTTTTTGGTTACTGGTGAACTTGGCAGTAAAAGGAAGGGGGAAAAAGAAGTAAAATCTGCTTTGCAAGTCTAGCAACTTGCCTCAACTAGCTATCTCTGTGTTATGTGTGAATTTGTCACATGTAAGCAATAGCAAGTGTAAGGACATGGTGCTCATGAGCTGGTGTGTTCTCTCCGCAGTGCATACACTGAGCCCTACAAGGTGTGTCCAGTCTCTGCGATACCTGTGGAGGTCATGACTTCTGATGAAGAACAGAAGAGTTCAGAAGATGAGGAGACCAGCCAGGATGATGCCAGCCTCAACAAGGTAAAAGGGCTGAAAACTGGGAATGCCAATCTCTTACAAGGAAGAACAAACCATTTGCAGAACCTGGAGTCTCATCTCTCTATTTTGTGCATAGTGACCTTTTAGAAATGTCTGAGCCATCAGTCCTTGCACTAGTGGTACAATACAATCCAGTGCACTACTTACTATTTACGCCAGTAGCATACGGCAACACTTACGAGCTACAGTCCTCAGAAGAACAGAGGAGGCAACTCAGCCAACAGAATAGGCTCGATTTAAATATAAGGAAAAATGTCTCGCTCAAAAGAGGGATTTGTCCCTATCGTGAGATTTTTAAAACTGCACTGTAAAATTCACAAGTGCAGTATTGGGACCAGTTCCATACTGGCTGGGAGACAAAGCAAATGATGCAATAAATCTCTGCCATCTCAAGATTCCCTTATCATGGGAAAATATAGGCACATGAGGGTTCATTTACAGAAACCTGACAAATAAAACATCTCTTATGCAAATTATGCAAATATCAGGGATACACGACCACAGGTTAAGATCRTATAAGACCGTTTAAACCTTCGGTAAATGGTTCAGTTGTTAAAGAAATGGCACTGAGCAATTTTAAGTTGTGATGCCAGTGAAGAACTGGTCCAACTTGAGTCCAAATGGACAATACATGAAATTATTATACACTTGGAAACAAAGTCAAGGCTGCTAAAACCAACTTTATTGCTATTGTTTAGCTTTTTACTGAAGACACTAGGAAAACACATTCTTCTAAATGCCTCTCTTATTGCATCTCATGCCTCCTAATTGCTCTGTTGTGCTGGGGTAGCTGCACTGTGGAACTATGACAGTGGAAGGAAGCACTTACAGATCAAACACCTGTTTCCAAGTCTCACCAGAGGTTTCCCTTCCACTTAGAAGGCAAACACTATCCAAACCTCTGTATTCGCCTGCTACAGAACATGAGCACTGCCTGATCAAGCCAGACCTGCTTGTCTGATCAACCTTTGCTTCCCAAGTTAACTGTCGTCAAGAATCAAAGCACACAGGACCCCACCTCCACAAGGATCTAGCAAGCTGCCTTGAAACAGCCTCATGTGAATCTTGGCAAGCTGGCTGACGAATAAACTGTACATGGCTTTTTATCCTGTCAGAAAGCAGGCCAGAAGATTAAACTTAACCTGATCTGGCTGTAATTCTGGCTATAGGAGGATTAGCAACTCAACAGTCTACTGGACTTTAGCTACCAACTCTAAACAAAGGTTGGAGGATCAGCAGTCTCACCATTGGCCAGCCATTCGTTAGCAATCTAAGTTAGGATGCTATGTCTGATGCAGGATCAAGAACAGGTATGGGGATAAGAAGCAGCTCTGAAACTCTTTTGAGTTCCTTTTTCTTGTAGTCTCAGTAGGAGCTAAACATACTTCAGGTATCACCTGGGACAGACAACAGGGTCTCAAGGACCCTGTCGGACCCTGTGTCCTAGCTGTACCCAGGGTCTAATCTGCTACAGGAGGCACCTTATTTGGCACTCAGAGGCCAGGGCTTTTTCATCACTCTAAGAGCTCTAGCACCACAGCTGCACGTTGTAAGAAACAGTATCAGAAGACAGCCAGCAAAGAACCCATTTCCTAGGGAAAACAGTCAATACAGGGTTGAACAGTGAAGGACACCGTATTACAAATCTCCTTCTACCCATGCCAGCTACATGATAATAGTGATAAGTGCACCTTCCTACAGTCCCACACAGCCAATGTTGCAAAATCTCTGTAAAAAGTGAAGGCTGTGTTTCTCTGTAATTACCAGTGAATGCTATAAACGCCATTTGTCTACAATTCTTGCCCTAGAAAGCCCTGGTATCTTTTCAGAGTACTAACAGAGGACTCTGTTTCCTACCCCACAGCTCCTGCCTCCTTTTGTTGTCTTCTCATGCAAATCTTCTGCTGCCAAGTGAACATTAGCTGGTCTTTCAGAAAATGTCTCTACAATGCCTTAGCTTCTGAATCACCTCAATAATTTGAGGTGGTTATCACCTCACCACTAACCCAGTAACTTGAGGTGAATATTACATCATCCTCTTGTGGTTATTCTTCCTGTGCTAGCTTTAGTGTCAGCATTTTCAGTCAGGAGTGTTAACACCCCTCTTCTCTTCCATGTACTTTATAAGACTGGATCTTCTTCCCAGTTAATCCTCTTCCCCACTAACGTTCTACATCCTTATTTGTCATGAAACTGAAGAGACCTCAAGGACGAATCTGATTTATCACTGCACGAGACCTGTTATGACTGAAAGCAAGGTCCAGCAGTGAAGACAGTAACTTTTATGCTGGATCTAGAGAAGAACAATAAAAAAGTCTAATGAAGAATAGAAATTACTGCTTTGGAGAATATAAATTACTGCTTTTCTAGCAGAAATTACTGCTGGCAAAGCAGAAAGCTAGACACTACCTTTTAGGTTTGCTATGGGAACATCAAGCCTTTCAAGGGATTCACTGAGACAGTATCAACAACTCATCTTCCTTCCTACTGCAGCCACCAGATCAACAACTCTGGTTGTTAATCTAGAGTTAGTAAGTCTGCTGTTAAGCAAAACAGGATCTCCAGGAAGGACAAACATCTTCATGACAAACCACAGCAGGGAGATACAGTAGAAGCTCCACAGTGTTGTGCCAAAAACCTGCTGCTCAAGAAAGACATAGAGAGGAAGCACAGGATTTGGGCTGTGCATGGGAATGAGTAAGGGGCAGGACACCAGCCCTCAAATGAAGAGTTTGTTTTTCCAGCACCCTGCAGAAGACACAGACAGAGGGTCTGAACACTGTGAAACATGCTGCCTTAGGCCAGGCTTCAAGAGCTACTTCTATTATGCTTCTTAAACCACAGTATATATCACACACTTGTTAACAAGGTGTGGAATAGACAAAGCAACAGGCTTAAAAATACCCACAACAGTCAATGGAAGGCATTTATATGGAGATCCACAAGTTGCACCATAGTGATAAGGGGCTGAGCCTTCATTTAAAAGGTGCTTTTGGAAGTAGAAAACAGTAGCTGAGTAAACAGGGGAATGCTGGTAATACTGCAGCAGCATCAACTATTCTGAGAACTCTATTATAGTTAAGAATGACATATAGCAAACTCTACATTAAATCATCAGGCAAGGGAAGAATTAGAAATATTGTCTTAAACCTATCTATAAACACATCAGGGAGTTTGACTTGAATAAAGAATGGAATCTCAGAAAAAAAATAAGAAAAGAATGTGATTAATCTGGCTGGATAAATGTAAAAATTATAGGCTATTAAACACTCACGAAATAAAGTAAAACAAACCTAAGACTCACTGAAGTCATAGCTAGAACACAGATGATGCTTCTTTCATCCAGAAGACAGATCTGCCTGACAGTTAACTCTACAGGAAAAACAAAAGTAAACCCTCTGTATGCAAATACTGCCTAGTTTCATCCTAAAAAGCAAAAACAAACAAAAAGTTATATGACACTTTTACAGCCAATTTACAGAAATGTGGTATTTTCTCACTCTAGTGATAAATGAGAGGGTCCCCAGTGAGATGGATAGAGCATAACCAATGTAAAAGAGCATAAAAGAAGGCAAATTCAGAGTAAGCATACCTGAATTCTATGGCACCAAGAAACAAAGCATTTTGTCTAATCACTTAGGATTTGGAGGTTTATTACATCTAATCCTAGCCAGACTGGATGGGTGCTCATTAACATCATTTGGTGGTGTGTGCAGGGAGAGCGTCATAAAGAAGCAGTTCCTAATGCTGGGATTATGAAAAGGTAGTGCTGGAGGTGAGATGCTCTGCTGTTCTCCCATATATCAAAATAAAAGCTTGAGAAAAAGGGGACAGTAACCAAGCACAGCACACTGGCATGATGCACAGCATGCACAGAGCGAACACCAGGCTAAGCCGCAAAGTCTTACAAAGACAGCTACTGTGTCATGGCAACAGTTATTAAAACTGCCTTTGCCACTCCTTATCTATCCACTAGGTAGGCTTATTTTCCTGGCTACATAAATCATTCTGTTTTGCTAGCCTTTAACCTTCACATACTAAAACACACACATATATATGCACAACCACCGAACAAGCTGGGATTGAAAATGGCAGATTTGTGAGCCTTAAGGAAGGTGCCTAATTTAGATGCCTTTTGGGACCACCTTTGATTTATGTAATTACACAGACTCCTTAGGATGGCTGCAATCTAGCCATTCAAACAAGAGGATTGAGAAACCGGAAATAACAGGCTCCATTTCCTGCTCCCTCATTGATTCACAGAGCCAGCCAGGACAAGTGACTTGTTTGGTGCCAGTTTATTGCTGGCACCACTGACATCAGTGTGAACTGCTGTTTTCAAACAAATATTTTTCCCCTTCTGATAGCAACAGTAACGCTCATGGGCCAGGTGCTACCTAGCTACAACATATATGTGCTGAGCAGTGTGCAAAATAAGATGCTTTTATAGGAATAGACACTACGAGTTTATCTGTGTCCCCAGTGGCAGATCCAGAAATGGAGCCACTTCTGCTGTGCCCTGGACAGCTTTCTGAGCTTTCAAAATGCAAAAGATTATTCCTTGAGTACTGGAGATAAATAGCTTCCCCAGTGCCAATGCTTTAGTCCTAAAAGGTGGTGCTTTGATCTGCCTGTGCTTCTCTAGAGACAGGCAACCTTGCTCCACCTCCACAGCGGCAGCAAAAAAATCCCCATTTTTTTCTCAAGCTGGATCAAGACACTGATTGTTTCTCAGCATGGTCCTGCAAAAAGCTGGATCAGCATAGCTAAGGGCTGACACTGGGCTCCACAGGTAGTCGTGGCTAACACTATCAGCAAAGCCCAGTTTCGTCAAAGCATGCCCATGTCTGATGCCTTGGAATTGCTCAGTTGTTGTGCCTCCCATATATTGCAAAATAGACATCCTGTTGGAAAAGTAGAAATCCTAAACAAATAATTATTCCTCTCTAGGTCTTAGCTTCCCATTAGTAAATTAATATGCATTTGCAGGAGAGCTTTAGCACTTGGTTCATTATCATCTGAAGAGACTGACTGCATTGTATCACCTTTGCTTAGCAGGTTATGCTGATGTGCTGTCCTGACTGAGCATAAGCTCTAACCTCACTGAGGTGTCTTTGCATAAGTCACCTTTCAGGCACAAGCGTRTTTTTCTGAGTAGAGAGAATACAGCATCATTTTAGTTAGTATTACAGTTGTGTATTTCATATTGCAAGCATTTTGTGAGACAAGAAGATTCATTAAGGCATAGAGTCAGGATCCCCACATGGCTGTAAGGCCTCTATCTGCCAAGCAAAGGCATACACAAGGCCCAGAGGGTGGCTCCTAAAGTAGGAGCTGTGAAGGAGCATACTGCAATGTTTATTGCAGGATAAGGCGCAGGGAATAAAAAACACTAGAAGATGGGAGATTGACTGTGTTATATTAATCACTTGAGTTTTGTTTTAGAAACTTGATGGTTAAGGGACCTGCACCCTATTCCCAGAACTCTGTCTCCAGACACTGTCGTCAATCTCAGAGTTCATTTCCTGGTTAAACAAACAGCAATTAAATAACACAAGACAGGCAACGCCTAGAGACACTGTCTCAAACTTGCTCTAGACAGGCCATGTGACACTGGGGTCCCAGTGTTTTGTCTTTCAGCTAAGACATATTAATCACAAGAGGAATTACAGAATGTAACAATGTGTGTACGTGAAGGGAGAGGGGAAATGCACTCTGGGGAAATGCACTCTGCTTCTTGGCAGTGCAGAGCAGGACTTGTGCACAGAAGATGTTCAGGATAGTCAACATTGGGCTGTGTGGTCCAGAAAGGCCTTCTCCTTARTTTACTCTGCTATACCTGAAAAAGGGCACAGAAAGGAGAGAAAACAGAAAACTCAAGAGCTTCCCCCAGCAGTGGGGATAACCAGGAGTGACACACCACAGTATTCTCAAAATGGAATGGAGCTAAGAGGATGATAAAATACTTGCTCCCAAGAGATGAGTGAAATTAAGGACAAAATGTAAGATGCTTTTTAAACAACAGATCTTTATAATGCACTCTACTAACTGTGGAATAACTCTCCAAAAGGAAGTGGTTCAAAGCATGTTCTTTGGCCCATGTTAGTGAGATGGAACAATGCACCAGGAAACATACCCTCAGATTCCTGCTGTTGGAGGAGAGAGATCAGACATCTGAGACTGAGGAACAGCAGTTCACTCCATTTCCTTTGGCTCTTGTAATCTCCAGTTGCATCCCAGTAAAAGTACAGAGAAATAAGCTAAAGATGAAAAGGTCACGGTGTCAATAGGTTGATCTCTATACATGAAACCTCATTCATCTAATCCATTGTAATCAAGGCTCTGTGTATTTTTTCCTCCCATTCACCTGATCAGTTCATAATTCTCCTACAGTTCCATCATCTCCAGGCTGAAAACCCATGGATTGTCAAACCAAAGCTCCTCATTAGTCTTCTCACAGAAACAGAAGCATTTTCTTTGCTCATGTGTGGAGCCAGCGATGCCATTTATTTACACTGTATTTTGACCGGCCATTGGTTGTTCTGAAATAGACAGCAGTGAATTCACTTGTTGATGCTCAACATTAGATTCAAATTCCTTGCTTTTTAAATAAGTACATAAAATTAGTAAAACCAGAAGAACCTGTAGAATAAAGCTTCTGTTCTATCACATATCTCTTTTTTAATGTATGGTTGTTGGACAATAATAAGGCTATGTTTCAGTTGTCCTTGCAACAGATTTTATGCTTCAAGTATGTACATAGTTGCATTTCAACTTCCAGCACTTTAAGAGAATGTTTCATTCTTCCCCTAGCTATTTTCACCTTAGGGCAGAATAAACCAGAAGTTTTGGGAGTAGAAGACAATCCCGTAATCCACAAGATGATCCCTCTGCAGACACAAATGGTGGCAGATAGATTACAGCAGTAATGGGATCTAGAAGAACTTGGACACTACTCTTCCATATGTCCAAGAATATGTGTATCCCAAGGGAGTGACAATAGGGAGGAGGGACAGAGAAGAAAAATTCTGTAACGTATTTAGCTTGAACTCATTTAGGTATTTTTTACTGCTCAGATTTGCTATTACAATGTAAACCCTGTGCTTACGGATCTATCAAGTATAATTTATGATGTCAACAGTGCTGGGAAACTAATCCAGGTTTGGGATCCTATCACTTCATTCTATGATGAGGCTCGATTAAAGTCTGTATTCCCTGACTCCTAGCAGCCCTCCTCATGTAGAATTCATGACACTGGTAGAGTCACGAACTTCTCACCTGACTACTGCCCCAAAGGGGTGCATCACAGCTCCTCAAGTCCCAGACTGTCCTTGGTAGCCTTTCAGAAACAGGACATATCAAGCACTGGGTTTCCATCATACCTGTTCTGGCACACAGTGTCTTGGAGCTGCACTGCAAAACACATTCCCCGCAGCACTTCCTCTACATCACTGGAGGCTGCGTCACTTTACTGCTATTGAACTACTGTTCTATTTCCCTACTGACAATTGCTAAATAAATCAAATTTCTTGCAGCAGATTTATTTCAGTGAATATTTTAATTCTTTTTTTTTCATTTCTTATGGTAAGGGTGAGTAATGAAATATGAGCAGAATATCTCAATTAGGTATTGTGTCTCAGAGCCATACACTTTGATTCTTTCAGAGTTTTCTTTGTCTTTCTGCCAAAGATAGATGGCAGATAGATGCCATCTTTGGCATTAGGTAGATGCCACTGAGATCTCAAAAGGTGCTATTTGCTGGAGAATTGAATAGTTTGGGTTTTGGAGGTATTTATTGCAGTTTAATTTACAAATTTTGTTTCGCATGCACCAAAGTCCCTTGACTCGTTTGCTTCCACAGGTCTCACAGCAGTCAGAAGACTTTGGAGTACGTTCATTTTGATAAAGAACATCCTTTTCCATGTAATTAAGAGCACTAACCAAATGGTGTAAACCTAGAAAGCGATGAAGTTAGCCTATTCAAAGCTAAGTGCTTCCCGCTTCTCTGATAGATTTTGGTCCTGTGAAAATCAAGAGGAATTTTCTCTCCATCTTCAGTAAGAATATAGTTTTACATCTTTAAGATCTACCTTAACATCTATTATATTGTATCATAGCATCTGGATTGCTGAAGTACCCTCTCAAGCAAAGGAATCCAAAGGATCAAATACTGAACAATATAGAATAAAAAGCATGTTCCTATCTTTATTGAAAGAATATGTCAGTACAAAATACTCTCTACCACTTTTTTTCCTCTTGGCATGAAAAAAACTTAATGGTCTCTGGTTTTGCTTTTGATAGAAAGAAGGCCAGTCCAGAGCTTACCTCATTGCGCAGGAGCTGATGTCTACAGAAAAAATGTGAGTTAATTGTTACACTCTGTTACTGTCCTGTAACTGAAGCTACACAGTTCATCCTTATTTATTCAGCACTGGTTTGATGGCAATTAATGAAAGTTTATCTTTTTCCTCAGATATGTGGAGATGCTCCAGCTGTTACACATGGTAAGTAAACTATTTTATTCACTAAAACCTATTTGCCCTCTTATGCAGCCAAAATTTAGAAGACAAAAAACAATGAAAGGACTAAGATGAATCTGAGGGAATGTCTTACTGTGGAGTAATGCTTTTTGAGGCACTGTAAAGGAATCTGAACTCATCTGCTCTTGCCACAGATGCAGAAATTTAGCATTTCTCATGCACAGGGAAAAGTGTTGACCATCATTGCTGGCCAGGGCTCTGAGACTGGGGTAATATGCCCAGATAAGAATAGTTCAGAAAAAGACATGGTGATTACAAGGGGTTGTGAAGCATGCAAGTTTTGCTTGAATAGGTTAATTCTGCTTTCCATTTAGCTTTTACAGAGCTGCCATTGCTTCCATGGACCCTGGTCTACAACCTAGGTGGCCTTACTCTGAATATCCTTCTTGATTCTTCAGCAGGAGGCAGTAGAGAATAGTGGTCGCCACACAGAACACACCCATTGCAGTTAGGAAAGCAATTCCCTGATAAGGCAAAAAAAGATAGCCCCAGGTTGTCGTTGGAGTATATCCCAAACCTCAACCATGGGCAGAGTCTCTCAGGGAGAGAACAGTAGAAGTAACGAGCCTAGAACTGAAGTGCTGCTTCATCAATGTGTTTTGCAGGCAAGCTGCCAAAGCTGAAGAGCCTTCTTAGACCTGAGCAGTACGTGTAGAAGAGCAGCCTTAAATGTGACAAACACCTTACGGACAATTGCATTTTAACAAATCAGAAACCACTGAGCTAGCCAGATGAGAGCCAAACACTACAGGGGACTTGGCTGTTTAAGAGAAGTCCACCATCATTTTCATGTATCAAAGACAATCAGCCTAGCCATTCGCCTCACTGATCTTGGCTTTCCTCTGATTTCTGTACAGCCAAATACATTATCTGCAGAATTTGTCACAATATCAAGATATCTGCATGCAGTTTCTATTACTGCACCTGGAGCTTCATGGTTTAGAGACAGAGTTTTACAACGTGGGCTACAGAGGTGTTTGCAGGTCGCTTAATTGGCAAGGAACACTGTAGCAGGAATGCTCTTCACTTCTGAAGCTGTGCCAAGCTTAGACTATGGTCTGGTCTACGTAAGACTGCAAGAGAAGATTCTAAAGGCCTCTTCAACTCTAATATGCACTACTAGGAAAATGCCAGGCAGAAGTTCAGCTTTTCACTAGCTTTTCTACCTAGTTCTACTCAGTAAACTAACTGTGGGATTGCACAGTAAGTGGACAGTAAGAGTCCACAACAGTGCACGGTAGACTGTATTTCATGGAGGTTTTCTAAAACAGAAAAGTAGCCAGGAAAAAAAAAAACACAAACAAAAAAAAAGCTCGAGACATAGACTCAAATCTTGCAATGCACTTTGGTGCTTCCAACCACAGCACTACATTGCTGTTAAAATATGGTATAGAAGCACAGCTGCCTTGCCTATGCTGTGTCTGCGTCAGGAATGAGATGCTTTCGGACTTTTCCAGACCTCTTCTCCCTCCTGTGTTAAATTCATGCCTGGGGATTTTGGCTCATGGCTATGTGTGTGCAAATGAATAACCTAGGAATTTTCATAGCAACCCTATTTCTACCTGTAGAAAATATTTTGAAAGGTCAGGAAATGTAATATTTGCTCTCACCTCCAAGAGCATCTTTGCTACACAGGACAGGGATTCTGCTTTATGCCTTTTGCTAAAAGCCCTTAGCTTAGAAATGTTTATGGATGACAGTCCATGATGTTTTCCTCCATCTGGACAAAGTCCAAATTATTGTTAATCACTGATAAAATGAATCCTCATAAAAATTATAGCTCAATCCCAGTCTCCATTTGCCCCAGTGAGAAAGTTTAAAAAGATCAGTGTCAATTTTAGCATGAGATTTTGAGTACACAATTTTGGTTAATTTTTTTTCTGCACTGGAAAATTACCCTTCCTTCCCATTCTAATAGAAACAATGMTTTAGAGGCTACTGGAGGTTCTTTCATCAGTCAATAAGCATGTTTCTCAGGTTTTGACTGCTTCTATGAATTGACTTTCCCATTCATGAGGATATGTGAATGGCATCTCCTTGGCTACAGACTGCAAGAGAAGAGAGAAATGCTTTCACACTTGCCTGCTAGATCAGATTTTCCTTCAGAAGAGATCGAGAACCTTTATGRAAATAAGTGATTTCATTTCTATGTTATTTTCAGGTGTCTATATTCCAACTCCACTATCAGCTGCCATGTACATGACAGCTACCTGACACTGTGGCATTCATAAATAATCCCACTTGCTCTGTTGCAATCGTTCTGCTTTGTTGTCCAGACTAGCAAGTCTTCATCACAGCATCATTCCCTTCCTTCATCCACTTTCACTGGATCATTTTATTCACCTGTTGTTCAGTACCACATTCAGCTTTAAGAACATCTAGAGAACCATTAACAATTTTACAACATGTTAATCCCTCAGACTGCAGGATTCTTATTGCCTCATGAGGCTTCCTAATTACCATCAAAAGGTTACAAGGAATTTTATGTATTTGCATGCTTTAATAGCATTATGAATAAGCACGTAATAWAAATTGTCACTCTGCTGTGTAGTCCCTCTTGGCACACAACACCAGACCCTTACTAGTGACCACTGCCTCTCAAAACTACCCCAGAAACACAGCATTCCAACCATAGCCATCAAGGAACAAAGGCTTCCTTGACAGGAAATCTCACTCCGGCCAAAACTTCTGCTTCCCACCTCTCCCAAGAAAACAGATCCTCAAGTCTCATCTTCCTTCACAAACCCACTTCTTAGTTAGGAAGTAAGGAAACCACACCCTAATTGCTTGGAGAAGGAAAAAAAAAAGGCTTTTTTATGCATTCATCAGGAACATTCTTCCATCTCATTTCCAGGCTTAGCTGGAGCACCTATCGTTCAGCGTTAACAGAATCTCTTTGGCCTTTCGGTGGAGACTTTAATAAATTGATTGATTGCCAAAACGATGACATTTCCATACATCCACTCTGCTGTTGAACTGAAAAAGTGGAAACATTGTGTTAGGTCACAAACTTGGTATCAGTTGGTGTGGTAGCAGTGATAATAATCTACACCATTAGTTCTTATTTGCCCTACTCAAAAGTAATGCAGTTCTTCAGAGAAGAGAGATAAGAACTCAGGCTGAACATAGCAGACGAGCCTGGCTAGACCCTGTAGTACAAAGATTCCCCTGCTTTCTTGGTACTCAGGATTTAGTTCTCAGAAAAATGTTTAGCCTATCCTTTTCTTCCAGGATCATTTAATTCTCCAACTTTTTCTTCTTTCCCCCTCTTTCTCTACCCTAGAAACAGGAGAATACATCTCTGTATTCAGGATGCAGCTGTCATCTTTTTCTTATTGCTGTTCCTGAAACAGAAATGTTTTAGTTTGCATTCTCAGCCTGATGTTTCACCCATTAACCTGGACAGTCAGCAGTCTGGTTTTTATTTGCTTGCCTTCAAATATCTGCTTCAAATGATTTTACTAAACACACAGAAATCAAACATAGTGTGACTCAGACTGCCTCAGGTGGGATTGAGCGTTTCCCTAATTGTGCAATTTGCCTGATTGCAAACCCTATTTTTTAAGATAAACCCTTTTAAAATCATTATCACTCTCTGAGATACTTAGTCAAATGAATGTACCAAAAGAATAGTTCTATACTTAAAAAAAAAAAAAAAAAAAAAAGGGCCAAATTCCTCTCTGTTTGAAAAGTATTGATCCCATTCCCTGATTTTCCTCACAACATAAACATGGACATAAACTTAATATGTGCTGGTTCTGCAGCCTTTAGAGCAGCTTGGGGGCCAGCCCTGCACTGAGGCATCCCAAGGGTTTTGACAGCAAAATAATTCTTGGCAAACAAAGAATAAAATCATCTCAGTGTTCAGGCTGCTTACTCAAAGGGCCTGAATACACATTATCATCCACTCAGCGTCTGTGATTAAACTTTATTTTCAGAGTTTTTGTGGGTAGCATATTCCCAAGCAAGATAAACAAATATGATGTTTATATGATATTTAGGATATATGATATTTAGGAGCTGTTACTATATATTAAGCAAAACTCCATCTTTCTAAGTATGTACACTCCACTGAATGATTGGCTAGGCTTTCTTTTACTGCTGTATAATTCTTGGATGCTGTTCAAGTTCTGCTGGACCAATCAAATGCTTATTTTCCTAATGAAATGCTTTAGTGAATGGAGCAGGCTGGCTAACTGAAGAGCTAGTTGGCTGTTAAGACTGTCTGAAGCTCCTGATAAAAGACTAAAGATGCTGTGTCAGAAAACAACAGCCTGCCCTCACTTGTAGGAGGCTGATTTTCCCCTTATTTATTTATTCATTATTGCCTCTACAAACAGTGGGAAAATAACTTCGTAGGGACAAGAGAGTTTCTGCAATGGGAATGCTTAGCAAAATTAGCTGCCAGATTGTTTTGTGTATTTTTTAAAAGGAGGAGAAGGAGGGAGGGGAGATCACAGTAACACACTTATCATCAAGGCAATTTCCTGATAATAAGCCCCAGTGATACAGTATTCAAAACACGCACTCTATGGCCTGCCTGTTCTGAAACTCATTTGCAGTGATCTGGATGAAAGTGTGTATTGGTCTGCACGTGAGTGTATGCTGAGGTCAGGGCCTCTGACCTAGATGGTACCCTGCAACTGCAGGCTAAGATATTAACTGCATCTGCTGCAGTAGGCAGATTTCTAAGGATCATTGCTCAATGCATACAATGAGTCACTCACTCTGCCAGAGTGGTTCTGCCATTTTATTCAGGGGTGCCACTTTCATTATTAGGAGAGAGGCTGTTGGCAGTAATTAAGATACCTCCAAAAAACATCCATGAGGCAAAGTTGGCTCACCTGGCATCTCATGGCTGTTTTCAGCTTTAATATGGACATTCTTTACTGTCCCTTCGAATTCTTTCCCTTCCACCCGAATAAACTGCCTAGACCTCCCAAAGAGCCTTGGTTCCTTGAATCTCTGTTGGTTACATCTCCATTTTAGATGTCAGAGTAGCTTCAAAAGAACAATCCATTTTATTCAATCAGCATAAATTCAATTCTGTAATGCTTGCATGGCAGAAAGATTTCCTCTTGTCCTCCCTGGCTGACCCACAAAGGGTCAAATATACTTAATTTCCATATTCACATTTCATTATCACCTTCACTTGGGAAGCCAATTCAAACTACAGATATGCAAAGTGATTTTTAGATGCATGTATATGCCATTATTGATTGAAAAGTATAGAAGCCTGGATGTTAGATGGGAGTTCAGATGTGAACCAGGTAAACATGTTTTGTGCAGACATGATTCATCCTGATGAAGTGTCTGTACCTTCATCTGGAGATTGAGGCAAAAAACAATTTTTCACTAATGTATCTGATCTATCCACTCCTTTTATCATTTTTTCTCTCATCTCTGTATATGGAAGTCAGTTCTCAGTTCTGTATACTCTCCCTCAATTCTGTATATAGAAGTTCACATATCTTCCAATCCAGATTTACCCTTGAAAACTGTAGAAATATCCTAAAACGATTTATTCATCCACTGGACCTTTCCAATCTCTTCTTTGTTCTTTACTGAAGAGGAGAAAAAAAGAAGCAGGGAAGCTGGTACAGCTATGATAGTACTAGACCTTTGTCTGGTATGAATTTGTACAGTTTTCCCCTGGAAGGTGACTAAAAAACAGCAGATAATTTGCTTCTTCAGACTGCCAGAACAGACTCCTTTTGAGTTAAGATCTGCCTTTCTCATCCGCATCATGAAGTTCTCACCTAGCCAACTTCGCTTCTGCTTTCACATGCACACACAAACACTTGTACAGGGACAAGTACAAGACAGGCCTGAATAATCTTTGGGTTCATGTATCCCTGGATGAGACTAAACTCTGTGACCACCACAGTGCAGCCAAGAATTGAAATGCATCAGTTAATGTTTCTGCTTTTAAGAAGTACTTGACCCATGAGGAAATTATATGAACTCAGGGTCTTCTTTTGTGTGTGAATACCTTCTGTGTTCACATGGCATTTTCAGGTTACAAACCTGGAGACCTTAACGTGCTATGATGCATTAGAGTTTGTGAGACTGCCAGAACACTTTGTGTTTGATTAACGGCTGCCCAGACACTCAGCACTTTCAGCGGTGACATGTATTTTGAGATGGGTGTTTATAGTGATTATTGATATGCTGCTTTTTTTTTTTTCACTAGCCATTAGGAGGGTAGCTATCCAGGCAACTGGAATTAATCAATTTGCCTAAGAATTCATCATAATCAAAGGGGTAGTCAATTAATGACTAATTTAATTCACTGAGATGCTGTGGGAAAAGAGTGCTAACCTTGTTCCTCCTCTGTGATGGAAAGTGGACAGATACAGAGCTGTTTGATGTTAATTTGGAATGGATGACATGTCTACAACATAATAGGTTACTTAAGCAGATCAGTAGTGAACTTCCTACAGCTATTCATTTCCACAGGTACAGTAAATTGAAAGAAACCTTTGGATTCCTTCCCTTTCCCCAGTCTGGATTAATTACAGTGACTGAGGACTCTGAAAGTTTAGTGAAAACCTTTGAGTTAGGAATAGCACCAAGAAGAGAGAACGGTCAACTTAGGTGACTGGAAGTGTCTGGAACATGTAACTAGATAGGCTCACTCACACACCAGAAAAAAACGGGAGCTAGAACAGCACAACAGCGAGATCATTAGTAGTATCCGGGCAGGGCACCTTGCAGGAATCAGGCTAGGTATCTGTTAGGTTTTGTATGGAAAATGATTTGCTCCACAGCTTGAATTTATAGCTTCTTCCTCTCCATATGTTAGGATTCAGGGACTATTGTCGCCTATTTTAACCTAAGACATGCAGAAATTGATCATTCATAACAAACTGCTGGACTCATGAGGTGATGGGATAATCACATCCTTCATCTTTCTGAACTGTATTTTGTGTTACAAAACATTAAAAAAATGAGATACCAAAGACATCATACGCACGGTATACATAAAGGTCTGATGGCTTGGTAAGATGAAATYGTCAGTTTGAGATTGGCAGCACTGTTGAATCAATCCAAAAATACAGGTAAAACATGGATGGAGAAAACATGTTCCATGTTCTCTTTGCTACACTGAGCACAATCCACTATTACTGCTGACATATTTTATATTTCTGAGAAATTGTGGTTTAGGAGTTAAGAAATTATAAAGAAAACTTGGGAAAAGAGACGTTAAGACTGGCTGCCTCATTTCTGTGTTGCTGTTCACAGAATTTCTATGAAGGTATCTTGAAAGTGATTGAGAAAGAAGATGAGAATGAACAAGAAGAGGTTAAACTCAAGCAGGGCTTAAGTGAAATCCCTGCAATTTATGAATTACATCAAGAGATCCTGGGAGAACTGGAAGAGAGAGTCTTCAAATGGTAAGGAATGGCATTGTTTGATGGCCCTGATGTACCCTTCATAGCTCAGCATTCCCCTGACTTGCAGCAAGACTGGAACTCCAGCAAAGATGGAAGAAAAATCTGAACTCCTTCGGCAGATTTTTTGAACAGGCAGGCAGGAAGCAATCAGACTGAGAAACCAAATGCTGAACCGTTTGTGTAGTGCTGGCTTATACCCCCACATACGAACACAGCACATGCTCCCAGCATGATGAAGGTAAGCCCATACACACACCCACGGCTCCAAAGCATCCCAATCAGTCAGTGTGAGCACAGCCTGCTTCATTGGTATTACCATTTCTCACCTTTGCCTTGCAAGCTTTGTGAGTTCAGTTTGAGATCATCACCAAATGCTAAGCATGGCCTGCAGATCAGTTATTCAAACTCAGAGGCAGAGGCACCAGAACTGATCTTAAAAAAATATTCTCTGCTTAGAAAAAATCTTCACAGCATCTGTACATCTCTCAGATAAGGGTCAGCCCCTCATTCCAGAGTCCAGGCAAGGCTCCGCGCAGACTGAGCTTCCAAGCCAAACACACACTCTAAGCTGGCTGAGGAACTCCACCTAAGCCAAACATCCTACTGGGGCAAAGCACTTCCATGAAAGAATAAGGCCCTGCCTAAGACAGACAAAGCTCCAAGCTCTTTTTAATTAGAGACCTGCTGGGCTCCACCAGCAGCTGTCCCTGACTGTGAGTGCCTTATGCCAGTGTTTCCACGGAGCAGTTAGTGAAGTCAATTAAATAGGAGAACTTTTCAGAAACAATCTTAAATTCAGCACACAGCTCTACTGATCAGCTCTGAACTTTCAAATCAAAGTATTCATCAGGTTAAAGGGAGCTTTATATTGGTTTGTGTCCACTAAAGTCAAGTTACCATCTGCAGAAAAGCTTAAAAAAATCCATCAGAGATTGTGAATCCCAATTGTGAATACCAAAGAGTAACTGTGAACACCAACACAAAGTTGGTGTTTCCAGGAGCTGTAGCTGAAAGCCAAAATGACTTGCGCCTAAAGAAGTCATAGCCATACTCTAATACAGTAGTGTGTTCCCTGTTTTCTGAGGCAACACTGGCTCATCTAGAACACTCCAGGCTCGCTGCCTCAACACAACAGAATCGTACACTGCATGGCACAGCCCCACTACAAACTCAGTTCACTGCCACCCTCACTCTTTCCAGGAAGTCCTTCCTCATTCCTGCACTCCCCTCCGATGCCTACACTCCATCAGATGCTCTGTTGCTATGATATCCCCAGGAATTCAAGCAGCCCCATTAAGTACATTTGCTCTTTTGAAGCCTCAGATTTTATCCTGCTCTCTCCTTTTATGTGCTTCATAAATACTGAATACTGTGCTACTGGGTGCTGAGATGGCTGATAGCTAAGCAGTGCTGAGCAGTGAGCAATGAAAGAGAAATTACAACATATTATAACTAAATATATGATATTATTCCCCACAGCCAGTACTCAAAGCCCTGCAGCAGCTGCAAGATCTATTTAGAGATCCAAAAAGCAGACATCCTACCTACTACCTACCTAGGCATTGCTGACTAGGGATCAGCAGATCAGCCTCACACAGGGCATGTTCTATAGCACTGTGTTTTGTTCGCCAGCACATCATTTCATTGTTGTTACTTTTTCACTATTTAATGTAAACATTACCTGCATGTTGTCATTAGCCAGTGGGTGGAACTGCTATAATGAGAATGAAATAGGGCTCACTCTCTTTCTTTCCTTCTTTCCTTACTTCCTTACTTCTTCCTTTCTTTCTTAGTAATTATCTGCTTGTTCTTTTCTTCTGTGGCCTTAGGGAGGAACACCAGAAAGTTGCTGATGTTTTTCTCTCAAGAAAATCAAGGTTCAATCACCACACTGCATATATTATGCAATTTGATAGGAATTTGGCTTTGGTGGATGAAATTTGCCTTAAATACTCCCAAATGGCTACCATCATTCGTGAGTTTGAGGTAAGGCTCTCTTCACTATTCACCTGCATTAATACGTAGTCATGTCACATGGCTTACTCACAGATACTCCTGTCTACAACTCCACCAGCGTTCACACTCAACAGAGCAGCGGAAAAGCTCTCCTCACATCCTGGTGATAAAACTGATGTTCATGCGTGCACAATGTGTTTCTGGGTCTGTGTGTATGCAGAACTCTTAAGTGTGTGAGTCTATAGCTCAATCTATAGCTGAGTATACTTTGCTCATACGCATGCACGCAGTGGAGTAATTCTCTATTCAAATTTATATATATTACTACAATACATTAAGCTCTCAGAGCATGTATGGAACTTAATATCCATCACTGTCAATAATTTTTATATATTTCTCACTGCATTTTCCATCTCTTTACAAATGAATTTACATTTTTAAGTGGATGTTGTGACAGACAAGAAACCAATTTGTAAAGGAAGGAAGTCCGCTTGCTAGATAAAGACAGGGATCTGTTCCTCTAGGCCCCGTCAACAGTCTGGGCCTGTATCAGTAAGAAAGAAACATTTTCCAGTTGCGTTAGCTCACTCATCCCTGATGGAATGACAGGAAAAAAAATTACGATGCAAGTGACAGAAATTCAAGCCATGATGCCAGATTACATTTTGAGGTACAAACAATGAGGTCACATCACTCAAAAGCATAAACTTACATGTTGACGGGAAGGTTCAGCTCAGCTACACTAACTTTATTGAGTTAAAAGGGTTAAGAGTCATGCTGTTTTGCTGGAGATCTAGAATGTCTGCTTCTTATTACCTTTATCTGGTTTGAGGAATAACAATGTTTACTAGGGTGGCAGGGTGCTGTGCGGATGAATTAATGACTACGCTTTCAAGTTTCTTTAAAAYGCCAGCTCTATGGGATATGGACTGTGTTTTAATCTGCAACACATGTAAAACATAAWTAAAATTTCTAAAGTCATTTAGAGATCAGTATTTATGAAAAGATCTGTCAGCATTTACGRAGAAACCTTAAAACTACCATAGTTATTTCCCGTTGGCAACTAAGGGGAACTCTCTTGACTCAGCTCTCTCTGATCAGGAACTTGGTAAATACAAGGTTTCTGCTGATGGTCACTGTTTCTTGCACTCCTCACAGCCACAGGAGTAACGCAGTAACATGAAACACCTCTGCTGCCTTGGAAAACACTGTTCTTTGCGCGTCTTCGTTTATATAGATAGCTCCCTAGATTCACTTCCTCCAACTCTCTTCAGAAGCATCAAACACTATGGAAATGAAGGTCAATTAATACTGAAGCCCTATGAAACTTGACTGAGTTTTGGACCTGTTTCTTGGTCGTTCTGGACACACACGGACTTTTCAGGATGGAGGGTGGTTTGCTTTTGGCTTTGCAACAATGTAATGAAACTTAACAGTTACACTCAAAGTTATATATTTTAACTGAGTCCTTCAAGACTGTCTGATATGAGTTGAATATGAAAGGAAAAAGCAAAGAGAAAACTGCTACATCTTTTCTGTGAGAGTGTTAAATTGTATCAACAAGACTGTGGATACTCGGGGATGCTTTGCTGTATTTTACTCAGTTCTTGTGCCTTGCAAAGACACTAGATCGCAGAGAGAAAAAAAAAGGGCAACTAGTTTAACTAGGATCTGCTTTCCTGGCTCTTGAGACAGTACCTAAAATCTTTATTCAATCTTTAATCTAATTGGTATTCACATTCCTTCCTTTTCCGTCCTTCCAAATTCAAACTCTTTTGTGAATGATGCCATATGAAATAAGCTGCCATTCATAGTTAGTTTTAGTTAAAAAGACTACGTCCCTAAGAGCTGAGTAACTGAAATGGCCTGTAAAGTTCATACATGCAACTAGTATCAAACATCCATCAGGTAGAAGAGGGACAGTTTGCTCTTGAGCTCACACATTCCTAATTTTTGTTTCCTCTTCCCTCTCCTGAGGACAGCAGAACTCTGGTGACAACCCACTGAACGTGAAGCATCAGCTTCTGAAAGTGGTGCAGCGTGTTTTCCAGTACCACGTGCTGCTGACAGGTCAGTAAAATCAAACTGCTCTTCAACGAACTGCAGTGAAACTCTTCCCGTGATGTCTTGTGCTGCCTTTGTACCGCACGCTGATGCCAAGACAGCTAAAATACAGCGGCAGAAACTTGAGATTTCTTGGGAACTTCAATCTGATTAATCTCAGATTCGGGAAATATCAGCAGGCCTGGAAAGGAACCTTCATTATGATCATGCTGAAAGGTCACTCTAAAGTGTTAAGCCAAGTGCTTTTAGCCCTTCCTTTCTGGCTTTACCCTTCCATGAATGAGGAGAGGCAGAGTTCAGAAATCTCACTGCCAGCTGACAAGTTTGATTTTATTTATGTCAAGGGTAATTATCAGAGGCAGTAGGAGACTAGTTTCCAGCAAGGGAAGGGCCCTAGCAGTGTATACAGTCATGGAGTGGCAAAGCACTGTGTCCTTCCACTCTTGTCAACAAAGCACTTACTTACATTCAGCACTGCACCCCATACCCCACACGCACTGTACACCTAAGACTAGTGACGACTTTTCAGTGAAAATCCCAGACCAATTTCTCTGCATTCTAAGGAAGCTCAAGCAGCGAATCAGATTTGCATGTTGCCTTGTAGTAACATCTTCACTTCAGCACTATGTAAATCACTCCCACCTGGAGTCTCTCTAGCTGTGTTTTCTCACATTCTTTCCTGTGGCTCATTCCCTGCTAGTCACAGAAAATGTAGCAATTCTGGGCCTGGGAAAAGAGCAGTCTCTTTGGAGAAGGATGGAGCTCTCAGCAACATTTGTTAAGTTCAGGTTTTTGCTAATGAGCTGGCTGGAGAAAGAACTGGTGAAATGTAACAACGAACCTCAGTGTTGCCCAGTAAGTCTGACAGATTGAAACACAAGAAACCAGGAGAAACCAGGAATGCATAGATATAAAGATGAAGAAATGTCTTGGGAGTATGTATTGTGTGGATAGAGAGAGATGCAAGATGAGTTATTCAAGGCACAGTAAAAAGAATGCCATAAACCATGCCCAAATTTAACAACTGATGAAAAACACAGCATATTAGAAGTGACTCCTATAAATGCAGAAGAATAAACGGACCATATGAGTAGCTCTTCAGAGCACAAGTTAGGGACAGTTTCATCTTGTTCCAGACACTTTGATCAAGGATGCAACTCATTTTTTCAAAGCAGTTTTTGCCTTTTTAGTCACAGCAATACAAATGAACACTGGATGCCACTAGCAAGATTTTTTTTTTTTTCTGAACTGCTTCCCTCTCTAGGTGTATCTACATCATCAGCAACTTTCCAGGCTGGCAGTTTGAAATACTTAGCTGTCTCACATTGTCCTTACAGTGTTTTTAGTACATACACAAAAACATAACATCTGAGAAAATGGACATGGCATGTCCCTGTCCCAAACACCCCCTGCACACTCCATTTTCTGTGCCCATCTCCATGTTCCATAAGGTAGATGGCAAATATCAATTTGTGAGAGAGCCAGAAGTGTCTGAGTGCAGCCCCAGTGATTGGATGTCCCCTCAATGCTTGAGGCAGCTTTAGCTACTCCCTGTTCCAGGTACTAGCCCTGACTAGGAAGGCTTGCTAGTCCCCTGGATGGTTTTGTGTGCACAAAGGAATATTGGATAGGGAATGAGGGAATTTCACCATCTACTGCTTCATGATATTCAGAACTGCTACTGCAGTTCTTCACCTGACAAACAACAGCCTCTGTGGCTGTTAGGACAGGAATAGTGTAGTCCATTTTCTCCATGCACCACGAAACTATATCTACATACATAGATGTAGGTGCTCTTGTGTATTCATAACTGTCTGCTTCTACTAGACAAGAAAGGGTATTAGGATATTGGTTGCCAGTTACTGCACTGCAGTTGAAAGGTTCAGTTAAATGAACCAAGTCATGAACAGAGCTCCCCACTGTGAGAGGGAACACTGACGTCGCCTGACAACAGCCTTCTGTGTGAACGGATGCAGACAGACTCTTTCCTAAACTCAGGTTAAAGCAGCTACAATTCAGGGCAGTAAGGAGAGGACAACACTGGAAAACTGCATGCATGTGGACAGGACACTCAAAGGTCTCTGTGAGCTGCATCACATACAGCACATAGGCCTGGTTCCCGAACGCAGAATTTAGGAGCCTAAATTGGGCTTGATTGGGCTTGAAAAATGGTGATACTCCCAGTAGTCGCTAAAGGCATAAAAAGTTCCCCACAAAGAACAGAAGGATGATCTGAGTCAAGTAGGCCAGTTAAGGCTCACAGGTTGAAAGTTTGTAGATAACTTAAATATAATTCCTATAAAAATAAGTCCTACTTCAGTGTCATTTACAGAACCTAATTTCAAAATGTAATTGAGTTCAGTAGTAACCACAGAAATCTGCATCTATAAAACCAGAATCCACTTCTTGTGAACAGAAAGTTTTAATACAGAGAATCAGTAGCTGCTCCAAACACCATTCATTCAGATGAGACAACAGAATTTATTAGAAGAGCAGCTATTAGTAAAGTGGTGCTACTCAGCATTTCTCTTAACTGAAAAACAAGGAAATATTTTTGTCTATTTGTTTGTATCTGCCAAGTTATGTGATGAGTCCAAATCTGAATCCAAGCAAGATCTCAAAACAGAATGCAAAGATGAGTTTCAATCTGTAAGGAGACAATATATATTTAATTGCTCAGAAATAAAGGGGACATTCTTTTTTTCTGTTGTTTTTTGATAATCCTACTACAGATTATGAGCATCTTCATTCTGATTACTGGATGTCTGTGTTTGATTATTTTCTACAGATTACTTGAATAATCTTTGCCCTGATTCTACAGAATATGAAGCCACACAAGGTAAAATGAAACAGGCAGAACAGAAATTCTCCTTTATTCATTCTGCTTCCAACAATGTGTGTGATCTACATCAAGAGTTATGTGGCAGAGGCTTATTTTCAAGATCTCAAGTTAATATATCTTGAGTTAGATATAATAACTTTAAGAAATCATTTTGATAAATTATTTCCAGCAAGAATCACATTTTTTTCCATTGAAATCTGTAGCCTTCCTTCAGTTTTGGCTTGATTAACACACAGAAGAAATGACTGTGCATGTAAGCTGGTGCAGACACTGTAGTTYGGCCTTAGATAGCAGAAAAATCCTAGACCTCTTTGGCTCCATCCACACTTGCACTGGTAATTGTAAAACCAAGTGGGTTGGTTCAATCTGCTTGTCTGTACATCATTATCCAGGCTACGTCTGATTCTCTCTGTKCTGTTCAACTTTGGAGTCACGCAGGAGTTTTGAATTATGCATCTCTATCTCTGTATTCCTTAAGCCCCTTAAGCACTGGAAGACAGTGCTTTAAAACCAGTAATCGATAACTAATCCAGATTTTCTGTTGTTAATACCATCCTTCCTACCACACCAGAAGGGTAAAGAAGAATTTGCTTACTCCCATTGAAGTTGAAGGTAGGACAGCCTTGCCCTCAAGCGGGTGTAGTTTCAGCTCAGGATAAGAAATAAAAATGTTGCATTAACAAAACCAGTCCACCCTTCTATTATACTGGATGCGTGTCCAAACCAAATCAAAGCAAAGAGATCTGCTAGGAGATGAACTCCATACTCAGTTCTGACTGAGAGCAGAGGCTGATGCAAAACCTAATCCAGACCCCAGTCACTGACAGTGGGATTTCAATTATACCAGCAAACTGAATAGAGCTAGGGCTGGTGTTTGAGCCATGGGGTCACACTTGTCATTCATTTGTCAGCACACACCTGGCACATTTCTGCCCAGTAAGCTCCTAGATGATGCCCAGGAATCTTGTCTCACAGGTGAGGAGAATTAAGATAAGGACCTGAGCGGTCTTAGACCATTTCCCTCAAGGCTAGTGAAGGTGGCCTGCCTGGCCTATGTTATCTGCCAGTGGCAACTCCAGAGGTTCATTCATGTTATCACCTCATATATACTTCTATCAGAAAGCGATGACCTTCCTCTCCCTTGACAGCAAAGGATGACCAAGTTTTTGGATGGCTAAAGCTGGGCTATGCAATATTCTCACTGCTGCAAATATGGACTGTCAAAAGTCTGCAACTGGAAAATGCCACAAAATGATTCTATGCCATTCTAGGCCCTTAGGGGGGACTTCACAAGCTCTCCTGCGCAGCACAACCATGATACAAAGTTTTACACAAGAGTCAGATGGGGAGAGGCGAGTACACAGCACTACTGTGTCCTAAATTTGCCAAGCAGTTCCATCCTGAAGTTGCCAAAGGAATGTAAGGAGTAGCTTGATACTTTGGGGGATTTAAAGATATATATCAGATACATAAGGGATTTGGGTTATTCCTCCTAATCTCATATGTGATTTATGCTGTTCGTCCTGCTTCATCTCTTAGCTGCCTTACTCATTGTCTCTGAAATCACAGACCGAGCCAATGACAGCATGCTCCAAGCGGTGAGTCTTACCATACTCAGTTCTGAACAATAGAGTTTTTCTGCACATCTTCTGAAGTGAATGTAAATCTATGGAACTCTGAAGCCTCCCTGAGGTGACCTAGGGTCTGCACAGTTCTGGTTTACAGTACTGCAGATATGGAGTATGTCTAGACCCGTTAATGAAGCTGTACAAGATCCAAGTAATTATGGCATGAATCACAGAGTCTTTTCCTTCCTAAGGCTAATGGAATGGTATGTGGAGCAATGAGGTCATAAATGTTCATAATTCTGTTTCTAGTATGTGATGGTTTTTATATGCAATCTTAAAGATACCACAGGTGTGCTAATTGAGATATATTCCAAGCTCATTAACGTGACTCTTCCAGAGTCTGGGCTTAGGTTTCACTTTAGAAGAATGGGTCCTAATTAAAGATCAGCTCTCACTGACCAAAACTTTTCCACGTTAGAGCTCTTCTGCAAATTCAGATTTAGGCATCTAAGTAAATTAAATAACATCCCAAAATCTTGAGCAGTTCCTTTGAAGTCAGTGTAATTTAATAATACCTCTCACACAATATTGAGTCCTAATCAACTAGCAATGGTAGATTACACATAGCTGTCCTTATGATCACTTGTTTCCAAGAATCTAGATGTGATTTTTACCTCAGTTTTGCTACTGACAATAATAAGAAGCAATGTTAAGAGGTAAAGAAAGCAGTAATCAGACATTGAATGTGGCAAATTCCTCAGGAATTTAATTTGGTGGACCTTTGTGTGATAGTTTATCTAGAGCCAGTGTTTTCCTTATGTCATATCAGCCATTCCTATCTGCAGTTAAATCATCTCCTGGGGTCCGTGTTTGCAACACTTGCAGCTTTAGTGCTGCAGACACAACATTCAACTCAAGGAATTTTAAAGAAGTGTCTACAGTCCTCATAGTTTAATGAAATGTCAAAAAATTGTACAGGTCTTTAAAACACCATTTTAAAACCATCTTCTTCTCAATGCCTTCAGACTACCAAGGATAACACAGCACTACTATGGGAGTTATTAGTGCAGTTGTGTTCTTGATGATGTTGACCATTACGGTGGTTTCTTAGTGACCACATTCATGTCAGAGGACAAAGCACCTCACTCCGGGCACCCTTCATTTCACCCAATAATGAATGCTTGCACTTAAGTGTTTCGTTCTCAAAAACTGTCCAATCTCAAGTATTTAGATACACTGATTCCAAGTGATGGCGATGTATCACACCTTTTGGGAAGCTGATCACAATTTACTTATCACTTAAACACTGATGACTTCAACATCCTGCCTTGCGATTTGGCTGCGCTTGTGTCTGCTAAATTAAAGATTTGTTTGGCACTGCAAACCTCCCTCCCTATAGTTAATTACTGATGGCAGTTAAGACACACTTACTTATAACTGAATCTACTGAGGACAGTGTTGCTAATAATCACTCAGCTGTCAAGACATGAAATCCAAGAGACACAGCAGAAAACACTTGGGCATTAATGTGGACAAGGGGAAGAAAGTGACAGGAAATACCAGCCCTTATAATAAGAGTTTCTTTTCAGTCAGGAATTTGAAGTTGAAAGAAAAATGCACAGAAACTGATAGACAGGGAAAGACATGAGGCCCACCACAACCACATACCAGCACTGCTTATTCAGCATGTTTTCTTTAGCACCTTTGCTCACTGCTGGTGGGGAGGGGGCCAGATAAGGGAGCTTGTTGAAGCAGTAAATTCACACTGGCAAAACCACGTAGGTGAAGCTAGATGAAGGATGTTCTTTGCAACAGCTTGGGAGGTAATAAAGAAAGTCTCAGAATCCAAGTTGCTCATCTTTTTTAAAAATGAAGCTTTCGTGTTGTGTTCAGAGGAAAAGCAGAAGCAGATGTTTTCAGCAGACAAACCAGAGAGCCAAGAGTCTCAACTTTTGCTCACATGTGTAAATCTCTAATGTTCAGGTTTAAAGTTCTGATATGTTTGCCAAGACCACAAATGTGGCCCATGTGTTCATGGGCCGCTTCAGAGCACAAGGTGAAGTGATGATCTCTTCATGGCCAAAGACAAACTCCAAGTCTTTTAGTATTTATATGAGAAAGAGATAATTGGGTAATCAAAATTATATACTATTTCCTTTATAGGGAAACCTCTCTTTGTACATCTGCCTCCTTCCTATTTTGTTAGCATTAGGAATGAATACTTAGGCTCTGCACCTGCTTTCTCTGACACCAGTGGCAAAACTACTGCAGATCAATATGAAGCTCAACTTGTACACTTTTCATGAAGAGATGATCTCAAACCACATGACCATATCAAGATTTTGAGCATCCTGAAGATCAAAGTTTTTACAGACAAAACTCAAAATTCAGATCTGCTTTCTCATTTAGTGCAGACTCCAAAGAAGTCTGGATTTTTTTTTAAAGTCCATGTTTGATTTTCTGTTCCAAGCTTCTCCTTGCTGCACCTGGGGGAAACATGTTCCCCCTTTATGCAATAACATCAGCCCAATGGCAGTGCTTACATGGCTTGGCAACAATCCAAAACCACCCAAACCTTCACCTTTAAAATCATGTTTCTTTTGTTTCTCTTAATTGCTAAGGAAAAGTTCTAAAAATGAGCCAGGTATAAGCAATGCAGCGATCTGTGTTTCAGCAATGAGGAATCCCGAACATCTTTGCTAAGTAAACTATTACAATTTCTTTTATTGTTCACTTTGTGCTTTATTTAAAGAAGCTTCAGGTCTCACTAAACTCTTTTATAGCCTGCCATTAGAATAGGTAGGATAGGGACAGAAGTTGGGACGGAAGCTTTTGTAAAAGTATCAGTAGTTGCACAATGAAAAAGCACACAATGGTGAAGGAGGAGAGGGAAAGGAGAGAGAACGAAATGTGAGAAGAAAGCAAGGATGCATGGAAACTCTATGTTCATAATTCTGAGTGATGTTGAGCACTGACAACAATCACCAGTAGGTAATTATATATATCAACATTGTATTGTAACCTAGATGAAAGAAGAGATGTAGATTGTGGGTAAAATATGGTATAAAAAATGTAGAATTTTACTTTAAAACTCATTAACTTCAGATCTCAGGGGAAAAAAGTCAAAATAATCTCAGAGCTTTAGGGACACCCATAATAGAGGCTTAAAACTACGAGAGCTCAAATCACGATCATACACTATTTTCTGGCATATCTACTTACTAAAGATTTCACTCAGATGTATGGAAGATTTGTAGGAACACTTTTCTGAAGTTGTAAGTATATATAAGCAAAAAAGACCAGACTTCCACTGCACATTGTACTGAAGTCAATGGAATTACATTAGTTAATAAAAAATTATAATAAAAAAAAAGTCTTTATTGCACTACAGATTTTGATGAAAATAAGTATCTCATATTTGGATTTTATTGAAGGGGAAATCTCCACAAAAACACCAGCAGAGGGCACCTATTTAGGACTGGCTGCAGGTCCACTATGACCTAGAGGCTGGTTTAATAAAAGCGTTCACAATCTTTTTATTGACTAATTTTTTCCAGTAAGTCCTAGGTTCTGTTCATTTGTATTCTGGACATCCCACAAACCATGTGTGATTGAAATCCAGACTCAGAATAGCAAACAGTAGTTGTCAAGGGGGTAAAAGGAGATTCTCAGAAACCTGTTGCTACAGAATGAACAGCTTCTATGCAGGACTTGCATAGCAATATATACAGCAGGACACAAATGACTTTCACAATTAGATCCAACCAATATGCCATCAAACAGTCAGGCAGTGATTAACTTCTGGCTCTTTTCATATTTTGAAGCAAAACTTTCCATTTGCTGTGTTGCATTACCATGGCATTGATTTTTATCTCCACTAAGCCATGTTTTAATTCAAAGAACACTAGGAGATTCTCTGAGCTTTACAGATGCAATAGCGTGTATAATTATTGCTATAAAGAGTGTCTGTCAAATTCCACAAAGACTTTTGCACTTCGTTTTTTTACTGTATCATCAGAACACATCTGCTCTTTTGGAAATTGTGGCCAGGAAGAGATGAAATAAAATTTCCCATGTGTGAATGCTGTGCGTTCACAAAGGGGAGAATTAAAGTTCAATATTCTGCTAAGTCAAAGACTGTTTTCCTGAATTAATATCTCAATAACAAAGAAACTCAATAATGTCATTCAAGACGCAGCATTAATAACTTGGTACATATCTGAATGAAGTTCTAAGCAGTATTTTAGACTTGGCATGTACCTGGATGGGGAAAGATTCTTACTGCCAATTTACTCATCAAATTGCACTCCAAAAATTTGACAATAACTATGAACTACATTTTCTGCAGATTATCAGTAATTCATTGTTAGCTTTTTGTTGTTCTATGCTAATAACACTACAGCAGTTTTTCCCCTGAAAACTATTAATCACAATTTTCAGACATATTATAATATTAACTATTTCCACAGTGCTCTTCTGAAATAGCAAATTATTCACAGTTTACATATGTGCAAAGGCCCAACGTATACCATCACAACACAGCATTAAAGAGTATCTATAGGAGACCTTCACTACCTGAGCTAAGCAGCATTTGTATTTTCTATTTTGTATTTGTATATTCTGTGAACTTCTACAATCTGTTAGAGGCTCTGAGATGCTAAGAGCTATAAATCATTGTTGCTGTTAACAGCTGCTCAATTCCTCAGGGAAGCAGTCTTCCTGCCTACACAAAATGATAATATGTTCCTTGCCTAATAGACGCTGCAGTTCACTGCTGAACTGGCTAGAGATGGCTTTCAGACTCACCTCTGCAGTACTAATTGGGTGGAGGTTTTTTTTCATTTTTGAATTGTAGCTTGCAAAGGATTCTGGAAGGAGAAGGATAACAGTTTTAAGTGAAATTAAGAAAATTACATAAACAGGGAGTTTAAGGGAACCATTCGGAAATTCTACTCCTCTCAGCTGCCCACCACAATCCCTYGCATCTGATGTCTGTTCAACTTCCTACTGGAAATGAGTCTGATACATTTCTGTCGGCTTCCTGATGAACATGTGTACATACTGCAAAGGTCAGCCTTGTAACTGTCGCCTCTGCCAGAAGACCAAAGAGAAGCAGAGATGCCTCTGAGCTGCAGCAACTGAATTCCCATCTCACTCCCAGAGAAACCCTGATAACTAGCAGTAACATTCGCCAGGAGGGTGCCCCCAAGCAGGGACTGCCCTTTTTGCAAATGAAGAAGGGATTTCTGCTGCGGAAGTGATCAATTTGACAAGCTTCAGTAGAACTAAAATACTCTTTAGTCTTTGCAATTGACTTTTGCAAACRTCAGCTGTCCCATGATCCCTGGTATTTCCTGTACTGTTAGATTATACATTCTGTTTCCATTTTGCTGGCCCACGGTATTTCAGAAGTGATTTGAAAAATTCCATTTGTTAATGCCTACAATGCAAAGGAGATACTTGATGGCTGAAAAGGTCTTGAAAATGTGACAACTGCCAGCTATACTGCAGTATCAGAGTGCATCCCTACGCTGGTAAAGCTTGTTGCCACTCAATGTATGTTTGATGGATGGTTACGTATTAATAACTGAACTTAGTAATTCTTTCTTTGGCGGAGCATCAGAACACTAAAACAGTGCAGTATTTCACTGAGGTAGTACATTCAGAGATATTTCAGGCTTATCTTCAAAAGAAAGCAGAGGTAGGAACTAATTAATTAATTGCRTTAGTTGAAATTCAGAGTAAATGAGCCTTGACAGACCACCATGGTAACATGGATATATTCCTTCTGGTATCTGTGATAACTTTCTTAATTAGCTGATTTTATAGACGGCACTGATTTGTATCATGCAATATATCCCTGATTGCACTGTACAATCTAATACTGTCTAAATAAGCCCAGAAATAGCTTAATCATAGAATCACGGAATGGTTAAGGTTGGAAGGGACCTCTAGAGATCATGTAGTCCAACCTTCCTGCTCAAGCAGGAACACCCAGAGCATGTGGCACAGGGTGGCGTCCAGGCGGGTTTTGAAGACCTCCAGAGAAGGAGACTCCACAACCTTCCTGGGCAGCCTGTTCCAGGGCTCTGTCACCCTCACAGTAAAGAAGTTCCTCCTCACATGGAGATGGAACTTCTTGTGTTTCAACTTACACCCATTACCCCTTGTCCTATCACTGGCCACCAATGAGAAGAGCTTGGCCCCTTCCTCCCTACATTTCCCCTTTACATTCTTATACACATTAATCAGATCCCCTCTCAGCCTTCTCTTCTCCAAGCTAAACAGGCCCAACTCAGTCTYTCCTCATACAAGAGATGTTCCAGTCCCTTAATCATCTTTGTTGCCCTACGCCAGTGAGTAGAGAGCAGGAAAATAAACCAATAAACCATTATCTATCAGAGCTGAAAACTGTCATCCAAGGGTGCTAGGCAATGAAGATGTTTTCTCTTCTGCATCAATGTAGCCCTTAGTATGTAGTTTATACAGGTGTGTAACTGAGGATTTAGGACAGCAAGACTAATCGGAACAAAAGAGCCCTAACTTTTAGGTGTATTCTACTGATGTCTCACTGCTGCTGTGCAGTCCATTCTGATGTGCTAACCAGATAAAACCACAGCTGAATTCTGCCTACAAATCTGGGTTTAGCCTGTTATAAGGAAGGCAAATTCAAATGACTCTAGCACTGTTATAAAGGTACAGACATACCTTCTTTCTACTCTGTAAATTCAATCTGGTATCATCTCTTTCATGAAAATACAGGTTTAGTTAGATTAATTTCAGATATCATCTTCAGGGTATTTTCAGAATCATATCACATACCAGTGTTCAGTAAATCTGTCTGTGCTCTCAGCCCCAGTAAGCAGTTAACAATACCTCAGCTTGATAATGAGCTTTCTGATCTTTGCAAAGCATCAAAAGACATACTCAGTTTCATCGCTTGCGTAGTAGTTAACCTTCTAAATCCTCTAGTGCAAAGCCATTAGTCCATCAGCATGGGATATAAACCTCCAGATAATACTAATAATGATCATACAGAACATGCTTTAGATTATGTCTGTCATACCACTAATGCACAGGCCTTTAGAGAAGACACTGCACTTTCTGTTTCCAGTTTATTGGTTCCCAGAGTGAGAAAGTCAGCAAACAGTCTAAAAACACGCCTAAAATGTACAAAGTTAGAATGGCCTTTCTGAAGGTGAACTGAGGTGTAAAGGAGATACTGAAGTGGTAGCAAAGCTAGCAGAGATGTTGAAGTTCAGAAGAGGCAGGAATGCAGGTGATCAGGTTTCACGAAACATGCTAAGCTGGAAGAAGGTTTTCTAAACCTAAATTCCATGGGCCCAGTTCTCTCTCTCTGTGTCTCTGTCTCTCTCCAAAATCTAACTTTACAGTATCACTGTAATCTCCTATGCAGAGAAATAAAATGGCGAGACGGAATGAGGGAGGGTTTGCCTGCTTGTCTAAAGAACCATCACCAATGCAGTCTCCTAAATGCTGTTTCTCTTCCTCAGGAAAACTTGCAGAAGCTGGTGCACATTCAGCACAGTGTCAGGGGGMAGAGCAGCCTCCTCCAGCCAGGAAGGGTGAGTGCTGCAGGCAGCCCTACGCTGATAAGGGCATTGTGTCCGGCCAGCTTTACTTCTGTCTGTTTGGATGGTGAGATTTCAGATTCTACAGGTGTTGTTTACTGAGTCACTGTGATAAAAGCTGTAGACCTGGCTTGTGTCACTCTGTCAACACACTGGCAGTTCTCAAAGATAAATGCCAAGAGCCTCACATTGGGAAAGACAAGCATTGCCTCTGCTTTCAGAGAACGCAGCCATTTGGGTTTCCATTCCAGCCATCCAGACTGCCCCATTATAGTGTGTTTTGGAGGAGTCACCATTTTGCTTTCTATACATCTATACATGTTAAAAGGTCTGACATACTTGAAGGCTTGAAAGGCTTCTTTATTTGGCTAATCAAGAGCCTTAAATTAGGGAAATTATTTGTTTTAAAATTTATTCTCATCATTCCCTAGTACCGCTTTTAGTGTAAGACACCATTTTATAACAACATATAAATAGAAATGTGGAAATATGTATAGTTTTGTCTTACTATCCACATTACAAGCAAATTTCTCCTGGCCATCCAGTCTGTCAAGCTTCCTCAGCCCCCACCACCTTTATACTACAAAATATCTCTTGTTGAATTTTACAACTCCAAATTTCCCCTTATTCCAACAGTATATTTAGCAAATTAATGGAGGAATTGTCAGGACATACATATTCCTGAGAACTTCCACCAGTCAATAGGGCAGCTAACTGCTATTTTTTCTCTTAACATTATCATTCTCATTTGCCCTTGCCAGAGAATGTTTTAATAAAATTGAGTATGCAGATTTCAGAGGATTGGTCTCTTCTAGCATAAAAACTTTCTATCAGAGATTTGATGACTGCTATAGTTCAGTTATTCTGGACTATCCACAGGCACAGTCATTAGAGGGACGGACAAGGAAAGAATAAAATGATTGTGCTTGTAGACATGTAGAGACTATGTGCACAGACCTGGTTATTTAGATGTAAAATGATGAAAATAGAATTTTCAGTATTTGTTTGTTTTTTCTAATTAGAGAATATTCAAAAGACAAAAGATAGTGTCTGTATCCTATTAAATGTTAGTTTTGCAATCTGTGACAGTGGTGTCCGCCAGGTAGGTTTCAAATCCATTTGGTACAGACACAAGTGAAAGTCACGAAGAGCAGTATGGTCAACCCTGGTAAAGACTAACAAGTGCAAGGTATTCACCTCTTCCTGTGATGATGAAAGCAGTGTGAGTTCTTAGTAGAAATATTCTCTGTTCTCAGTAAACTTCAGAATAAAGCCTCCGCATTATAACCTACTGTTCTCTCTTTCAGGTCTTTGTTAAAGAGGGAACACTGATGAAAGTTTCTGGAAAAAAACGGCACCCTCGGCATTTGTTCTTGGTAACATTTTGTATTTTTGTCTTTATCTTTTTTGGGTTTTTCCAGACCTGAATCAGGGCAGAAACATCRTATTTGCAGGTTGTTTAATCATGAGCAGTGATGTGATGAGTTGGCTAACAGTAGTCCCTTTCACACATGCCCCCAGTGGCCCTGCATACTAGAGTACAGGAGAGCAGCCCTCTGCCACCTGGATACTTATAGCCCCAGCTATAAGACAGTGATGAAAATTCAAAGATCATCAAGAGAAAACAAACGACTCATTTCGTTTCTCGTGGACCTTCCGCCTTACCAAAAAAAAAAAAAAAAAAAGTATTTAACAAACAAGAGAGATAGAAATCCACTGGTTTATAACCACTGCCATTAATGCTCATGATTTTGTTTTGTACTACACCCTACAATGAGCCTTTACAGAGTATCTTAAACTCCAGTTTTATGAGCTGTATTCTCAACTTTGCAAAGTTGAATATATGAGAATATATGCAGACATTTTTATGCACTGTCTTAGAAGTTTCATATGTGTATATGCTCATGTTTGTAAAGTTCTTTAGCAAAAACAGCTATAAAATCCTAAGTGTTATTGCTAGCACTGAAGTACCCTCTTTAAAGAATTTATTTTAAAGTAAATGGGTTATAGACCTAGAATATGAGTTTTTTTGGCCTCTATAAATACTGACAGCTTTTCACTCTGGGACCAATGTAAGGAGGAAGGATGGCTGATTACAGAAGTCATAAATTTTGCCATTAATTCTTATTTCCTATGTTTATTATTATTTCATACTTGTGTATGAGTAGGGCCTTCCTTGTTCCTCTTCAGCTTCTCTGCCTCCATGATCACACAACAGTCATAATCAAAGGTCAGATGAGATGGGACACAGTGCTTTTACTTCACTCTTTTGATGGCTTCTTAGGTTTCTGTGAAAATTTGGATTTTCATGTAATGAAAGTGATATATATTTCACCCAAATCTTCCAAATATGAGATTACTGCACTGCTGTTTTACTGAAACTGCATCAACAGACTGTAAAAATAGCAAAAAAAAAAAAAAAGTCAGAACTGTGACTCTGGAGAAATTAAGGGAAAATGTTCAGGCCATAAATAGTCACTATGGGATCAAGGGTTGATCCTAAGAACTGTGCTCCCTATGGGAGTAACACTGAGGCCTACTGATGACCACTTGGTAACAGATGGTATGTGCTTTCTTTGCTGATCTTTCTGCATACAAATTTGCCTCTGCAAGGGCTGTATAAACATTTTTTATTGAGGCTAAAAGTGAGGCAAAAAATCAAAAATATTTTTATCACTTTTCTTCTGGTGTAGTCATAGCTCTGTCATCATAATCATATTTATTATGGTAAATATTGCAATGCCACAAGCTTAGCTATTGTAACTGAGATATAAAACTTAAAAAGAAGTATCAGAAATCAGGTTTGTATTTTACATTGAGAGAAAAAATTCGAACTGAACTAAAATTCAAAGAATCTGAAATAGTTTATTAGTTTGAGGATCACACAAAGCTGGTTCCTTTCCTACCTTAGCATTGTGAGACTGCATCTGCTTTAGGCTTCCTATATAATGTCTGTTATTGAGGGGGACGACTGGATGTTCAAAACAGTGGTAAACTCATTGGCAATGATCTGCCTTTGGATTCAGTTAATTTTTCCTCAATTTCCTCTACCTCAAGAGTCCCTTAGATTGTACAGTAATGCTATAGCTGTAGGAAAGAGAATCTTTGTGGAATGTGCTACTTACTGCAAAAACATTCAGGTGTTAATTGAAGGATCTGTAACTACTGTTATGTCAAAGCCATTCTAGGRTTGTTTAACAGATTATTTAGCTGATAAATACATTTAGACAACTTCTGCAAAGCCTTAGCAACATGTGTCTTGGCATTTAGGGCCTTTACTGTAACAGTCTTAAGCCCCTATCATCCATCATTGGCCTTCCTTACAAATCCTTTCAAAGAATCCTTTCAAATCCATCCTTACAAATCCTTTCAAAGAAAGAACTCCTGCAATATAACGATTTACCCTAATATGGATATCAACACAAACTTTCAGAACTGGATTTTTTTTATGATGCTGCACATGCCCGTTGTTATCCAAAAAGGCCATCAGAAGCTGATATGTATAGATTTACTTTGATTTTGATTTTGGATGAAATGATAAAGTTTACCTCAGCTAAACAAAACAGAATTCTATACAACTAGAATTTTTCTAAGTTCTCTGTAGTGAACTTTATCTAGAGCTGAATGAAGTCTAGGGTTTGGAAAGAGCTTCAGTGTAAGAGTATATGCTGAAGGTAAAGCTGAGAATTTAAGCCATAAGCATCTCAGAATATGAGTCCATCAAACTAAAGATATAGTTAGAATACGCTATAAAAGTTGGGCACGTGCCAAACTCTTAATCTGTGCAGTCAGAGTGTGCTTTGGTGATATGTGTGAACCTGTGCTTTGAATCCCTAAGAAATGTTTTATGTCTCTGCTCAGTTCCTACAGGCAGGAGTATCCAGCACAAACATTCAGGCATTCTTGGGGTACATGTGTTTCTATGGGTGTATAATGTACTACAAAGCTACTTGAGCTGTCTTGTGAAGGCTGATGGTTTTGTTGAATCTGGTGTTTCCTGGCAGGATGTTTGGCAAGTTTTGCTGGGCGCCTGTTTCCTGAGTTCAGTCTGTGTTTACAAGGATGTTGGAGCTTTTTTGCAGCATAGTATGGGCTGCTGACGCTAGAAGGCCCCATAATCGCCCCTCAACTACAGGATTCTGCAACTCGGACACTATCTCTTATCTCACCCTTCCAAGAATTTCTCTACAAAGGCTGCTTGTATTGGAAGTGGGGTAGGGGAAACTGCCATCAAATAGCAGACTTTGTTTAATGCTCTATCCAGCAGAGCTGGAACACAGGAGAATTCTGAGCTTGGAAAATGCAGCCCCAGCATACATTCAGGATACTCCACTGACACTCAGTAGATGGTTAGCACCATCTTAAACAACACAGAGTCCAAAAAAACTATACATTAAAACAGTCAGAAAACAAACAAACAAAAAAAACCCACACAAAAAACTCAAGTAGGAGCTCTCAGACAAAATAAGTATGGGTGCCAGCAATTCAGATGGGCACAGATAAATTTGCTTGAATCAGAAATTTCRAACAGTGCACATTACAAAATTTGCTCTGGCCTCTAATGTTACAGATCCCCATCACAACAGAAGGGGTTATAAAGAAAGGCACTGGAGAGGCAGAAGTATCTCTGTCTCTTCATTATTAACTGTTTTACTGGGGAATGAATGTTCCTGTGCATGCAGCAGTGCAGAACAGGAATATCTGTCCCGCACTGACATTCATGCAGTCTGGGGATCCCCATTATTCAGGAAGCTTTCTGGCAAACAGAAGTGTGTCCGAAAGGACTGCAAGGAAGTCCCCTGGGGCCGTGGCAGTTTTAGTTCATTTACCACAAATATCTGAGAGTCTGCAAAATCTGCTTTTACTATAGCTCAGACCTCACTGCTTCAGAAAACAATGTGCCTGCAGTAGTATACAGAAAAGCAGAGTGTGAAATGAAAGAATTCTTTAAAACCACTGGCACTGATGATAGTTCTGCACAAACCATTCATATAGCCACCAGTGAGTTCTCAACCACAGATGTGGATAAAAAGATAACAGCAGATCCTTTTTTTTGTGTGCCTTGCTTAGCGAGCTTCGAAATATCTGTTGTAATTTCGCTGTGACAAACTGTGGCTGATCAGACCTCAAAAAACATTAAGAGCCACAGCCCTCCTCTATTGCACTACAAAACAGAAGGAGGAAGAAAAAAGAAAGTCCAATGGGCAATTATAAAACAAAACCATTAATAATTTTAAATAAAATCTTGCTATGTTAATCAAAACTGCCATAACAGAATTCACTAGGATGTCTTCCTCAATCAACAGTAATAAAATAATAAGCTGTTTTTTAAAGAAATATGTATCTTTTAAAATAAAATAAATGGGGTTTGCCAGGAGTACGTGCTGCCAAATCCTAAGGACCTGTCTTAGCAGTGTACTTTCTCTAGCTTAGTGCTCATAATTAGTCATTTTTTTCTTGCGTTTTGAAACAAACTTCAAGTACTGGCACCGATGACTGGCAGAACTACTGTTTTCTTCTAATAAGCCTTGGAACGTTCAGTAGACAGCAGAATTACCACACAAATGTGAGACTTCATTAGGGAATCCAGAGTATTATCTAATCTTAGTACTAAAGTCTGTCTTTTTTTATTTCGTTTTCCCCATTTGGCTGTTCCAGTCCTTGCCTGCTACTGACTTAAAGTGAAACCTACACATCCAATAACATCAAGGGAAAACAGCCTCCATTTGATTTTCCCTGAGGTTTACATTCACATAAGTTTTCCTACCCAAGCCTGATATATATCTTCAATATGCCATTTGTTGTAATTAATTTGTTGGTTATGTACAACCCTAGTTAAATTCGGAATAACTGTGTGGTCACTACTGTACAGGTGTCACTGTGCTGACTGGATTGATGTTAGCATGGAAAGTAATTTATGGAGTTGTTAGTAAATGGCATAAAACTATGACAAGCTATTTGTCACCATTTCTACGGAAATTTCTATGGAAATTGTGTTGCTGCAAAAGAAGTAAACAGTTTACTGAGAGTCTGAAACTTTTCTTCTGACTCAGTATGCTTTTACATACTCTCTTGAAAAATGCTATATTAAAAGAGCTTTAAACTATGTATTAGCTAAGACTCACTCAAAAGACCTATCACTTGGTCTAAACACAGCTTCAGTGTCAGTGGAATCCAGAGAGAAACAGAGCTGTTGCATTCCAGGCAGTTTGTACTGCACGTAGTAAATGTACAGGCTCCCTTCCCAACTTGAATACTGCACTGCATTGCCCTTCAAAAAGCAGCTGCTTCACCCAAACTGGGCAGAAGAGTTAAGGAGAGAGAAAAAAAAAAAAAAAAAAAAAAAAAACACCACCACCAAACCACCAGCAAAAACAATGCTCAGGGAGTCTTTTTTGCACTGGCTTAGCCATTTGCAGCAATCAAAAATGAGACGGAATCAATATCCAGGATCCAAGCTTCCTTGAGCTCCATGGAAATGCAGGTCTTGATCTAACTTGTACGGCTTAAGCCTGTCTTTAGCAACAGCCCTAGCACTTCATCAAGTTACTGCTTATTCTGGGCATCTCCCAAAGAAATAATGGTCAGGCTGGCAAGTCCTATTACAAATTATTGATTTTGTCTTTCTCTTCATATAGATGAATGATGTTCTGCTGTACACATATCCCCAGAAGGATGGCAAATACCGACTGAAAAACACCTTGGCTGTGTCAGGCATGAAGGTAATGAAGGCACCTAGGCATGAAGGCACCTAGAATTAAATTTGTATAGTAGGTTTTTAGTACTTCGTTGGTTTATGTCTCACTAGCAGCTGAGTGCAAGGGGAGGGAAGGATGGACTTGTTAGCAGGGGACTCACCTTGCTTCTCATAGGACTTAGAAGGAAAAATAATATAAAGCAAACAAATAGCAATGTTATCTGTAAGGCTTTGAATTAGTATTACAGCCTTATTCAGACTGATCATGAATAATGCAAGCCAAAATCAGATTTACTATCTGATCATGAAACTGGAGGTGGAAAAGATTTATTATCCCATTTTGTTCATTCACCCCTGTCTACAGCAAATGTATGATTATCCCCTACAGCATACTCACTAGGGCTTAGGCTGCCTGGTTTTAAACTCCTGTCACTACAAATTTACATAAGTTTTCATGTGCCTGTATTTTATGTGCCCTTTGACTGTTTTCATCAAATTAATGGATGATACAGCATTAATAGATTCAAAAAGTGATTAGTGCTCTTCATAGAAAAAAGGTGCACTGGGTACTATTACATGCAATAATATAGACATGGTCTCTTATTCAGCAAATCTTATTCAGCAAATTTTGGAACAAGCTGCACAGGGAGGTTGTGGAGTCTCCTTCTCTGGAGGTCTCCAAACCCGCCTGGACGCCACCCTGTGCCACATGCTGTAGGTGTGCCTGCTCGAGCAGGAAGGTTGGACTACATGATCTCTAGAGGTCCCTTCCAACATTTATGATTCTATGATTCTGTGAAATCCTTAAACTGCAGATTGCCAGAAACTGGACCTAATTATCTTGCTCTTACATTCTTTCCCTAAGTATTCACTGGCTTCTGTGCAACAGGAGGAGCTAAAGGGATCTTTGCTTCTAACCCAGCCTGCCATTATATACTTCCCTCTAGGAACCTATTCATAACTGTTCTACAGTTAACATAACAAGTTGTATTTATTTGAAAGAGGGCTTGAAGCGGCAAGTCAGAAGTTTGGAGATGGAGGAAATACACAGGATGAGAATAATTAATTCCATTAATTAATTATTAATTCCAGCAGAATGACACAAGGGGTGTTGGTATGTTATGAAAGTGTGGGAGGCTAAGTCTGGATAACCCTAGAGACATCAAAGTCTAAAACTAATTCTGTATGCCCAGCTGGGGAAGGAATTGCAAAAATGCTCCACCACTAAGTGGAATAGAGATGCAGAGCAAGTACCTGCTAGGTACACTTGAAATACTGAGTCACTGGCATGACAGATGCATATTAATAAGTGGCTGCTGCTACCAATAAGTGGTTGGTATACTCGGTGGTAGAGGGAATGTTTAATCTGAGCAGCAGATCTTAAAAAAGTTTTGACTCTTGAAAAGTCTTGCTGCAAACAGGCAGGCATTCACTGAAGAGAAGTATGCTGCATACAGTCTAGGTGTTAGGAAGAAAGTTATTTCCATTCTTCCAGGAATAGGCATGAATTTGGCCCTGATTTACCAACATGTTCTTATTATTGTCAGACCATCCCTGAAGGTCATCATATTCAAATTTGATCATTATCTTTAGAGTAGGGCTAAACAGACATTTATTCTTCTTCAGCACCATCCACACACTGAAATACAGTGCACTCTTCATTGTAACAGCAATACAACACCCTATGGGCTCACCCCTTTGCTTTGACGTATGGAAACAGACAGCTGGAAGTTACAGAACACTAGACATAGAGATACATATAATGTACTGGTTATAGACAGCCTAACTCATGTCCACCTTCACAATCATGGTATTTGTTTCCAGGTCAGCTGCCCAGTGACAGGAAAAGCCCAGAACATCCTGAAGATTGAAAATGATGAACACTGCCTGACCCTATCAACAAGGTGCTGTCTCCTACTACAACAACATGCCTTAATTATAGTYTCTTACTACCGCAGACTTCCCTGAATTACACGGTGCAACATTAGATGGGAAGGATGCCTTCATGTTTGGTCACTGATTTTGGAGCTTTCATCTTTCCAAGAACATTTGCCATCTGTGTGCAATGCTCAGCTACCTGCCAAAGCCTCTCTGGTTCTTTTTATAACCAACAAATCAGAAAATATCCAAGGTTTTCCTTGAGCTACACACTCATTACAATCTCCAAAATACACACAATTGAGTTATCCGCTTTCTGTTAGAAAAGACTAGATGTGTACACTACTTCTGTACAGTAGAGGGGAAAAAACTGCTGTGTGTCCCCTTCATCCAGTGTAAGGGAAGTTGGCATCTCTCAGAAGCAGCTTTGAATTTTGTTGTTTCTTTGCCTTTCATGTTCATATTAAGCCTGTGCTTAGTCAGCAAAGCATTTGAGGCCACTGGGGGCTGTGTTGCTTTGGTAATGGATAGAATCAGAGCCTAAAACTCAGATTGTACTTTTGCTAATAGAGCTAGACTGAGCCTCACTCTTTGTCAGAGCTTTGGGAACACTAAGATTGTGCTGCTCATTCTGGAATAACTTGCCACAAGTTACCCAGGAAACACTGATCATTTCTTCCTCTCCGTCTCTGGGTTCCCTGGCAAAACTGATGAGATACCAGCAGGTCAGCACTCTCCTAACCACACTGCACAACCCATGGCATGTTACACTCTCCAAATGGAGAGTCAGAGAAGTACCAGATGGCTTCAAGTTTCCCTAAGGACTGTGTCTCATATATTGCTCCTACTCAGGTTCTGCAAACACATACTGCAGGGCAGTCACTGATCACAATCCAACCCTCAATGGCTTATGCTTGCATAAGAAAAGGTGAATGTTCACCTTTTCTTACGCAAGAGTGCCAGGGACTAAAAAAAGTAAAATGAGGATGACCAAAGCTTAGAGACATGTTTTACTACATGGTTTACTCAACCGAACAGCCATGTAATTCACTTGATGGATGGGGGATGATTATTACTATTACACTTTCCTTTACATTTCAAAATGTTCTTCTCAGACACAGAGGTAATAGTGTGCTGCCCATATAAAATACCAGAGCACTATGAGAAAGCACCTGGAATCACCTCCATGACACACTAATTCAGAGCAATAGTGATGACACTGAAACAAAATCTCATCTCAGTCCATTTTCTGTGTTGCACAGATGTCTTTTCTCCTGTTGTCCYGGAGAATGCAGTCACAGTTTGACTCTTTTTTTCTATTTCTCTAAATACTGCAAAAGAATATGAGCCAGCACAGGGATAAATGACAGCTCTGCCCAAGGTGCAGCCCAGAAACTGCACAAGGACTAAATGTGGCAATGGCGAATTGAGGCATAACTTCAAAGTCTCCAAAGTTCAGCACAAATTCCTCTGAGCCTTCATGCAGTCAAGCAAATAGCTAACAGAGAGGGGTCAGTGATAACTGATACCAATTATCTTACTCACCACGACCAAGGTGTTATTCCCACATTTAGGCACTCTTAGCAACCTATGATTACTGCCCAGGTATGTTTAACAGAGTRGAAAAAAGGTTATAGGGACCAGTTAGACATCCGGGGTTTAATAGCATGTTGTCCCTGTTACCTGTCTTTGACAAAGTGACTTTAACTTACATCACTATAAGGCTCATGATTTTCTTCTCTTTTTAAGACATACTAATTTCCAAGTGGACAGATTTCTAAGAATTAGCAAGAGAAASGCTGAAGAACCACTTCAGTTAATTCTCTGCAGGCTGGGAATATGGTTTGACTGGAAGATACAGACATCTTTCTCAGTTTTCTTTGGAAAATAAAATTTGATAGATCTTTTACTAGTGATAAGATCTGATTAGCTGTGTCACTCTTGTCAGAGAGAATCTCCTACATCACAGCCCCTTGTCGTGCTATGAGGTTAACCTATACACACTTTACATACCTGCTCAGGAATCTCTTTGCTCCATTCTACATAGGCTGTTGTTTTTCACAGAGGAAGGCTTACGCTCAGGTCACAGAGGGATTCTAACTCAGGGGCACTTCTTTTCTTCCTCCTCATCCCTCCTTGTCCACAAAAGACAAGTTGTTTTCAGATGTCTTGTTTGGTGGCCTTCCTGAGCATGTGTGAGAAAATCACAGCTGCACAACAGCTGGCAAAGATGTCACTGCTAGTTTTTACAAACAAGATTAGAAGGTTGTTTTAATGTCAATGGCTGGATGACTTAGTAGAGAGGAAGACCACAATGAACTTCATCCCCTCCTGTGACTGATGCTGGGAGCAGCTAGGGCTTTGCACAGTCTTAGATGGTCAGCAAGAGTTCAGTTTGGAGTCACAGCAGGAAAGATCAAGAAATCAACTAACACAGGCAGAATAGTTAACTGCCCTAACAGAGGGCTGTGTTCATGAACTACCAGACATTAACAGCCATGCTGCTTTTCTGGGAGAGGTGAATTGGCAGAGAAGTCTAAGTTTGCTGGTTTGTCTAGGGCAAATGGAGCATCTAGGTGCCAGTTTGGAGAACTACTAGCTTCCAGGCAAAACTGCAGCTAGAGGACAGCAAACTGCTGTCCTGGTCTCCTGTCAGGAGTTTGAAGATTATTTGTGATCTACCTAGAGAGAAACAAAAATATACAACTCTCTACCAGTGAGCCAGACTTCTGCATGCCCTAACATGGAGATCATGTAAGCATTCTATTGAAGAGGTGAGTGCAAAAACACTGAACAGCCATGCCAACACTACATACTCTAGAATGCCTAACACTAGGACAGACAAAACAGAAGAGACATTCCATGTAACCACCCTGTATGATCTAGAACTGAATGTCTTACGAGTCAGAGATTAGCTTGCAATATTTTTGAACACTGCCTATTCTCAGTTGCAATCCTAACCATAGATCTAAACTAACCATCCTGTGCCTGACAGTTCATCTTTTCCTAGTCAAAGAAACACTAGTTGCACACCAATGCACTGGTGGTGAAAAGCAAACATACATACAGCAATGTTTTTCTCATCCAGAAATTGCTCTGTTCAATCTCTGCTGTGCATGACACTGATGCTGTTTTATTCCACAGCTCTTCCTCAGAAAGGGATGACTGGTACAGCTGCATTAGCAGACACATCCCAGATGACTGCAAAACTCAAAACACTTCCACCTTCCACAGCAGTGTGGAGGTAAGAGGACAATTTCAGAGGCTGAAAGGGGAATGATAGCAAAATAAATAAATATATTGAAAAGGAAAAGGGGAAAGGAAGAAGAAAGGGAAAACAGAAAGAGGAAAGAAGGAAGGAAAGAACAAAAAAGAAAAGTTCATAATGACAGAGCATTTTTACTATTTTTATTTAAACCGGTAATTCAAACCTATGTGACAAATTCATTCTCACTTCCTAGTTACCATACAATTTTCATCAGCCACCTCCAAAATGTTAATCACATGGTATTCTGAGGTCTTTGCTTAAACCTATATTGTTTATTGGAGGAAGATTAGCAGGATTTAGTCCTACGGGTTTTAAAAATAATTTCAAACTTTGTACATAACTGTAAGAAAACTACTTACTAATTACGCTTGTACTATACACATAATTCACTGCAAGTATAAACCCCGCCAGCAATACTCCAACTGTACCTTCACAATTCCAAAAACAAAGCAGGATACTATTGCTGGCCTGAAACTAATCTGCTTTCAAAATTTTAATAGGAAAAAAAAATCAAATGTCTAGCAACATAAAATATATTCATTTCCAGAAAATAAAAATATAACTTATTATATTTATGCTTATGCAGCTCTGCTTCTGATTTAGATCTGAATGCATGCAAGGAGAATGTAATTTTTCTGCATTTAAATCCTATTTTGCTGCAGAGGTCTAATTTCCTCCTACCGAATTCTCGTAACCAACAGTCTTTTAAAGGTACAAGAGCTTGTTTCACAGGTGCTAAACACTAAGCTGCTGTGAACTGGAACTAGTGTATCCATGATTTAATTTGATGAGCCTGGATGATTACCAGGATGATTAAGGGAATGGAACATCTCTCATATGAAGAGAGGCTGAGTGAGCCGGGCCTGTTTTCTCTGGAGAAGAGAAGGCTCAGAGGGGATATGATTAATATGTATAAGTTCAGGAAGGGAGAATGCAGGGAGGAAGGGGACAGGCTGTTCTCACTGGTGGCCAGCAATAGGACGAGGGGTAATGGCCACAAGCTGAAACACAAGAAGTTCTGTCTCCAGGTGAGGAGCAACTTCTTTACTGTTAGGGTGACAGAGCAGTGGAACAGGCTGCCCAGGGAGGYTGTGGAGTCTCCTWCTCTGGAGGTCTTCMAAACCCRCCTGGATGCYRCCCTGTGCCACATGCTSTAGGTGTGCCTGCTTGAGCAGGAAGGTTGGACTAGATGATCTCTAGAGGTCCCTTCCAACCTTAAATATTCTGTGAATCTGTGATTCTGTGAATCTGTGAGCCTGAGCTCAACCTGTGTGATAACTTCATCTTTGTGCAAATCATGGCTGGTATTAGAAATGAAAAGCTAATTGCTTTCTGTAGCATCTGTCCCCTGACCATARAATTGCCCCAAGACGTAATGAAATAGTAAGCACAGCCCCTTTTACAACTCAAAGTTGTGAAGACTTTTATGGTATTATTTCAAAAGCTATCATAAAGGGATAGGTTTAACCATATTAGGACATGCAATTTTCATATACTATGAATAAGATCCTTGTTGTAAGTAGAAGAGTGTCAATGAATGGACAGTAATAGATGTACATGAATTTTTACCTGTTTCAAGCCTCACCTTCACAACACAGTCCTTCCTGATTGGCTACAGTTTCTCAGCTCAGAAACAGCTGCATCTCATACTTAGGTGTTCATTAAGAAATTGAGAATGTGGGGATATTAGCAGGTGAAGACATACTGAAATGAGAACTGTATATGAAGAAGTAGGACTCACTGAGCGTACTTAAAAAGTGTGGCTGTTTCTTCATTTGTTCTTGTTTGATTTTAAGCTACGGGAAAGGCTTGGAATACCCTTGGGTGAGAGGCCTCCTACTTTGGTACCTGTGTCACATGTCATGATGTGCATGAACTGTGGTAATGACTTTACCCTCACCCTGAGACGCCATCATTGCCATGCTTGTGGGAAGGTAAGAGCTGTACAAGCACAGCTTTATTCATCCCTTTACTACAACAGCTGCTACTCTTCTAACTTCTGTAAGCTTGTAGAAATATCAAGAACAGAATCTGATTTCTCATAAAGATTTTTTGTGGAAGAGAATTAACTATTCAGGTTACTTATTACTCTAGCAGGAACAATGGTAACCTTCCATTCAGGACCAAATTAATTCCCAAAGGTCATAAACTGGAAGGCCCATATGATAAACATCACTGATTATCAATAATCGTCAGCATTTTGTATCTGATCTGCAGCTACGAGTACCAATGATTAAACAAGAAATACAGGCTCTATTTGGGACCACAGCAGTGCATCTAGTCCAGTCTACTACTGTGTAGTAGACTATGTACAGTACACTGTAATGTGTAGTCCCTGCATTAACAACAGCTACTACAATTATCTTCCAAGAAAGATGAAAAAAAATACAGCCTAAGGACTCTGGCCAAATGGAAAGATTCCTCTGTTTTCCATTAAAGAGATGCTGGTTTTTGCCCTTACAGGCTGAGAGGATCTATAGCCTTTCCAGTGTTTTTGTTCCTTTATCAGTGCTTTCTACTGACCCTAGAGACTTGTACTATCTACATTAACCTGAAGTGCTGTTTTGAACCATGGTTATCTTTTAGCCTCAGTGATACTTTATTGTATCAAACTCTATCAGTAATTTTTTCCAGTATGAAAAGGTATTTACCTTTCTCTGATTCCACAAGAGAATCTGTCTGTACCATCCCTGGGAAAGGAAGAACATGTAAGCTTGCTTCAGCAAACAATGCTACTAACAAAAACCTGTAACTAGATGTAATATTACAGAGGTCTATTTGTGCTTCATTACTAAAAAAGCTACAAATGGTAGTTTCATACGAGTGGTGTGCAACAAAGTACAGTGATAATTTTGCTTTGGCCTGCAACAGTGTAAGTGTAAGAAGAAAAAAAAAAAAAAAAAAAAAAAAAAAACCCAGAAAGTACCATCAATAACTATCTGATCCAATAACTTCCTTTCTCTGCTAGCCAGCTCAGATAATTTGCTTTGTATGTGTACGTGTACGTATATTGATGTAAAATGACATTTACATTCATCTCACCTTTCTGAAACAGATTGTGTGTCGAAATTGTTCGAGAAATAAATACCCTATGAAGTACCTCAAAGATCAAGCAGCCAAAGTCTGTGATAGCTGCTACCTGGAATTAAAAAAAAGGGGTAAGGTTCCTTCATTCTTAGCAAATCATTGCTTGCTTGTGTAATGAGGACGACTTTGGGATCTCCCTGCCATGCTGTGTTTTGTTACAGAGGATTTCTCATTTCAAGTATGAGGCACATGTAATGAGCCCCAAGAGTGCCAGACTGCATGGCAGTGAGAACTGTTTTGCCAAGCCAGTTCTCAGAAGGCTCTTTTGGCCGTCTGGTAAATCAGAGTAACAGTAAGGACTGTCTGATGCAACCATTAGAGTTTTTTTAAAAATAAAGAACAGATAATAAGTAATATTCTGGCACAACTGTTCTTGTAGGCTATCCCTGAAAACAGCTGCATGATGTTGTGCTTCAAGGAGAACTTCTTGATAATGTGTGTTGCTAGAAATAGATCATCAATAGATGTACTCAGACAACAGTACTGAAGTATTATCTTCTATTGCAGGGAGTACTAAAGCTTGACAGAGACAGAATATCTCACATGCGCAGAATTCAAAGACAAAAGGTTCTTAGAGAAAGAATGTCCAATTAGTGAGCTTATCCTACAGAGGTCTTACAGAACACAGAGGGAACAGATGTTAGACATTTACTTAATACTGTTAGAAGAAAGTTAAAAGAAAACAAGTTGTGTTTTGTCAGCTTTCCTACAATCTGCTTTCACGCTATAGAGCATTACTGTTACTCTGCAGTGCTATGCAATCCACCAAGCTAACCAGACTTAAAGGAGTAATTTGAGAGAAAAGCTAAGATRAAAATCCACCTGCTGTGGAGTAGGCACTGCAGTTTCTTAGCTGTTTGTGTATCATGTCTCTTGCATGTATCAGCAGTCTTACCAATTTATCCATTTTGCTTCTCCTTTTCTCAATTTTCTTAATCTTGCAGAGCGACCACTAAGTGTGAGCTTCCCTCCAACTTCATCCAGGTGTTCGAACAGTGCCTTCTCCTCTGTCTTCCACAATATTCATTATTCATCGTTTAAAAAGCAAAAGAAGATTCCTTCAGCTCTTATGGAGGTAAGACTGGGAAACTGCCAGGGAACTGCCTGAGAAAAGGGAAAGAACTTTAAGTGCTGTATGCTGAGACTACAGCAGCAATGTTTATCATTTTTTTTGTGTGCACTTGTTGCAGCCCATTCCCTAGTCTACTTTTATCATGCAGTTATAATTTCCTATTTTTTGTAATGGTATTAAAGTTTCAAACAGAGTACTCCAGTCTCTAAAATTTCAAGAAAATTCTTCAGTCTACCAAAAAAAAAAAAAAAAAAAAAAATTAGACCAGTTTATTTAAGTCTCATCTTGGTGATACAAGGAAAATAAACACAATTCCCACCAGTTTCACTGGGGCCAGAATTTCATCAGCTATATTAGCTCTTCCAAGAACATGCTGCTGATCACACTAATATAGACTAGCTAAATAAGCTGCTTACAGAACACAAGGTTTCAGCAAGGAACCATCAGGCATTAATTAGTGTGTTGATGAGAACAGGTGCTGAACTCTCTGTACATTCAAATCATGGGAATTCCCTATGTTTATTTGTGATGAGCTGAAACTGAGCCACAGATGCAAGCATGTAATGCAAAGAATTACACAAATTCAGTACTTTTGTAAAAACCAAGAGAAAAGCAGAATTTCACCACTGCTGGGAAAAAGCTATTGCCTTTCTATCCACAAGGAGGCAGCATATGTTTATTAATATGAACTGTTTACCTGCTGTGAAACGGTAACTCTCCTCAAAAATATTTCACACATGAAATGAACTCACAGTCAAGTGAATACCGTAAATTAATATAAATTTATTTCAAATATACCCACATCTTGAAGGCATTCAGCCACAAGATTATCTTTCTCTTCCGGAAGCATATACTTCTGATCTAGACTAAAAGGAAAAAAGAAAAAAAGAAAATAACAGACTTGAAAAAAGGGAAAAGTTCAGCTTCTTAGAGCACTACTGCAAATTGCTCTTCTCAATAACTTGGCTGCATATTTTCACCAGTTTTTCTGAGAACTAAGTAAAGCTAAAAGTCTTCAAGCAATTAAAAAGAAAATGGTAATCTAATACTTATGTTAGTTCTGTAATCATATTTTTAACTGTCTTATAGTTTCATGGACAAAGAGCTGTTTTTCTGGTGTTATATGTACACGCATATATCAGAGGGAGAGAAGCCTTTCCCATCACAAATTCTGATTTCTTCCATTCTGCTCCAGGTGGCAGCCTCAGCAGAGGGAGCTACCATCAGTGGTTATCTCAGTAGATGTAAGAGAGGCAAAAGACACTGGAAGAAACGCTGGTTTGTTATCAAGGGCAAAGTTCTCTACACCTATTCAGCAAATGAGGTATTCAATCTAACTTCAAATATTTTTTCTCACTGTACTGATGAGTTCCCACCTTTACTCCCTATAAGACACACAAGTAACGGTGAGAAGTAAAAATGGCAATTCTCATGACACCTTCCTCACAAAGCTAGTGCTAAAAAAATTGCAAGCTGAGTTCCTATGACCTATCTTTAGACAATGGGCCCAAACACATCCCCAGCTGGACCCTGGCAGCCCTCTTGCACAAACCGCTCTTCATTACTTGACTTCTGCAGTTTGTGCTATTACATACTGCTAACTTTACTCCATTTATTATAAAGACTTCAAGGACCTTTGCATTTGTATGGTGTGACAGAGAAAAATCTGCTACATTTTTCTGTAGATATGTGTGATCTATTTCTGATGAGGAGGAGAAAATTCTAGTTTTGCAAGCACAGATAGGACATATCTGTCCTGCAAGTATTGACCATGACAGACAGTATTCAGATGTGAGAATATCGCTTTCTGTATTGCCCTTTAAGCTCTTCATTACAACCAAGGAGAGAAGATATCAATTAAAGAATTCTATGCATTTTGTTTACTACCTTGGCTAGCAGTGGTTCTGAGAGTGCAAGGAGATTCACTGAGCCAAAAACATCTTTAAGTTGCTACAAGTGGGTTTTGTCTCTACCCTTCCCTACAAAATCAAGGCACAAGTGAATACATGATTTGATCATGACCACAAACCAACCTATTGATTGCTTCAGTAATGTTGCTGTGTAACCACCTCTTCTATTTATATTCCTGAATATTACCATAGTGCAGGCCTTCAGAACTGCTGTTCTACTGTCCAATAATCTCAGTAGCCTCTCCCCAGCTTGCCTCCTGGATTGTTTTGTTGAAGGTGGCAGACAATGCAATGGCTAATCTGACCTTGAGGATGGCCATGAAGAACAGAATTTTGAGAGCTATTGCCTGAGTTCAGATCTAAGGTAGACTAGATGAATAGGTGACGTACACTGGCAGTACCTCTGTCTAGGCTAATCCAAGTTACTAAGAACCACTGCAGAACAGTCATTAGAGCAGCAGCAAATCTGCACTGCTGTTTTAGTGGTCCTATCGGACACGGGGGTTGTGTCACAATAAGGCATTCAAAAGAGTTCTCAAACTCTCTACAAACCTTTTCTCTAAACTTTCTTTCACTTCTTGACCGCTTTCAGGACAAGGTTGCCACAGAAAGTTTGCCTTTGTTGGGTTTCACCATTGCCCAAGGAAAGGAGGAAGGAGGCTTGGATGCAGTTTTCCATCTCTACCACAAGCAAACCCTCTTCTACAGCTTCCGAGCAGAAGATAACAATTCAGCACAGAGGTATGGGGTAGACTTGCACACTAACGTATGAGTAGGCCAAGAGTTTATGCAGAGTTCTTCCCTCTACTTCAGAATGCCTTCCATTACAGAGGAAACAAATAACCTTGACAGTATGCAACCCAATTAAAACTGACTGGCCTGGGTGACATTAGAAGTCTACCTAGTTGAAAAGCACCTAGTGCTTTTCAATTCTTTCAGGAAGGAGAACTTGCTCCCATGTAGAGTGAAAATAAGGAGGCCAAGTCTCAAAAGACACTCCTGTAAGTCTCTCAAATATGATTAGTGCAAAGCAACTTCTCAGATACCTTTTTTATCCATTTCTTAGTTTGCTCTCTAATAAGCAATTGTTTAAATTTCACAATTCATTGTTACTGCTGCTGCATAATAAAATAATCATGAAATTAGTGAGTAAAATGCCAGAATCTTAAGACACACAGGGATGTAAATGAGTTTCTATGAGAGGTTTTGTTGGTTTTAAGCCTACTTCAATGGTTACCCTTTTCTCATCCTAAGAAAGGACATGTGCTCTCTTTGGGATTACACATTAAAATACTGGTGAAGGGCACTCTAGAATTTTAAGAGTCCTGCCACCCAGGCCGCAGTCTTAATCACAAAACTATGGCTTCTTATTAGAGACAAGATTGAGGGTTTGTTCAGGTTTTGTATTCTTAAAAAGCTTATTTTAGAAGGAATTATATCACTTTGCACATACCATCTTTTCTTCCCTGCCCTTTTTTTCAGGTGGATTGAAGCTATGGAAGAAGCATCCATATTATAGCAGCAAATGGACTTGGAATAAATTCTCAGATTTCTATACATTCCCAGCATCCCTTTTCTGTCTTACAAAAATGATCCATGTATTTGAGGCAAACCAACTACGTGCAGTGGATCTTAACTGTTTCTACGTTTCTCTTTTTTGCTTTCTTCCACTTTCATCCACATTTTTGCAAATGGAAACTAAAATAGAGAATATTTATAGTCATCTTTATGTCTGCACAAGTACAACTTTTGCTATAAGCATCTCCTCAGTAAACCAAGTCTAATACAATACATGGAAATATTGGGTAAAGTAAGCAGTGGGCTCAGTTTTATTTACCATAGAGCACTACTGTATTTCATTGTGCTGGTTTTTAAATCTACCGTGAAATGAGAAACAATATAGTAAATGCAAAAACTACTCCTTTAAAGCACTTTATTGATTTACTGAACTATAGCTTCCTATTTCACTTTTCCAAGGAGTTCTGTGGACTCATCAATTACTAAATGCCAATATGAAATTGTGCCCTGCATATGCTAAATTGCTTCCACTGAAAGGAAATGAACAAATCCACACAATCTACCACGGTCTACCAGCACTTTACCAGCCATGTTCCAGGATAACTACTTGCCAGTAATTTCTGACTTTACGCACATCATTGGGTAATTCATTTTAAAAAGTTTGATTTCTTGAAGCTACAGTACTTTGAAACACACTAGCTCTGCCTATCTGAATTTTGAATATTATCACTTCTCCTTAAATACTGCATCAGACTCAAAATATATTTTTAATTTATTATAAACCTACAGTCAGTTTTTATTTAATGCTAATCTGCTTAGTAGTGTTAGACTTTTATCATCTATTTAAATAGTCTATTTTCAAAGTTGTTTTGTTTTTTTCTGCTATTCCTGTTATGAAAAACATCACCAAAAATTCAATTCACACAACCAGCATATAGTTTGAAATGTGCTGGCAGGCTGAAAAGCACTTGTCTGAAACCACTCTGGTAGAGTGCTTTGGAAGTCCTGAGGCTAAAAGCATTTTACATGAGACTGCTGTTGTCCACTGCACTTCCTAGATTCTCAGCAGCCAAGGGTCAGCACAGTATTTTTGAAGACATACTTCTTTACGCCAGATGAGTTTGGGGGAGTTTGTTTTTCAACAGGGCTGAGAAATACTAATGTTATAATCACTGCAATAAAATGACTGGGTATCCTATATTTGTTATAATACTTGACTGAAGACTAGAATGGCATTTATAAATAAAATATATCTTTGTAAAAAATACCATGATCAAAAATTTAGTTACATTAAAATGCACTGCAGAGGGATTTTTTTATTATTATTGCTATCAAGTTCTCTTTCTTCCCTAAGCTGCATAGAAATCTGAATATTTGGCTGCAACATATATTCAAACAATATAGATAGTTTAATTTGTCACCAGGAAAAACAATTTTTAAAAGTATGTTAAAAAAATTCAAGTCTACCATTAAATAAAAACTTTCATTTTTTTTCTAATACACCTGCACCTGACAGATTCATAAAGCACAGATTATCATATGCATAAAGAAACAAATTACAAGAAAAATAAAACTTTTGTTTCTCTTGTTAATGGACAAACACCAATGTTAAGTTTTTGTTTCATGTTAGAACTATGGCCTTCCTACCAATAGACTGAAAATGTTTTTTTTCCCCCTTGAAAACATTTTGCACTGACAAAAATAAGGGAATGTTAAATACAGAGTAAGATTTTTAAGCATAGTCTCAAACAAAACAAACTGCACTACCGAACAAGAGTATTATGAAGATCTAGGTGCTGAGATTTAATGACTGTTGTATGAAGTTTTGAGTAATAAGTGGGAAATAAATACATGAAAATATTTTACTGTAAAAATGAGACACACTATTAAACTTCAAGTAATATGAAAAAATAAAAGGTGAAAATATAACTGCAGTTTTGAAGGTTCTTGCTTTACACTGCGTTTATCTTCTTTAATTCCAAGCTCTTTGGTTCCTGTACTGCTACTTTCAATAGACACTCTGAGTCTCAACACAGAGACACTCAACACAGAACTGTAAACTCTGACACCTAAAAACCTTACTTCCTCAGTATTACCAATTCCGAGGACAAGGGAGGGCAGAGGGAACACAAGATGTTTCATTGATTATGCAAGCCTAGCAATGACAAAATACAGAATCAAGCCAAGTTGATGCATAGATTTCCTTTTCTGATCATACTTAAACCATGAACTCTGCTGGCATAAATTCCCTATCAGTAATACACATGATAGGTTGCTGTTGCCTCACACAAGTGCTACAAGCATAAACACAGCAAAAGGACTGAGGCACTCTGTTAGCGGATTACCACAAYCTTTATAAACAGAATTTAGTAGAACAGCTCAGGTTTCTGATAATATGCCAAGGAACTGAAAACAGAACTAAAAAGCAGCAGTCTTTGATTCTAACAAAAAATAAATAATCCAAACAAATTATCATGTTGGGAGGCCCAGTAGAGGCATCCTAGCAGGGACTTCTTCAAAGCACTCCCTGCGTAACATAGAAGTGTCTCATTTCTAAAATTGTATTCTCTATACAACAGAATGCTTTCAGCAAAAAAAAAAAAAAATCTGTAATTTTCAGTTCTGCGCTCTTCTGCATGGTTCTTAGAATAAAACAAGTCTATCACATCATTGTGCTCTAACACATGATTGCCCTTTCTTGTCTCAAATATTTTAGATGACAAGCCTGCTTTAGAAACATCAATCCGTTTGTGCTTTCACAAAGCTATAACCTCAGTATCACATAAAAAGACTATGGTCAGGTGTATGTTTGAACAAGCCACGATTTCAGTACCAAAAGTGAAGGCTATTAAATTTGGCATGTAAAACAGATTAGGTGAGCTCCGACCTTGTCATATGATGGAAAACAGGCACAGCTAGTCAGGCTCATGATAAGTAGGTCTGACGGCACTACAAATATGCCAGTGGCTGCTCTGGCATTTCAGCATGGAAAGAAATCACTGTGTTCTAAGCCTGTCCCATTCTCCTTACAGAGTACTCTCACAGCAGACTGGGCCCTCTATTACCTCAAATAAACTGGACTGGACTTATGCTCATGGGCTCACTGGTGAGAAGTTTTAGATCAAAGGCGAATACCATAGCCTGCGTAAGAAAAAGCTGTACAGGATAAGAATTTGCTTTTGTATATTCAAGAAATAATAAAGAAGATAAGAGCACAAGCATACAGGGTTTTTTTTTTTCCCTATGATGAACCTGTTAATCACTGGCACAGTCCCATTACACGAGTGCTTCAATTCACAGCAGCACATGAGCGCCACCATCCCAAGAATCACTCTTCTCACTTTCCATCATTAACAACTACATTTTCAAACAAATCAAGCTATTGAACACTCATATCAGATGTGACATTTTGCTGCAGTTCACACACAGCCCAGAACAGACAACAAGCTCATTTTTTCTAACAAACAACTGAGGAGAAACAAAGGCATAAAGACAAAGGATATAAACCATTTGTCTTCCTCAGTCGTGGTCAAATACAAGCCCTATGAACATAACGCACAAGTGCACACATTTCAAAACTCATCTACTAACACTTAAAGGGACTGTTTATACTACTAGAACCTTCTTGGTGATTTACAAGATGGCTGAATTTGTACTTACATTCAAATTTTCCATGCAACATATCTGCTGTGGCCATTACATTTTTCTACGAAGACTGCATAAGAATTTCAAGCATATGAAATTATTAACTTAAGTGGAACCGATCTCCATGATACTGACAATTCCAAAATTCCAAATATTTACCATGTAGGAATAGTCTGAAAGTCTACTTTTGTAGTTTTGTATTCTGCTCTGACTTCCAACTCCCCTCCATAATATAGTATTTTAACTGCCACTGCCACCACTGCTGCTGTGAAGTTGGGGTTTTTTTTTTTGGGGGGGGGGGGGAGAATCACGTTTTCACAGCAATGGCTCCTCACACYCAAAACCAGTTCTTCTCTGACTGTTGGTTTGCATATCTCTCACCTCATCTTTGGTCTCTGGCAGACTTGTGCTCTTCTCTCTAGCGAGGGGCAGCTTCACATGCTGTCTTCCCTCTCCAAGTTGCATCTCTGAGGGACTTTTTTTACTCTTGAATCAAATATCTTACAAAGCGTAGAGGCAAAAAGTCCTTGCACTTTAGGGATGCAGGTGAGTTGAAGGAGAAACTACTACAGTGCCTTCTGCTCATGGCTGGGGATGAAGAAAGACCTGAGAGCTCCAGCAGCTACCTGACAGACCGGCGGGTCTGCGAGGGGCAGGCAGGAGGGAGCTGGATGCTCAGAAGCCCTTCTCGCTGCAGCCAAGCAGTCTCGCACTCGGCACGGCTCCAACTCCCACCTCTTCGCTCGCCTTGCCGCACGCAGTGCCGTTTAGGCGGCAGCGGACACCTGTGCGGCAGAGTGGCGCGAGCCGCCCTGAACCGGTCGCGGCCGGCGGGAGGCAGGCGGCGCGCGCCAGAACCGCAGGCAGCCCCGAGGCGGTTCGTCGACAGCAGGGGGCAGACGAGCAGACGGGTGGCGCGCCGCGTGCGGCCGCTACACGAGGCGAGCGCGCAGCGCCGAGTTTGGAGCAAGGCTGAGCCTAGAGAAGGCGGGAAGAAACATGTGTCTCTCAGTGTTTGTTCAGTAGCTTATTTCTTAATTCCCAGAGCAGTAACTAAAACATTGATAATTATCAAAAAGTCAAAATAATTCAGATACTCTAAGTGAAGACTCTTCTGTCAGTGACACTAGCAGAACAGCCTACCTCACAAACCAGAAAATGTGAGGGGACTCCTGGCCATGAGATAGTAAGCAAGTTTGTTTGCTCCATATGGAAATAAGATTCTCAAAGAAATACATTGAAAAGTGTTTTAAAAATACATAAAAAATGAATGGGCATATACTAATAAAATCAAATGATAAAGTTTTAAGATTTATACATGGCAACAACACATAGTTTATTACGAGTTCACAACAGATGAGAGAAAAAAAGTGTATTTGCTTCTCAAGTTTTATATTATTACAAAGTAACTATCATGCTTCAATTACTTTAAAGAAACTATCATGAAAGAAAACTCAAAGCAGCTACAGAAACTATAAAGGGGATCTTGGAGCATGAAAAGATGGAGCCCACCACATGGACATGAGTAAAGAGACGAAAGAAAGTCATGTCAAGGCCATTCTCCTTCATCACCTTACAGTTAATATAAAGTCATCTTTATATGTGGGAGACAGTTTCTCAGGTCCACTAAAGCTGTCCAAGCCTGCCAGGCAGGAGGCAAAGGGCAGAAGCAGCAGTGCATCCCTCACTTTGGCATTTTTTATTCTTCCTTTCAGTGGATTAGAATTGCTGATAAGAGGAACAAGAGGAATTTGAGAAGAGGCAGTGAAAAGATGGATACATAGAGAATAGATAACCATTTCTTATCTTTAATCCGGTATATCAAGTCAGATTTTGTGATCACAATATTCCTCAGAATATTTTGCAATATTTTATTAACTTAAAATAGGCCTATAGAGAAGACACAGAGCACAGATAGTATGTTTGTGTTGGCTACATCTAAATAGTAATGATAATAAAAATACCAGCCTATTATTACCACAAGTAATTACTTGTGAGCTGCAGATTTAACAGTCTGAAATTTTAAGTAATTACTTGATCTTATAGCAATTTCTGTTAACAATTCAGAATGTGTTTAATATTAAAACACACATACACACACAAACAAAACAATTTATGTAACACAGAAGTTATGAGATATCAATATTTTATTTCCATGGATTCATAATGAAGACATCTATGAAAGCCCACATTCTTCAGCTTTCCAACCACATTTTTTTTCTTGGGGTCCTCACAGCTATCACTGAATATGTGAGATAATCTGAGTAATGAGAATCTCATATATTCAAGAATTGAGTCTTGTACACTGAAGGCAGCAAGGGGGCTGGGGATTCGGGAGGAAACAGTAATTATCAGATAGTTAACATCCAGCATGTGTATGCACCATCAGATCACATTAAATTTGCATCACAGCTGTTTTCTCCTTTACAGATGCCTAGTAAGCCTACAAATGTACATACTAGTTTATTTTTGAACTTCAGAAAGCATATCTTACAGTTTTAAGATGCCAAATATTTCAACTAGTTTCAAATTACTAAATGACTTGTGATATGCACTAGTACATCACACTGCCTAATTTTCTGGTTAAAGAAAAAAAAAACTTACTCAAAYACATTTTTATTTTATAGTATACCATAGTTACCTGAAGTTTCAGAAGCACCTGAAAACCCATTATGACATAACAGCAGCAGTTCACTCAACTGAATTAAAATTCGAAGGTATATTAGCTAAAAATGTTTCTTCTATGTATATCCTCTACTCTGAAAAGCCATAGTATGACTTTCCTTTTAACCTAACTGAAAGACTTTTAAATGTATTTCTCCTGAACGGCAATAGTATACTATTTCCAACCCATTATAGCAGTGTTTTATTTTTTTCTCCTGTCATATACCATGGTATGAGAAAGAAATACTATTCATTCTTATTTCAGTTCCTTACTGTACATACTTGTTACTTTGAATTAAATTTGATCTCTGTTTTTTTGTAAAATGTTTATATCACTGTTCTGTAGTCTTCACTTGTTAGCCCTGGACTTAATAAAATATTATGCACTTCAAGATACAAGGCATGATAAAATTAATCAAATACTTGCTTTTTTTAACAGTCTTGCTTATTGGTTAAAAAAAATCCTCCAGTGAAAATCAATTAGGAGTCTCATTAAAAGGCAGCTTAACTATTAATAATGCAACACTAAAGTATTTTAGAAATGCTACCCAATGTTCCTTTACTAATTAAAATACGGTGATCCAAGGATCTAGTTTTATTCAATATTCCAACATGCCAAGGGAATTTTTGCAGCATAACCCCTTACAGCACAATCTATAATTGAATAATAATCATTTCCACCTTCAAAATGATCTTCAATGGCATTAAGGTCAGATTTATTGATAAACACTGAATCTATTCAGATACAAATAAAAAACTCTCAAAAACTGAAATATTAGTTTACGTAAGCAAGTGTTTTCATTTTCTCTCAAGTTGCACATATAGTGAAAAGATATTGCAGTTTGTTAATTGTCCATGTTTACATGAGAATCTGAGAGCGTATTTGTAGGCCTGCAAAAGTATGTGTTTATATTTCCAGCCTTTCCTCAGACAAATTTCAATTTAATGATAATTTTATTCATATCAAAAAAACTTTAGCGAGTGCGAGGTACCTTCTTAATCAAAGCACTAGCGGTGGAATTCTTTAAAAGTATCTGTTACTGTGCACTTTTGATACAGACAAGAGAAGCAATCTGCTTACCTAGGTTACCAGACAGTCACACAGCAAAAGAGCACAGGGGATATAATGATATTCCTGTAACTGCTATGAGCTTGAGAGACCAGTATCACATTGTAGGGTTTTTTGTTTTGGTTTGGTTGGTTGGTTTGCTTTGTTTGACTGTTTCGGAGTTTATTTGTTTTTTTGTACAGCAAAATAGAAGAGAGAGATAAACTGCATCCAGCAAGACACAACATGACAGTAAGACAGAATAGACAGAGCAGAGCAAACCATTCAATTTGCTGGACTGTAGAGGTTTTCCCTCCAACCTCTCAGTTCAAAGCTAATTATCTAAAACTAGTAAAACTCTTATGTACTAACACCACTGACAAAGCTTTATCATGATATTTAATAGAGATTTGCTCAAGACAAGTAAAAACTAGCCAGAAAATAACACACTTGCACAGTTCTGAACATGGAAGAATTAAATAGGTGGAAAAGACTTGTGGAAAACTAATTTACCAGTAAATAACTACAGAAAAACTACAGCAAAAAAGAGAACAAATGTCAGAGCACACATAATATGCACACAAATTACTACAGGGAGTCCTTGAAAAAGGCCTGATAATCTCTACTCATCAACTGAAAAGTTCAAAACTTCAATCCAAATACTGATAACCAAAGATGAGGAAAAAAAATAATGCTGAGTTGGCCTTTTCAGGGATGTGGCTATGTCTTGTAATCTTCATTTCCTTTCTATATCTTCCAATCAGTATTTCCCTGAAGAGTTGAAAGTAATCATCACGACAGAAATTTCAATTGAAAGCATCCTAGTCTACTGCATTCTCAAGCTGCATTTTTTGTTATTGATGCTTATAAAATCCAAAGCTTTATTTACAGTGGGCTTATCCTCTCTGGTTTATTCAGCAAGTGCCAGTCCATCACTGAGGACAGAGTGCAAAACTGAATATAACTACTGGCAGGAAAACTAGGCCTTGTCAGAGAATGCCGTGAGCAGCTGATTTTAGTATTTTTCCACCTGACCATGAATACAGCTGGTGTGGGGAAAAAATAAGAAGATGAAAACGTGATGTCTTTGATTAAAAAAAAAGAAAAAAAATGCAAGAATTTGCATACTGACAACGTCTTTAACTTTTTTACACATTGATCTTAACTGTCAATATGATAGGTCTTAAAACCTTAAAGAATTTATATTTAATCCAGTATTAAAAAAAAAAAAAAAAAAAAAGTCAGAGGCAACCTCAGTATTCCCGTGACCCAGAGTCATCAGTTATCAGCAGTTAAAAGACAGGGTGCATTTCTCCAAAAGCTCTGGCGCACGCCAGTTTTTCAGAACTTCTATGGCTTACATAAGTCTGAAGGCTACTGGCTGCTTAAAGAATAACAAGTCATAAAATCTGTCACATGTCTGTGTTCCTTATGATTTAGCTATCATAAAATGCAAATTAAAGGCTCCTTTTAAATTTATTTACAACCATAACCCAACAGATGCACATTTCATAGTTTAGGTGCCAGACTAACAGTGATTAAGTTTATTCTCTTAAAATTTAACTTTAAAAGCATTTTTCCATAATTTCATTTTAAAACAGAGACCAGTTCTCCTTATAGATGATATTCCATTTGTCATTATCGTTAACATAACAACTTAATACATTCTTCCTATAACATCTGAGTAAGTTTATTAAAAGACTTCAGAGGTCTTTAATTTTTAAAGAAAATACTACACTTTGGAACTACACATTTATCACAAAAAAAAAAAAATCAAGTCTGCTTTCAACAGAAAACAAGTAATTTGTTTCCATGTGTTTCCAATCATCTGAAAATATCTTCCATTTTTCTGAGAACTTGAACATTCTTCATGTAAAATATTTAACATTTCAGTAGTGGATAAACATCCGTGCCATTTTTAAACTTTTTTTTCTGTATTTATCTATTGCAAACATGTTTCTATATTGTCACAAAACGTGAATTAATAACATTAACGGAGATATTACGGGTATAATTAAGAGGCTTAGTTTTTCATTTCTTATATCCATGCTCAAAATGGCTACCTCTCATAAAAAATATCAAAGCACTAGTTGGGGAACTGCTGGAATACAGCACCTCCTATTTAAGCTGGAGAATAAGCTGCTTCCACATACTTCCTTACAAGAGTTACTGTCACCTCATGGCTTCCAGTTGTAGAGTTCGCCTAAGCATCTCAAAGCCAGCTTCTGTCAAAATAACAAGACTTATGGGAAACTTATTAAAAGTACTCAGATTATATCATTTTGACAGGAATCTTCAGAGGCAGAGCAATTCTAACCTAATGCCAGGAGAGCCCTTACAAATGAGAGCACCTTTATAAAAGAAACAGGTCAAAGAAGTCTGGAGGATGCCTTTGTGAAATCAGCATCAACTTTAAGAAGCATACCTTTGAAGTAGATGTGGTCTGCCTTGACTTCAGCAAGGCTTTCAACACCATCTCCCAAAACATCCTCATGAGGAAGCTCAGGAAGCGTGATTTATACGAGTGGACAACAAGGTGGACTGAGAACTGGCTGGATGGCAGAGCTGAGAGTGGTGATAAATGGGGCCAAGTCCAGTTGGAGACCTGTGGCCAGTGGTGTCCCCCAGGGATCAGTACTGGGCCCAGTGCTGTTCAACTTGCTCATCGGAGAGCTGGATGAGGGCACTGAGTGCACCCTGAGCAAGTTTGAGGGTGATACCAAGCTGGGTGGAGTGGCCGACACTCCAAAGGGCCGTGCTGCCATTCAGAGGGACTTAGCCAGGTTGGAGAGTTGGGCAGAGAGGAACCTCATGAGGTTCAATAAAGACGAGTGCAAGGTCCTGCACCTGGGGAGGAACAACACCAGGCATCAGTACAGATCAGGGGCTGACCTGCTGAAGAGCAGCTCCACAGAAAGAGATGTGGGAGTCCTGGTTGACAAGTTAATAGCCAAGGCCAATGGGATTCTGGCTGCGTCAGATGTTGCCAGCAGGTCAAGGGAGGGGATCCTGCCCCTGTGCTCAGCTCTAGGGAGGCTGCACGTGGAGCACTGGGTGCAGTTCTGTGCTCCTTGGGACAAGGAGGATTTGGAGCTTCTAGAGAGGGTCCATCAGAGAGTGACAAAGATGATGAAGGGACTGGAGCATCTCTTGTATGAGGACTGAGATGGGCCTGTTTAGCCTGGAGAAGACTGAGAGGAGATCCGATCAATATGTACAAATACCTGAGAGCAGAATGTAGTGCGGATGAGACCAAACTCTTCTTGGTGGTGGCCAGCAACAGAATAAAGGGTAATGAGTACAAATGGAAATGCAGGAAGGTCCATATGCATGTGAGGAAGAACTCCTTTGCTGCGAGAGTGACAGAGCCATGGAACAGGCTGCCCGGGGAGGTTATGGAGTCTCCTTCTCTGGAGATCTTCAAAACCACCTGGATATGACCACCAGAGCTCCAGGCTCTGTGTGTCCCTGCTTGAGCGGGGGGTTGGACTAGATGATCTCTAGAGGTCCCTTCCAAAGTTAACCATCCTGTGACTCATCATAATTTTAGCAGACTAAGACATATGAAGAACATTAACACCAACCCCCTAAAATAATAACCACTCATAACCAATGGATTCAAGTTAAAGTCTGCAAAGATGCCTCACGATGCAAAATAAAAAGCATATCCTTTAAAGAAGGGCAAAACCTCCCCCTGTGTTTCTGAGGGAACCTGCGTGCGTATGATCATCTGCCAGACCGCGATCGCCCCTCCCGCAGCGCCCCGCCCCGGCCTCCCCCCGCCAGGCCGCCCCCCTGCGGCCGGGGAGGCTCCGGCTCGCGCGGTCCTTCGGAGCGGCCCAGGTAGCCCCGCCCCACCCGCTCCGCGCCGGCCCCGCCCCGCGAGGGGGATGGAGGGGCCTCGGCCGCCGCGGCGCGAGCAGGAGGACGCGGGGGASCACTTGAGGGCGGCGGCGACGGGCAGGTCACGAACTCTGACCTTTCATGGGGGCACCGCGAAAACGAAACAAAACAAAAGGCCCCACCGACCCGTAATACAGATTCGACCCCCCTCCCCCCGCGGACCCGTTAACCCCGTCACCGCCGCCACCGCCTTCAAGGGGGGAGGGAGGGCCAACGCCGGGCACCGCMGCTCAACGCCGGCCCGGACGGGCCGGGGTCAGGGTCACCGCCAGGGCACGTTTGGCGCCAACTACTGAGGTAAAAAAAATTTTTAAATTGAAAAAACCCAAAGGGGATTATCTTGTTGGGACCAGGATGAGGGAGGGGGCAGCAGGAGAGGGCACCGGGGCCACGTCCGGGACAGCACCACGAGCGGTGAAGGGGAGGTGTAACGCTCCGCTGGAGGGGAGGGCTCCGGTAAGCTGCTGGCAAGTGGGAGCCGGCCATAGTCGCGGCTGCCTGCCGTTCCCGGAGAGCGGGCCGCTCTGAGCAGCTGCAGCGGTCCGACGCAGGAGTCCCGATGCGGAGCCACTGGGTTGGGCCGCCTGAGGTCGGAACCGATCCGGTCGCGGTGAGAACGGCTTGCCATCCGGGGACGGCGGGAGGAGGAGGGATCCAGTCGCAGCAGTGATGAACGCGGGATATGAGCACAGAGGGAAGATGGAGTCTGAGCGGGCGGAGGCGGCGGCTTGAACCCGACCCTTTTACCTTTGCCACCGGGAGGGCGGAGGGGAGGGGGCGGTGGGTACTTTGCATACGGGGCTGAGACCGCCGCCATCTTACCGACCGTTTCTTCACTACCAGGCCTGGACCTCTCGGAACCTGGCATAAGCGTACACCGGGGGGAGGGAGCCTAATGGCGGCGGCTACAGCCCCGCCTGGGACTTGGCCGTCCGCCAGCGCCGCCATCTTGTACTTAGTCGCGTCTCTCGGGTGTTTTCCTCTCGCTCGGGGGGCGGAGCCGCCGCCCGAGGTGACAGTCCGCTCGGCCAATCGGTGGCGAGCGTGGGAGTCCTGCGCCTTCGGTGAGGTCATTGGTTGGAGGGGGAGGCGGGAAGGAGGGGTGTGGTGGCTGCCGCGGGCGCTCCGGCAGAGGGTCGCGTGGGGGCCGTTGCTCTGGAGGGGCGCGCGAGCACGGCAGCCAATGAGCGCGCGGCGGGAAGGAGGCAGCTGTGAGGGCGCCGCCGGGCGGGGCGGAAGCGGTCTGGGTGTCGCTCGCGGGCGTACCGTGTGTTGTGCTGTCGCGGGCGTGGCGCTAACGGTCTGCCACGGCGGGCTCCCTGTAGGATAGGCTCCCAGCACAGCCTAACCGCCGCAGGCCGCGCTCGCCATGGTTACGGCGAAGAGAATCTCGCTGGTCTGCTCCAGAGAGTCGAGGGTCAGGCGGGCGGCCTCGGCAATCTACCCGCATGCTTGGCCTCTGCCTCTCACCCTTTTATTAGGGTGATATATTCAGTACCTCAATGGAATCTATTGTGAGGTTTCACTGATTTCATGGGGAGAATAATGGATTTGTATAATTGTTTTTGGACAGCAGTTCATCCACAGTTTGCTGAGTTGGTATCTGCCATCGAACCCACAAGACCTCGAGTATACAACTTGCAGCATATGTAAAGTTTCTCTGTGCACATGACTTTATTTTTTTATGATTTTATGCGTAAGTCTGGTTTCATCAGTGTAAAAACTTTATGTAAGATACCTCTGTGAGTTGTTCAGTAAGCTTTATGGTTACTGAAATCTTAAATGTATTTTTTATATAGAAAATATTTTCCTAGTGATCTAGGCATTGTTAGCAGCAAAATACCAGACTTTTTTTAAAATCTTATAGGCACTGTGCAAAAAACATATAATCAGCATTTGGTAGTCTGACTTGTTAACTTAAAAATGAGATGCTGAAAAGGAATTACTGAGCAACCGACAAACTATCCACAAGCTGCAATATTAAATGAGCCTGGTTCCATAAACTTGTCAAGTTGAATGGTCTAGAAAACAAAATAAAAACCTATTGGAAAACTAGTTTAAGTATTATTTCCAATGTGTTTCATCTTTTGTTTCATGTTGTACAAATAGTCTTCCAGTCTCCCATTGACTTGTGAAAAACATTTTCATATTGCATTTACCACAACACAGTTTCAATTTTTTAACCTAATTAATTTTTTTATTTTCAACATTGTCTGCTTTGTAAAAGTTGTCTGGAGATGAGTTTTGGTGCTAGTGATACATATGTATCTTTCTGATGCTGGTAGGTTTATTTATTTTGTGTATCAGCAGATTTTCAATGAAATATTAGGTGTACCAACATAGGAATTTTATTTTCAATGCATCTGAGTCAGGATCTGAACACTTAATCTGGGAATGAGGAAGACAAGAGGTCAAAGCTGAATCTGCAAATGTGAAATTGTAGTTAAAATATGCCAATTTTTTTCACCCTTAAAGAGAGTAAAAAGCTAAGAGAAGGGAGAAAAAAAAGCAATTCTGCAGTATTTTCCCATTACAGTGGTAATAGTGTTACCACATTATAGTTTAATATAACTTAGATAACAGAAATTGCAATTTAAGTGTGATAGTCTACTTATCATTCAGGATTGACACAAGAATATGAATGATTTGGCAATTTGAGAAAATGACTCAAAAATTAATTCAAACACCTATCTCAGGTAGTTGTTTCTTTGTCAAGCACGTAACATACAAGTAGTTTATCTGCAAGGTTTCTCTTTCCCTATGTTGAGCAGTACATCCTTGACATCTGTACTGTATCAGTAGCTGAAATTCAAAATAGTCCTTTTTAATTAATTAAATTAACAGCTGTTATTGCTAATTTTAGATAAAGTGGGAGGCTTTACAAATAATAACTACATGTCTGTAGTAGTATAATTCAGCTTTTTGAAAACCATGTTTCTGTATATGCGTGCGGTACATGTAAATGTGTAGATATATGCATATTTATGTGTGTGCGCTTTTCTTATTTGTCAGGTAATCAATCAGGATTGTAATTTCTCATTAGGTCATATCAAAGATTTCTTTATTAATAAATAAGAAAAAAAAAAAACATTTTTTTTGTGCCTGATGGAAGTTGCTGGCATCTTTTCAAACAGATTCTCTAATGATCTTGCTTCACCATGGCAACCAATATGGAGGTGCTGGCTCAGCAGGTAGTGGAGACACAGCAGGTGGCTGAGGTGAGTGGCAGATGATATCACAGCACTTGGCATAGGAGCTTTTGAAAGGAAAAATGTGCTGTCGCATTCTTGCTCTTTACAATTAATCATAAATGGAGTAGAAAATCCTTATAGACCAACGTTTCCTTTGCACTCAGGGAAATAAGAAACCAACCGATATATAATTTGTTCACCATACTTCATTACGATGGCTTCCATATTGGGGATGTAAAGCAGGAAATTCACCCATGAACTTAAAGGAAATTTGTCTCTGTTATAGGTTGTTATAATCTAAAAAAAGCAATATAACAACATTTCTGATCATTGGATCATTCGTTTGGGTTATCTAGGGTTTCTGTTCTCCCAAACTGGCACATAAATTCACTATATTTGATAAACAGTAGCGTTAAGTATTGGTCTGGATTTACAATAGAGCGATTAAATAAAAGTTAATATTTTCTGCCTTGTATGAGATACAGATCACAAAACACTTGAAGTGATATTAAATGATACTTTGATGTATATTAACTGAAACTTGGATGCGCAAGGCTAAAATGTCTAAATTGACTCATCAGCACTGAAATAGCAGATGATTTTGGTTATAGTAGGTAACACATCTTCRGTTTGACAGCTTTAGTCAAAAGAAAAGTTAGGATATTTGCTTGATTAAAATTTTTATTTGACAATATTCTTCAGAGTTGCCATATCAACATGCAATTAAAGGATTTTGTAAATGAAGGCCAAGTTGTCTACGAAATCGCTGAAGGTAGCACCAATATTCAGACAACAGTTTCTGTGATCTTTGGCCTATTTATCTCAGATTACACCTTGCAATCGAAATATTTGTTGGTCTCATGAAAGAGCTGTATAAGTGAAGTAAATCTTTGTACCATTGTGTTTTCAAAAATGAATTACAAAATATTTACTGCAATTTATTAATAAAAGTGCTAGTTGTTTTAAAATTTACAATTACAGTAATTGAAAAACAATCTGGACAAAGAGGCTACTGGTGTGTGCTGGAAATAACATCTAAGAGTAGTTTCAAAATTTCACTCTGAAAACTGACGAGCAGATTTTCACTCTAATTTGCTAGTTAAGGTATCAATATGACAAGCTGCGTTCTTTTAAAAAAAAATTTCCAGGAGAACTTGGAAATAAAAAATTATTGTGAAAATAGTGGCAGACTTTATACTATTTAGTAGAACTTGAGTGCTATAATCACTTTTAAGACACATAAAATATGTGACATTTGTAATTCCTCGTGCAGGAAATGCACCGTGGTAACATAGTGTGATGGTTGTGTCTTGCCACTGGAGAGAGCGCTCCATCCCGAGAGTGTATGAAGCTCTGTGATTTCTTCCTGTCCGGTGGGTAAATAGAGGGCTTCATCTCTTTATAGTGTTAAACTCCTCCTTAAATTATATGCCTCTCTGCTGCATAACACCATGAGAATTTTGTTCATGGAAAAACAGTTGAAAGCAGCATTGTCTTATTAAGATTTTATTTATGTTATGGMAATGTTGTCTTTAAACTTTGAATTCTCTTGGTGAATGGCTAAGTGCCTACTCTTTGTGCCTTCAGTCACATATAATTTTTAATACAGCTAAATACATTACTAATTTTCTTGAAGTATACTAAAATTCTTCATTCATACTCACTATTTATTGAAGAAAATATAAAAATGTATCATTGGATTTAGAAATGAGACATTTTTTTCAAAATATTTTTCATCAGGGGAAACTAAACAGAAAGACAGAAGAGGTCATTAATCACACCCTGAATTTTAGGCTATAAATGTTAAGACAGACATCAGTTGCAGACAGGGTCGTTTAATGTAAATCTTGATATGTTTAGCTATAACTACATTGATTTTTCAAAGTAATTGTCGTATATGTTATGCCTGGTTTATTGAGAATCCTGATGCCAAGCACCAACTCACTGTCGTGTGAGTAGTCCATATGTTATTTTTCTTTCATAAGTAATAGTTTGTCAGGTTCATTTTTTTGGGCATGTATCACAAGCGTTACTGAGCACTGTCCCGTATTACTTTTTCTGTGCTTATTCTTTTTTAATGGACTTCTTGAAATTGTCCCTCCAGTGGTTTCAGATGCTTCACTGCTTTTGCTCTTCAGCAAATTTTGTTGTGTTTCTCCAGCTGTATCTTCCTGAGCAGGCTGCATTAAAGAATTCTATTTTTAGTGTCTGCAGCTGACTTTAGTTATGGTTCACAACACYGGAGAACATAGAGCAGCTAGAGGATTTAGAGAGAAGTTTAACAATTCCTCCTTACTTAGAGTAGCTTTTGGAAAATACAAATAAAATTTTAGTCTTTAGGGGAAAAAATGCTAATGCTATTTTTTCTGAAGTATTTCTGAGAAATATTTTTCTACTGTGAATATGCAATTAATCAGTTGCTCAGGTTCAGTTTCTGTATCAATTTAGATATAATTTGCATTATTTAAGAAAGATATATTTGGGTATGATATATTCCCTATGCTATACCCTACATTAAAAAAAATATGTATTTTTTTTTCAAGTAGACCTGTCACCATGAGGAAATAAAAAGGATGTTGCCTCTTCCATGGATCAGCTCTGATGCTAGCTGACTAGGAAGAACTGCTGGCAGTTGCTACTTCTATCTCCTTTCTGTTCCATGACAACCACAGAGCATTGCCAGTGCAGTCCTCCTCTTTCTCTATCAGAAACTAGTGGGAGAGAGTCACAGAAGATGTTTGCTTGTTAGAATCTCACTTTAGGGAGGCCAGCTGCCTCCCTAAAATTGGTTGCTTTCAGTTTCCCCAGTGTTCTGAGAAGAACCTATGAAAACCCTGGGCCTTCCCAAAGGTCTCTTTTCCATGAGACTGAAAAAATATTGGATATCTTTGCCACATACAATATTTTCTTGATTCTTTAGATGTCGCTGACATGTTACATCATCCATTATCTTCAGCAGGCTGGTTTAAGTAGATCAGCAATTTGGGTGTAAGTCCACATGAAGGATAGTAAACTGAAAGATGGGAATAGAAACACTGCCCTTCTGATTGAATAACAGTTTTCATTTGTGTGTAAGAGTTAAAGGTAGAGGAAAACAAGGCCGTTTATATTCTTTTTACTATCACTAACAGTGGTATGTTTTCATGTCTGGTTGAATTTCAGGGTAGAATTTTGATGGTGAGCCTTCTGAGGTTGTTTTTATTCTAAATAAAATTACTAGTTATATTACATATTGATTTATTCCTTTAATGTATATATTTATCATAGAACACTCTCATAATCAATGTGATTGTCCAGGAATAAAATAATGTGACCCTGTGTGTGCAGGGGAGTTGGACTAGATGATCTCCAGAGGTCCCTTCCAATCTTAATGATTCTGTGATTCTAAAGTATTGAAGCTTTGATTAGTAAATACATTTCTTATTTTGGTTAATAAATACATTTATTCAAACATACCTACAAGCAGATAGATGTGTGGCTAAATGAGGTAAATAAAACACTCTGGGTAAGTTAGTTTCAGTAAATCAGTGTGTTTTTTGGATGTGGAGCTGTGAGGAAATCTTGTATTTAAAAGAAGTAACAAACATGAAGTGTCTAGCGAAACTTAGTTTCAAACTACCTATGTTACACAAACACGCGCACACATACACAAGCATATGTATGAGAAAATAATATAATTGTGACTAAAATACAGAATTCCTTTCCTGAGAAAAATCCACCAAAGGTGCAATCATATAATTAATATATATATATAATGATAAAGGGGAAAAAAAAAAAAGAAAGAGAAGGCAAGTTTAATTATACCGACCTTAAAAATGCACTTAATTGSCATCTGCTTGTTTTTAGGTTACTGTTTGGGTTACATTTGTATAATTCCAGAGATTTGTGCAAATCTTTTGTGAGATTTACTACAAATAATACTGAATTAATTATTCTTATGTTTTTGTAACTTGAGTCTATAAAATTACAGTCAGATAATTGTTGGTTTCAGAGTTCAGGTGAATGATGTCCTCTGCTGTCTGTTTCAAGCCAGGCAATTTTCCATGCCATAGCACGACGGTTGTTTTCAACTTCAGCTCTTATTGTCCAATAGATACCAGAAGAACTTGTTCTCCTAATATACATGCTTATAACTACAGTTTGCAAAGTTTTAAAATTATTAAAGTTAAAATTATTAAATCCTTAAAGTTACTAAATGACACTTGTATCCTTGTGGACTTTTCAGAGAATCACAGTAGTTAGGCAGAAACAACTTTTAATCTAAGCTAAATGGGTTTTTTGTTTATGTGGGTCTGAAAACTACCCTGGCAGAAAGATGTCAGGGTTTTTTTGGTTTGTTTTAAAGTTCCTCTTTAATATTGATAGCCCTTTTTTTTTTTTAATCAGAATAAAAGTTAATGTTCCCTTAATTACCATAATTGATGCAGATTTAATTCCATAATCACTATACAATCACAGTCTTCTGCAAAGACATGTAAGAGAGGTTGTAATCATTCTTAAAGTGACATTTTCAATAGGTAATGCATACAAAAAAAAGGACATTTTGAGAAGAATGGTATCTATTTGAACTAGCTTCTGTATTGTTTACCTTTGAAAATTACTACAGTTACAGTAATTTCAAAATCTCATTAAGAAGTCCTGTGTTATATTTAATATAACATGTACTCTTGTAAACATTGCTCCATGAGAATATTAATATTAGAATATCAGAAACTTCTAGGTTTTAAAATGCTAATTCTGGTACATTAAATATATATTTTATGGTAGTGTATTTGGTGTTAAATAAAGTTAAGAGTGAAGGCCTTCCTAAGTGTGCAGCATGTAGTGTTTGAGAAGGTTCCATTATGAAGAGAGTATCTAGACCTAAAAAATATAACATTTCTCTTAGTTAAAGGGATATTTTACATTTCTCACTCGTGTCTGTTATTTTTATGGGAGCTAGGTAGTTTTCTACGTGATTTCTACTGAAGTCTCAAGGGCTGCATTTCATTTTTACAATACAGCTATTGTGAACTATACAGGTGGCAAGTCTGCAAGTATTTGTTGCATAAGATTTTGGAGAGGAAATGCACTGCATTCAAGTTCGCTATCTTAAAACTTTTCAGGGATTATTTTCCCCACAACTTAAGATAACATAATTACAAAATAAATCCATCTTTTCTAAGTATGCCAAAATATCTGTTGTGTAAGAATTATGTGATTTCATCCATTTGTCAGCAGGTTCATCCACATATTTTGGAGGAATTTTAAGGAATCACACATACATCATGAACATAATGTATTTGTTCTTAAATGTAGTAAGACTGATCTCACTACCTCATATGTGATAGACCGAAACCAGAGAGGCCCATGCAAGCATGTTCCACAGAGAACATGATGGTTTCTCTCACCCATTTTACTGATAGGAAAATGATTCAAGAACTGTGCAAACTCTTTTCTCAGATTTCATTTTACTGCTTTACAGCTCCCAGAGAAAGAGCAGGCTGAAGGACATAAAGAGGGAGAGCAGGGAAAAGGGCAAGCTTTGTAACATAGATATCTCTTCCTCAGATCGAATCATATTATTAGACARACTCCTTCAGCAACTGGCAAAACAGCAGGAATATGTGGATTCTGCTTGCTTGGTTACAGGGAATGATAGTGCACTTGACCTTCACAGAAGCAGGGTCACAGAGAGGGCATTTTAAAACAATTCTGTCTGTTTTCTGTGATTGGAATCATCAGTAATGGAGGCTGGCTGCAATTATCTGTGATCTGACTGAAAGTGACGCCCACATTCCTCTCGGACTGTTTTGGCCTCGAGGCCAAAAAAAGGAAAAATGTAAATAAGGCTGCAGGAAGGATTTGATATTTTAACTGTTAGAGTCCGTACAGTGCATAGCTAGAGAGCTCTGGGAAACAAACAACACGAAGGGTGTTGAAGTAGATTATTTTCCCCCTCTCTCTTAAAATATAAATATTCACTATGTTTTGTGTAGGTAAGTTGGAGGGGAGGAGAGAGAGAGGAAGCTTTCTTTTGCATTACATCTGTTATTTTCTGAGTAACTCCAAGTCATTGTATTAGTGGTTACTTTTAAATCCTTGTTCATTAAACCTGTGTAAAATGTAGTATGCACTCTTTTTTCTACGATTTAAGCCTATTTTGTTTTGTTTTTAGCCTCTTCACTTTTGTAAGAAAGAAGTAAATTGAGTAATTAAACTATATCTGACTTTTTTTTGTTAATAATTTTTAGAATTGTATGATTCACTTTGGAAGACTAGGTTTTTGGCTATAGTATGTACAGCTTTCATAATAGTCACTCTAAATATGTGATATGGTTTTCATGGTGTGATGTTTTTTCTGTACAACAAATTAGAATAGTCACTGTTGTGAGTAATCCTGTAGATAAAAAGCATGGTCTAGCTTTTTGTTTGGTTTAAAGCTAAACCATGTTGTATTGCCTCAATTGAGTACTTACAAACCATTTGAGTTCAGAATACTTTGATTCACTATATTCGGGATTATGAATAGCTTATATTTTCCTGTAGCATAAATTTAACTTAATTGATTTCAGACTGATAAATCTCTGGTAGAACTTTAAAAAAATCTGGTCCGTGTTGTATATTCTCAGATTGCTGTTTACTTCAATAGTCAAAATGGGTTCATGCAGCCTTCCCTTTCTTTGCATGACACATCAGTTTTTAAAATATATTTTTAAAATGTTATTTTTTAAAAAACAATTTTAAAATCTAAAAATGTTAAAGATTGTTGTGTGCAAGTTTAAACAATAACTAAATTGACACTTGCCTGTTTTCCAACTATGCGAGTTTTGATAAATTAGTCATTCTATGACTGTTCGGAGGAAGAACTCTTAATAAAAACAACCTGTAAGATTCATGGTTTGGGCCATGTATCTCTGCATCTGTTAAAAACTGTATTGTTGATCTCAAGTGTATAAATTGTTTGGGTTTTTTTCCTTGAGGCTAATCAAGACATGGCGTTAAAAGACAGGTTCCAAACCCTTAGAATCACTATCTTGAGGATTTCTGGGAATACATTCTTATGTAGAATGCAATTTTTTTAATCAAGCAAGCACTATGTACAGTTCCGTATATTGTGTGGGATGGTGTAAGTGTGTATTCAGGGCTTGTTTAGGAAAACTCAAAGTTTGTATATTTTAACTAGTGTCATGGATTATTTGCAATTCTGAACTCATCAAAATGTAGACTCAATACAAGCAAGTAAATAGTATTCAATTAGTATTAGGCAGACTTGCATAAGAATCTGGGCTGGAGCTTTTTAGGACAGAATTCTGGCCTATTAGTGCCTTAGAATGCTTAAGGTTGGAGGGGACCTCAGAGGTCATCTAGTCCAGCTCATATGTTGGGCAGGACTATGTATGAACATAGATATTTAAACAAGATGTATGAACAGCCTTGCTGTTCTTAAGTATATGGTTATATCTTAAACTGCCTATAGAAGAAAATAATAGTACCATTTTTTGTTCGTTCTTTCCATAGACTGGGTTATTACAGTATTTGCTACCATTTTAATGGTACCATTTATCATTTACCTCTGCTAACTACCATTACAATGGAGTGTCTGTAAAAGCATGCATTTTTTATTTTTGAAGCATTTTAAGAGTTTGCCTTGCTTGTTATTCAGATATGTATTATATGTAAAATTTGCCTGTCTTCTAAATTGTGTTTTTCCATCTTATTATATAAAAATTGATAATAAAAATATGACTGAAAAATGTATCTGTGTTGCAATGGTGGCAGTTGACAGTAATGTCTATGGAGTTGCAGTGATCTAACATATAAACATATATTTACTGATTAGAATTGTATTACCTATCCTTTGTCAGAATCTGTCAAAGAAGGAGTATAGTGTTTTCTGACAGGAGAAGCATTGATGAACGTAAGCAGTGTATGATTTTAGAACACACTACTCAAGATAGGATATAACAGTGAAGTAACAATGATATTCCATTGTAGTGCCAAATTGTAGTCTCTGTTATACTACCGGAATACTCCCTGGCAATTAAATGGACTGAACACATACACATGAGTATGTACTGAATTACTGAATATATTGGTGATCTATTGGAGTAGAGGTTCCAGAATAAAAAATCCACAGCACTGCCATGTAAAAAAATAAAGCTACAAGCTACCTTTTTTTTTCTTTTTTTTTGTTTAAATGTGGAATGCGGGAACATTGAACAACTGAAATTCTGATTTTATTCTGCTATCTAAAACACATATATCCTGATAACCAGCCATCTTACCAATCACCTTTTACTTGGAAATTCCAAGTTAAATTACTTAGAATTGTTTTAACTATTGGAAAATTAATTTGCCATTTTCCAAGTTAGCTGTAAAAACACCATACCTCAGGAAGACCTTATAGATCAATGAGGTATTACATAGAAAAATTGAATGCTAGTGTGGTCAGATAGGAAGAACGTGGATGGAGATGTCCAAAAGATGTATTTTTATTTTTCATACCTTTCATCCTGTAAGTGGTTCTGATGTTGAGGACATTATGTAGGTCTTAGCTCGAATTTAGTTTATATTTCTCTATCTGAAATTGGAAAAGTTGTTCAAGAAAGACTTGTTTTCAGTTATATGTTGAACATATAACCGAAAATTGAAAAGTTTATTTTTGCATTTCAGTGAAGTAGGACAAGTAATAGTTATTTGATGGGTTTTTCGTGTTTTTGTTGTTGTCATTGTTCTTGTCTATCAGATCAGTTCTTTTCCTGAAAAGCCAATATTCTGATAATTAATTGAAAGCACATCCCAGTTGTTTGAATCACTGAAATCTTTTCAATAACTTCAATTTCTATAAGGCTGTCTGATGCTTCCATGTATTTGAAAGTATGCTCAGATTGGGACAGCAAATCAAAATTATTTGGGTTATTTACAGGTGCAGACTGTTCAGACTTCATTATCCGAATCTCCAGTGATGACCAACCCTTCCCAGCGTATCCAGATTATTTCCACAGACTCCTCTGTAGCTTCTCCACAACGCATTCAGGTAAAAATTCACTATTACACCTTTATTCTGTCTTTTCTTTTCACTTACATACAAAGCATGCTAAAGTTGATGGAATATTTCCTTAAATTTTATGAGAGCAGATCATTTCTTAATGTAAACTAAAACTCCATTTTTTCCTACGATAGTATTTGCTGATGACTCTCTGGCAGTAGAACAATCATTGACTATGGAGTTGGGGAAAACACTCCCAAAATTAAACTTGCCCTAGCTCTCCCATAGCAAATGGAGAGACACAGTCAACCATCTCAGTTCTAGGATGGTCTCTAAAGGCATTGCTCTCCATATTTAGGAGGAACCAGTGGGACACTAGCCTGCTTAAGTTAATATTAGCCTTTGAGAATGCTTCCCAGTGGGTCATTATTGCTTATAAATAACATGTAGATACCACCAAAATATGAGACTTTGTAAATGTTTGCAGTGCAAAGTGATATCAGAATTTTCTAAAAATGAATGTTACCATGGTATCACATAACCTGCATACCACTATTTTGCTCTCCTTGACCTTGTTCTCCACCGTCTGCTCTACTTCTACCAGGAACTATGCTAGAGTTCTTGTACTCGAGGGTATTTGAAATAATCCTTGCAGTGCAGTTTCTACCACAGGATGAAGTCTCCCTGGGATATGTCTTGATCAGGTTGGATTTTTCCTAGTGTCATTGAGATGAGAGAGAGCCCTACCTCCATGAACAATCCTGGAAACGCTTTCTCAGTATTTTTGATGCTACCATTAAACTTACAGGAATCATGCTACATTTTTTTCTGTAATGTTATTTTAAAAGATTCAAATTACAGCATGCATCATTAGGTTTTTTTACAAGGCTAATCATCATCACCTTACTCATACAAAAAGAAAGCTAGATACCAATGTTCTACATTTGATATATGAAACAATTGAAATAAGTCTGTATGATTAATCTTTATAGACAGGATCAATCACATATTCTTTAGGTATCAGCAACATTTAATTATTTTATGTACAAATGGTAGAATCTGACAGCTGCATTATTTCACTTGCTGATTCTCTAGATTCTGTTGAATGTAAGGTCTGGGCTTTCATTTATGTCTCAGTTGTCTGGTAGCATAATTACTATTTTGCCTAGTAGAGTAACTGTATCAATACATACCTGCTATTTCATGGCAAGGTATATATTCGCACAAAGTGTGTGACTGAAGCGTACCCAATATTTCGGGATTCATAAGGTAGGTATTTCTGTTGTAGCTTTTGCTCAGGTGTGCAAAATAATCTACCTCCTTACATCATGGATGTTTTTGAAAAAACAGCAATCTACACTGAAGGAGAATATTAGGATGAGAAATTAATACTCCACTTACTTAAAACAAATGCAGACAATATCATAGTGCTGTCGGTCATAATCCAAGATTAGATTTCACAAGGAATTATCCTATTAGCTAAGATCTTCCATATGAAACATGATGTTGGCCAAGGAAGACACTGGGGAAAGCTTTGGGGAGCTTAACGACTCTGCATGGAAGTAAGAGAGGAAGATTGTGTTTTAATGTTTGACCTTTTTTGGAGTTACATGACTGTAGAAGCAAACTGGATTAGCATTCATTCACTTAGGTTCTGAAACATCTATGCAGATGCAAGACTTAAGAAGAATGCCTGGAAGCTGTGTTCTTTCCAAAATCTAGAAGTAGGCAGAAATTAATCTTTATAAGAAGTCTGGCTTTATCCCCATCTTTGAGTACCAGTTACTTCCACAAGTTTCAGGAAGTTTGTAATCACAGCAGCTTGAATTTTTCCTTTTTCTTGAGGAGCTAATGTAATCTACAAACATCATTTTATCTATAATTCTTGCACCTCTTGAAGCTACTGTAGAAATAGTATGATTGTAGTTTTGCATATTGCTTTTGCATATAATAACTTTGCACAGGTCTACTAACTGTACAAGTAGCAAAATAATAAATAACAAGAGTCATTATCAGACAGTAGCATATGATTCCAAGGAAGAGTCAGATTTTATAAAGTTACCTTCTGTGACAAAAATCTTAAATATGTTTTACAGATTGTGACAGATCAGCAAACAGGGCAAAAAATACAAATAGTGACAGCAGTGGATTCATCTGTATCTCCAAAACAACAGTTTATATTAGCCAGTCCAGATGGAACTGGTGCAGGAAAGGTGATACTGGCAGCACCCGAGACATCTAATGCGAAGCAGCTTATCTTTACCACGACAGACAATATTGTGCCAGGCAGAATTCAGGTAAATGTAGCAATTAAGATTAAACTGTATTTATTTTTTCTGTTTTTGATTTTTAGATGATTTAAGCATGTAATTATTTTAGGCTTTAAAAGTTACAATAGTTTGCTAAAAGTCTAATGACTTGGATTAGGCTATATGTATGAAAGATATGTAAACCATACAAATCATAGGCTTCATTAATTCAGTCATAAATCCTCCTTTCTTGTGCCTCATGCATTTCTTTGCATTATTCACCTCTTATTATGTGTTATCATTAAAATCCTAAGTGTACAAAGGAATAAATGCACACTTATACTGGTTTCTCTGAGAAGTGTGAGGTTTTCAGATGGTCCATTAGAGACTGGCAGATATGTGGAGATAAAACTCGTTGGGCAAGCTTATATTTCAAACACAATATTGAGACATGCCTGTAGAAGCTTCTTGGAGAAGGAGCTACATTTCTTTAAGGATCTTGAGCATAATCCAGAACAATAGGAACATTGTAAAATTAATTTTATAAGACAGTAGTTCATCTCTAGTGAAATTTGACATCTCTTCTGAATATTCATATCTTTTTTTAAAAGATGCCTAACCCCCATTGTTACCCTTATCGTGGAGAATGTTTTATAGGCAGATGTGTAGTGTCTATAGAAATATTTGGAAAATGATACTGATATCCTTTTAAAAATTATTTTGAATATTTTATTTTTCAGTGCTAAGTGGTCTAACTATTATTAAAAGAGATCTCTTCTGATTTGTATTTTTATTTGTCTGCAAGTGGAATGTTTTTGAATGTTTTGGAATGATAACGACTTCAAAAGAAAAATAAATAAATAAATCATGGGGATCTAAGACCTTAAGAAGTAGAACTGCTTCTATAATGGATCTCTGCTTGAGGCAATTGTCTCCAAACCTTCTGCCCCAGTTAGCAATGTATTGATGGCAACAGCATCTGAAATACAATCCTCTGTGGCAAAATACAGTAGCTACTTGACAGTAATTGCAAGAAGGGAAGGATTTATGACAGCATAAGAAAGGAAAGCTAGTTGTACTGAAGAAAGTTGGGAGTTGGGAATTTTCGTTTTCCGTGACTGCTTTAAGACTATATCACTGAAATGACCAGCAAAAATTTTTCAAAATGTGCATGGCATTTTAACCATATATGTATTTGTGTGTGTGTGTGTGTGTGTATGTATAAATATATATACATATAGCAATCTCTTTTCAGCTTTCATTTTCTGTACTGTTCTGTTGCTCTTGTAAGCTTGTGAATTTGGAATTGTTAAGCATGGTGGGCCAAAATTCTGCAGAATATTTCTTTTAGATATGATCTTCTTAGTGCTTTATGTTAATGGCACTAATATTTTTCTCTCTTAGATGGAAACAACTTGCCAGATGTATCATTAGAAAGCATTTACCCTGGATCCTAACAACAGTGGCTTACTATCAATATGTTCATTTCTTCATCCTCTATTGGTTCTAAATGGTGAAGAGTGAAAAACAGAACAGTAAAAACCTAAACAATAAAACACTTTCGTTAGCTTGCATTTTATACTACTGAATTTATTTTCGCTTCTTATGTTCTTATCCTCAAATTGAACCACTTCCCAGTTAAACCAATCTTGCTCTGTAGGAGTGTTTGTGTGTGTATGTATATATGCACCAGAATATATTATCTAATTCTCTCTTTTTGTTTTTAAATTTTATTTTAGATAGTGACGGACACTGCTTCGGTGGAACGTTTGCTGGGAAAAGCTGATGTTCAGCGGCCACAAGTAGTAGAATATTGTGTCGTCTGTGGAGATAAAGCATCAGGTAAGGAACTTAATGCAAGAAACTTGATTGAAATGGTGGATATCAATTTGAATTGATGAAGTGAAGAGGTTAATGGATGTTAGTGATGTATAAGTGAAAAATTACTTAAACTCTGAACCTTTATGCTCTTGGAATGTAACAGGTATAACCATTGTACAGTTTATATCCTATGATCTGTAACAGCAGATAGAATTGCATCTTTGTTTGGACAGAATTGGAACTACCACTTTATAGATACTTGATTGCAAAATAGACTTATTCTTACTCCTCTTTTCTTTCACCTTCCTTCCCCTCTCACAACTCCTGTCCAAACCCCTGACAACATGTAAACGAGAAACATCCTGTAAGACTTTAAAACTGAAAGTCTGTTCCAAATGATGAAATGAATTCCAAAGAAATTTAGAGGAAGACTTTAACCGTATGTTTTACTTGCTTAAGATAASTATTTTGATGTTAAAATGTGTTTGTTATGTGATAACATAATATATATATGTTTCCATATAGGTCGTCACTATGGTGCTGTAAGCTGTGAGGGATGCAAAGGTTTCTTTAAAAGGAGTGTAAGGAAGAATTTGACCTACAGTTGTCGTAGCAACCAGGACTGTATCATCAATAAACACCATCGGAATCGCTGCCAATTTTGTAGGCTTAAGAAATGTCTAGAAATGGGCATGAAAATGGAATGTGAGTGTTCATACCTGATGTGAGACGATGTCTACCAAGTAATAACTATGTAAAATATCACTGCTTTTTAATGTCCTTTAGATTCTTTCCATTTTGGCGTATGTTTCTTGCAGATTAAGAGAAACAGAACTTTGGTAGCCACAGAATCTAACTTACCTTTCTTTCATCACCCTTTCATGCCTGAGGTGCAGTATTGATTTGTTTTCAACTTTGTATAAGACTACAGAGAGTCTAGTAGAGTACTTGGGGAGCCTAAGTTAGAGCTTTACTTAAAATACATGTTACAAATACAGGATATGTTTGCAATACAACATATTTTAGCAAAGATGGACATAAATATGAGTTTAGTTTTCTGTGTTTAGAATCTGCTTTCCTTCTGACTTTCATTCCTTTTTCTTCTGTAGTGATAGAAAGTGTTTGACCTCCTTTTTTTCTAATTTCTATATTAATTTGATTAGTTATGAGCAGAGTTTTATTATAAGAGGCATTGTATAAACCATTATATGTTAAACAGTGTACTTCTATCTTTGTATGCAGTGCTTCCTACAGTTCCAGTGCTAGGATCCAAACACATTTTCCAATGTATTTTGGTTCTGATTTATAGCACTCTGCTTTTCTAATACAGGACCTCATGAAACCTATTAGCTGGTTGTTTCACGATAAATTTAAGGTGAATCTAAGATGAAGCAATAAATGTTTTTCTGCTCCAATACAGGGAAGATATATAGCACTGTTCTGAAGGAGGCAGAAATATAAGCTATAACTGTAGAGTTTTTTGTTACATTTTCCCTTTAACCTCCAGACTTGTAGTGATACGATTGTTGTGCTTCCACGTATTATGTTGAGCATAAAGGATGATATTTGTGCAGGAGAAACTGCTCCATTTCTGGAGGTTCAGCTAGTTTTAGTTGAAGATTAGTATGATACATGCTAGCTGACTTTACTGGCCATTGGATCAGGTTTCTAATTAATACTTCTGTATACAGCAGGCCAAGAAAATGATTATACCTTACTATTGATCCCCTAAGTTCTGTTGCTTTGATTTGAAAGTATTAGCAAAATCAAAACAAGAAGTGAAACCTTGCTGGTTATGAGGATAGAGACGTGTACACCTTTATCTTACTATTAAATTCAGGAGTCCTGTATGGTAGGATCTGTTTTTTGTTTCTTAGATAATAATAGATCAGGTCTCCATACTGCTGCTATCCACTATATGATTAACTGCTGTAATGAACAGCACAGTAATAGTGTCTGCAGTTATATAATGTCATATATTTGCAAACATTGTGGAATTAATATTTCTACAACACTTAAAAAACTACTTGTTTCGTGCTCTTATTTTTATTACCCCCATTTTCAGGAGAAAAAAATGAGTAAGTTAAATAGTGTGCCAAAACACACAGGAGTTCCATGCAGTTTAGTGGCTTAGATTCCAGATTATATCATAATCTAATATTGGAAAGATACACCTTTCACTCTATTTGACATTACAGTTACACTATTTCTTACTATTTTTATTTAAAAATTTACCATACCTATTTGGCATTTTGAATACTAAGCTTATTTTCTTCAAGTTTTCAAGTGGAGATGATTTCCACTTTTGCAATGAACTAACTCATCACCATTGTTGCATAAGATGAAATCCTGCTATGAGAATTTTACCCTTTTAATGAATTTTTAATTTTGCTATATTGTTTCCTTTCAAATCCATATATTTCTCTTCTTACATAGCGGTTCAGAGTGAAAGAAAACCTTTTGATGTGCAACGTGAAAAACCAACAAACTGTGCAGCTTCCACTGAAAAAATCTATATCAGAAAAGACCTGCGGAGTCCTCTAATAGCAACTCCAACATTTGTCGCAGATAAGGATGGGGCACGGTGAGTACCTCAGTATAAAACTAGCCTTTTTCGGGGGTACTTCTGCATATTGATTTGCAGGTACAACTGTTTTCCTTATCTCTGTACTTTAAAACATTGGCCAGACAAGGCGAAATTTCTGTTTTGCAACCTAGTATGTTCTGCTGTTTGTCAAAATTTTTTGTCTGACTAAAGCTAGGTGGTTCCCATTTCAGAGCTGATTCATGTCCAGCAGGTCAAAGCATAGGCATGGCAAATATGTGATAGGCAAATACAGATCTACCTTGTGATGCATTCAAAGTTGGGCTGGAGATTTCTAGAATTGGTTCTCACTCGTTTCATTTGTGAGTGAAATTATTTAAAAAAATACTACTGTGCACTTGCTTCATTGATAATTACTTGTGGTACAGCTTCCTTGCAGGCCTTTAAAAGATGCGACATTCATTAAGCATGACTGCATTACGTATGTAGGATTCAAGTTTGCATAATGCATGATAATTTGCAGACTATGGTAGCTGACAATCTCATTGTCAGTCCCCTAAACTGTAAGTTTCCTAACCACGTTACAAAAAAGTAACAAATAATATTTAGCAACTGCAAAGACGTGCCGCACTCTCTCAAAAGACAGCCATAAAGGAGTGAAGATTTTAAGCAGACTTCGATTACACAGCTCTTATGCCTCTTTTTTAATGTAAAACTTCACTGATAGTACTACTTTATTCAGCATTGTCATGTTTAATTTAGAATACATAGTTATGGCTTCCTCCAAAGTCTGATGTTACAATTCTAGAGCTCTACAGTGACTCATGAGACCATAAGAATGCAAAACTTTCTTTGAGACGGAAGAAACCAGGGTCAAAAATAAATGATAGGGATATCTATTTGGGAAGTTGTTGCTGCTTTTGTGCAGCAAAGGAAGACATGCTGGATGACAGAATTTCTTGTCTGTTTCAGAAACTACCTTAGATTAAATCCTGAAGGATAGATTCTGAACTTCTTTAAATTGTAAACTTAACAATTGATAATAACTTTTATTCTGACATAGGTTATTACACATGATTTTGGTAATTGTAAAATATTATTAACTGTTACTCTTTTGAATAGGTCAGCAGGCCTTCTTGATCCAGGAATGCTTGTGAATATTCAGCAGCCTTTGATCAGGGATGATGGTACAGTCCTTCTAGCTGCTGACTCCAAGGTAGTATTTTTTTCAGTTTAGTTCTAAACATATTTTTTAAATTTTTGTTGTTATTTTTAAGTTATTTTAGCTATGTACATAGATAAAAGCCATTCTTGATCTTGAGAAGATACAGTTGGGGTAATTCTGAAGATCTAGATCTATAGGAATGCCAATAATAATCTGATAAACAGGGACATTTATTTTCATATGTATGTTTACGCATAGGTTTAGCCATAGCTAGTTCTCCACACAAAATGTCATCAAGGCAAGGATTGATGGTTTCAGTAGAGTTTAGAGTCATCCTCAGGCAGGTGTAATCCATTGATGTCTTGTAGATACCCAAGAGGAAGGGAAAATTACATCAGGGAAGAAGATTAATGACAGGGAACATGTATTTCACCTATAATTTTGATCCACTAATCCAGTTCTTCCTTTTTAGGCTGAGACAAGCCAGGGTGCTTTAGGAACACTAGCAAATGTTGTAACATCTCTTGCTAATCTCAATGAGTCATTAAATAATGGAGATACTTCTGAAATTCAACAAGAAGAACAATCTGCAAGTGAGATTACACGGTATGCATTTATATTTGCAGGTTATTGCAGGAGGCTGTACTTTAACTGATACTCATTCATTGAAGCAACTGATCCTTGTGCTACCAACACAGCAGAGATTGCCCTTTGCTTTAACACACAACATCCGTTACTTAGAAATATAAATTTGATAGTTCTCCTCACCCTGCACTACTCTTCTTGTGAAGAGCTGTGTTTCATGTTAGGCTTGTGTTCTGAAGCTTTTTTAGAAGATGATACAACTGGAAAGATAGTGAAACATGAAAAACCCTTGTTTTCAAAACAGTATTGTCCTTCGCAAGTAAACAACTTTATCAAATGCTGTAATACTGTCTGTTGGTATGAAATAGGAGCACAAGGTTCTTCTCTACATCTAAGCTCTGTTTATCATAAGAAAGTTTACATTGCTTTATTTGCCAACTGCAAATGCCCAGGAATCCAGGGACCATTTTCACTTACGTAACTCTAAGGAGGTTTGTAAGGTTCTATCTGTAATGTGCAACCAGGAATTTCTGGTCATATCCCAGCTTGAGGGGAAGGCAATTTGGGCAGGTTGTGTTGAAGGATATTATACTACCCTCTGCTCTTCACACAAACTGGATGTTAAGTATGAAATTCTGAGTTGAGGAGGGGGGGCACAGTGGATGATAACTGTGAAAGATGCCTTTACTAACATAAATTAATGCAATTAACACAAGATGACAATGCAAAGTTCTTCCTGTGCAGAGGAAATCCTTTACTAGCTCTATATGGGACAGTAGAAATTGGCTAGATAGTGTTGAAAATTCTATTCCTGTGTCTTAGACATGATCAATTCCTGTACATTAACTTTTGAGTGGAATTGTCTCAGGATTTAATTTGACACCTCCCTCTCGTTCTCCCTCTCGTTCTCCCTCTCGTTCTCCCTCTCGTTCTCCCTCTCGTTCTCCCTCTCGTTCTC
>NW_020456198.1:9395184-9428406 GCF_003342845.1 Nothoprocta perdicaria | reverse complement strand
CTCCCTCTCGTTCTCCCTCTCGTTCTCCCTCTCGTTCTCCCTCTCGTTCTCCCTCTCGTTCTCCCTCTCGTTCTCTCCTTTTCTACAGAGCATTTGATACTTTGGCTAAAGCACTTAATACCACAGATGCCTCAGCAGCTCAGAACTTGGCAGATGGAATGGATCCTACAGGAGGAGGGAATATTCATGTAATCAGTAGAGATCAGTCAACACCTATTATTGAAGTGGAAGGACCCCTCCTTACAGATACACATGTCACATTTAAGGTATGTGCTCCTTGAAATACTTTGCTAAGCAAACTGATTTTCAAGACATAACCCAAAATGAGCTTACTGTGTTTTCTTTATTGTTATATTTAATTTTATGAACAACAGCCAGTATAGCATCTACTGTTACAAAGTGTCTAAACAGTTTTCACTCTTGCATGCTGTATCTGAAAAACATAGGTTTCACAGGACCATTTTATAAACAGAAGGATGGTTTAAAATTTAGTTTACTTTCATTTCTTTTATTTACTAATTATTTCTATATCAAATAGTATGATATGCATGCTTGGAAGCTAAAAACACTCTACAAAGCAATTAAATTACATATTTTATTGTTGTTATATGAATATTTAAAACACTTTAAAAGGAAACATGAGTGCACCTACATTATTTATAATTTCTCATCTTTTATCCCCATTTTGCATTCCTTGCCAGTAGTAAGGAATTATTTACTTAAATTATACATTAACAGTTTCTTATCACACAAATAGTTATGATAGACTATAGGAATAGTTGGAAAGATCCTGTTCATTATTTAGTTGATAATAAACATTTATTTATGCTTCAATTATGCACAGTGTACCATACTTTTATTTCTTGCAGCTGACAATGCCCAGTCCAATGCCAGAGTACCTTAATGTTCATTATATCTGTGAGTCAGCATCACGACTACTATTCCTCTCTATGCACTGGGCAAGGTCCATACCAGCTTTTCAAGCACTTGGGTAAACAGACATTTTTCTGTTGAACAGTTTGTTTTCTATTGAATTTAAGTACCAATCAGAACACTTTTCAACTATTAGGAATTTCTGTTTAATTACGTTTTTTAGTTTTTAATTCTTTTAAATATGTTAAGGCTGTGCAATACGTTTTTTGAAGAACAAAGATGGCAGTGTGTACAGTATCTACTATCACAGTAAAAGCTGAATTAAAAGCATTTAATTTGTAGAAATACATCTTTATAAAAAACTGGTGAGCACCATTCAACAGATAACCTGAAATAGATTCCTGTAATCAGGAATTGTTCTTTGTAATTCTTGTTGTGTGCTAATACAGGCCTGATAAAATTATTTAGAATACATTAATCCTTATTATTATTTTTAAGAATTAGCCTCCTTACTGTAGGTTAATACCAACATGATATGAACACTAGCTACAGCTGTTTGATTCTGCGTTGCTTACAGGCAGGACTGTAATACAGGCCTTGTGCGCGCCTGCTGGAATGAGCTATTCACCTTAGGCCTTGCACAGTGTGCACAGGTGATGAGTTTGTCTACCATCCTAGCAGCTATTGTCAACCACCTCCAGAACAGCATACAGGAAGGTATGTGTTCAGTGTATGTCACTTGCAGATGATTTGTCCTGTCAGGTACAGGGTGAGAAACTGATATTAGAATGTAAATAACACTTTTTCACAAGCTGTTTTCTGATGGGTGACAGTATTGTTCCCCATGATCCAGAAGAATCCTTTAACTGTATGATTACCTCTCCCCTGAGGGTCTCTGGACTTTGTTGCACTAACTTCACAGACATTTCAGTGGGACAGAAATGTCCACAGAAGAAATGTGGATAAGGATAGAAAAGATAGAATACTTTTCTCCTACATCATCTACAACTGGCGAGCAATGTACCGAAAGACTATCGCATCCTAAAGTCATGGTGCATTCGCAGAGCTGCCCTCCTATCCAAATGTAAATTTACTTTTTCATGTTAGAATAATGATGCTTTTTCTCTTATTTTTTTTCCTTCCMAAACCTCCCTTTTAAAGTGTTAAACTATAGCATTTGCTGAGTACCACAACAAGAATATCCTTGCAAGTTTAATGACTTTGGATACTGCTATATAATACAATAATATTTTTTTCAGAAGGTCAGAGGATCCTTTCAGATCCTACACTACAGTGGATTAAAAATTCACTTCTAAAAGTATAAATATAGGAAAAGTAGCACTGCCATTACTGCTATAGCATTCACTTACGTGGAAGTTAAATGAATGCTGATTAAAGTTAATATTAAAAATTACATGATAGCATGCGTTTTGTACTTGTAGAATAATTTGATAGAATAATTTATATGGCAAAATTATGCACAAGAGTTAACATTCTGTTTGTAAGCCCTGTATCTAACTCAGCTTTATAAGCCTTCACTCCCATAATCATTCCTCCATCCTCACAATATTGTTAAGTGGTTTTAAGACATCAAATAAAACAAAATGTTTTAAACTGGCTCTTTGCCTGTTTTAAAAAAAGTGTTCCTTGAGCCTTTTTTTTTTTTTTTTTTTTTAAAATAAGCTTTATGGAGACAGAATAAGGCAAGTGATGGAACACGTGTGCTAACTTCAGGAGTTCTGTAACAGCATGGCCAAGCTTGATATTGATGGATATGAATATGCATATCTTAAAGCTATAGTCCTCTTTAGCCCTGGTAAGGAATTTAGTAATTGTATCTTTTTAAATGATGAGCTGCATATGTTAATAGTTCTAGCATTCGCTTATTTAAGAGACTACTATCCTGAGATCAGACTTTTTTGTTAACTTGTTTGTAAAATAGTCAATTGTTTCGTAATGATTTATCATTAAAAGTATACCTTTTAACAATAACTTTTGTAAGGAGCAACATGTCCTGGCTATCTACAGTTCAATTATTTATTTTCTGTACACCCACTTTAGAAGACTAGATTCTCAGTCATTTCCTTCCCTATCTAAGCTTTTCTGCTTAGGAAGCTGCGAATCTAACAACAATTAGTTACCAGCTGTGTATAGTAGCACTATTTGTGAATTAAAAATCAAGAATGGTTAGAGAAAATATATTTTCAAAGTCACAAAAGGTTATAGGCTTCAATGTTAATATTTTTAAGAGACTTTTAAGTGGGATGGAATATGAAATGTGAGCAGAAAATATAATGTATTTTATATGGAGCTTTCAGAAAAATCCAAAAGGTAAATGTAAGCAAACTGTCTCCCTTCCATTAAAAAATGACAGCAGATCAACTGATACATGATAAGCAGTGTTTATGAGATACAAGGATTTACTAAAGGAGGTCTTTCGATTTGTGTAATGATAAGGCTATAAGAGAAATGGGAGGCATCTGTCTTTTGGGATACAGGAGGAGGAATGCTACTAGAATACCAAAAGTTTACCTTAAAACTGAATGAAAGGGAGGCTATCGCTCAAAAAGGTAAATTATTTACTTTAAATCAAGTATGTTGCTGCTTTAACAAATTATCCAAAAAAAAAGAATATTTTGTAATCTATTTCCTTTCTGCATATATACTATTTTCTCTTTATAATAAAATTTAATTTAATTAGAAGATTTTGGTGTCCTGAAACTTTGCTTTTGGAAATTTCTTGCAGATTTTATCACTAGATTTAACGTGAATTTTATTCTAGTCTGTGAGGAGAGAAACTCTCCAAACGTGGACTAGCTCCCTGCCCTTTCAAGGGAAGAGCTGCTTGAACGCAGGAATGAAGATACTTTGTCATAGTCAGATAATGTGATATTCTCTGGGTTTGTTTTGGGTTTTTTTTTTTTTCTTTTTTCTTTCCAATCCCCCTCAAAATTGCGTGACTATCTTTGAGGAGCTGATTCAGAGTTAGAACATGGAACAAAGCTGAGAAAGTCAGGAAGTTGGCCTGTCAGGGGAAAGAAACATAGATTTCTCCATTTTTATAGTTAGTCAAAATCACAGAGCCAAATAAAAATAAATGGAAAAAAAAATAAGCAGAGTTAGAAACATAAATTAGGACTATCATTGTCTGCTGCCTGATATATACCTACAAGATTGATCTTTTCCTGCTTTCCTATGGATGCAGTCAGCTCTTGAGGAGGGCGGGGGGAAAAGGTATGTTAACTCTAAAGCTAGGAAGTAAATTTCAATTTAATGGTTTTCTTTATGCAGCTAATGCATCAAATAAGTATTTAAATGAATAAACCCTGTAACTACATATATTTCATAATGTATAGGGAAACACTCGACATACAGAAATGTTTTGTTTCTTTAGATCACCCTGGTCTGACCAGTTCAACCCAAATAGAAAAATTCCAGGAGAAGGCACAGATGGAATTGCAGGACTATGTACAAAAAACCTATCCAGAAGATACTTATAGGTATTTATTGTCTGTAGTACCCAAAATAATGTTATAGGCCATAGCTGACAAAGGTACAAAACAACCTGACATGAAAATGTCCTTTTTGATATCTGTTCTCTTTTGACAGTTAGAATCCTCATTCATAGAATTCAGCTAGAACTTCATTCATAAAATAAAGCAGATTCATTTAAATAGAGCAAAAACAAGAAGTTTAACTTCTTACATTAGTTTCCAAACTAAACTGTATACTTCGTTCTTTTTCTTTAATTGTCTTTAATTTCAATGTTTAGAAAAGGAGACAGACATAGTTTAATAGAAGTCTTCAGAATAACTGCCTTACACATTTTGCCTTTGATTAAAATGATGCCTCACTTTTCAATTTGGAGTAGTCAAAGTGGTTCTGAGATAATAAAAGGCTACTTGTATCCTTTTAATGTTTGTCAAGTTACATTCTTAGAAAGGTATTAAAACTGTCAGTTTATAGTTTATAACTGTCTGTTGTCTTCTGAGAATAAGAAATTCTCACTTCCTGCTTTCCTTTCCCTCCATATTTATTTCTGAGTATTTCCATTTGAAACTATCTGATCTTTTTAGTCATTTCTCATCTGTCCTTGCTTACTATTTGCTAGAAATAATTACCTTTTTCCCCCCCACTCCCCCTTGCTCCCCTCATTCCCCCCCTTTCTCCTCCTTTCCCCCTTCCCTCCCTTTTCCCCGCCCTTTTCCCCGCCCTTTTCCCCGCCCTTTTCCCCGCCCTTTTCCCCGCCCTTTTCCCCCGCTTTTTTTCCTTTTTTTCCTTTTTTTCCTTTATTTTTTTTTCCTTTCTTTCCTTTTTTTTCTATCAAAGCTCGTTATTTTTCAGCTTCACTGCCACAATGATTCAGAATGCCAGAACGGAAATTCTAACCACTCTGTAGTCATCTATCCTATAATTTCTTTTCCTATGAAAGTAACCCCCTTGTGGAAGAAGCATACAATCCTTTACACTTAAAAAATGGTTGATGGTAGTGCAGCATTTTTTTAAAGGATGGGGAGAGGATGTTAACGCTGGGTCAAGAGATGGTACATCAGGATTCCTAGCTGTGTAGTTAAAAAAAAACCCTGGTAGCTATGATGTTGCATCAATACTTTAATCATTTACCCAGTCTTTTTACTGGAGTGGAGATAGGAATCCCTGCTTCAGAAATATCCTCAGATATTTCTTCCTTCAGCAATTTAATCTGGCTTTGTGCAAGAAAATTTCTCCATTTAAAAAAAAAAAAAAAGATTTGTTGTGTTCACTTAGTGTTCTTAACAATCACTCAAGGAAGAAAATCAGAGTCACAACCTCCAAACTTTCCTCTGTTTTAATTGATATTCTTTATTCCCCTATGCTCACCCATAGATGAACTTAAAGTACATGAAATGATTATTTCTGAGAAACTGAATGCTGACATAAATTCTGATTGAAGCAAAAATGTTACAGCTTTCACAAAAATGGTGGCATGACTTGAATCTTTTTTGCCGATTTCATCTAATGTTTACAAAAGGGCTTACAGAAAGGCCTACATACTTCTTCCGCAAGTGCTTATGCATCCTTCCAAGGTCTTTATTCAACCTTGCCTAAAGCTTGTTATTACTTGCCTTCAGTCCAGAAAATTTATTTATTTTGACCTTTGTGACATGTATCTGCTGTGTAAACACAATAGATATTTTTGCAAAATTATTCTGTATTTAAAATGCATTAAAAGCCCAGAAGTGCAATGTGATCACTTCTTTATATTGCATATATGCTAACATCCTGATACATGAAAATCCATGTTATTTGAAAATATATAACATCAGAATCCTCCAAATTCCTTTTCTCAATAGAAGGAGATTCCCTTATTCCCTTTCACACGTACCCAGTCTCTCTTGCTGCCTGGTTTGTCATTAAGTTACTAGGCAACAAGAACTATGTTGTTCATGATTTACATTCTCATTAAGAATTCTGCTCTTAAAATTGTCTAAATGTGTTCATTGATGTGAATGTTATTAGTCTCAACATGATCCTGAATTGCGAAGTTCTTCCAGATCTAGGAATTTCAGAAGCAGACTAGGAGAATTATATGTTTGTACATAYACATTGTTATTTTAATGGCCTTTTYCCTGGAGAACCACTAAGAAAGATGGGGGCTTTTCATTTCTCTTGCAGGATAGAAAAGTAACCATTCTTTTCATAGTAGCTAAATTAACTTTAATTCCTTCTTTACTCTCCTTCATGATAATAAATGCAAAACAAAATCTTTAGACACACAGTATTTTAAACTTGCATTATTTGTATTTATAATTCACTAAACTTCTTTTTTCAGGCTAGCCCGGATTCTAGTTCGCCTGCCAGCACTTAGGCTGATGAGCTCTAGCATTACTGAGGAACTATTTTTTACTGGTCTCATTGGAAATGTTCCAATTGACAGCATAATTCCCTACATTCTCAAAATGGAAACAGCAGAATATAATGGTCAAATAACTGGCACATCTGCATAGTGGGAACAATACAATTTGATGGATCAAAATAATTTTCATAAAAACATATATTTAAGAGAAAGAAGTTAAAAGAATACCAGTTTGGTATGTACAGATATTTACAACTTACTATTTAATTTCCTATCAGATTTCTTCTCATCTGTCTGCTGACTTTGACAAAATTTAAGCAGCTTTTAAATGATCTGTATTAGGACCTTTTCTGCCACAAGGAATGTTTCTGATGCCTTTCCTTCAAAAGGCTATAGATTACTGAACGTACTTTTAACATGCTTTGTATTTAGAAATTATTGGTGGTTAAAAATAGTTTTATAATATCAGAGATTAGTAATGAAATTACTTTAAAAGAACAATATGTATATATTTTAAAAATGTCCTTGGAATTAATATCTAGTAATTGCCAGGGTATGATATTAGCACTTTGTAAGCACTTCTTGTCAAAGCGATAGTCATCAACATCCTGCTTATGAGTAGGGAAAATATAAAGTTGTGTATGTCCTTAGTAAAAATGCTAATGATTTCTGTGAAAATGTGGCTACAGGAGACAATCATTTATTCTGCAAAAAGTCACTTGTTCTCATCTTATGCATTAAATAATGTGGATCCTTAACTCGGATTTCCACATTATATGGCACTATATTAAATTAGTGCAGCTGTGATTAAAAGCATGGTATAAGCATAATGACTGGAACGTGCTATGAAAATTACCCAAACTAGAGGATAGAATTTGAGTTCCGTGCCACAGTGACGATGAAATATTCAAGATTTCTCAAAGCATCTACTCAGCCTGGCGCTGATGTTTACACAATCCTGACATATACTCTAATAACTAGGGAAATTAGTCATTAACTGTGGAAACGGTCTTTTTCACTTAGAGCTGCATGGTGCTCTTTGAGTACACTTGGTGTATTTTCCAATTTGCTCCTCCACTCTGTACTCATCATCCAACCAAAGTTACAATTTAAAATGTAAAATGTTCAGAACCTCTAGCTGTCCGGAAGAATCTATCATAAAACTCTTCCTCACCATCCTTCCATGGGACTGAGCATTCCTCCTTTCGCAAAGCTCTCCATCTTCACGTGACTCAGCTCGAACCTGAGTTTTAGTTGTGATTTACCCTCAGTCATAAAAAAATGCAGTTTATAGTTGATATAGCATGGGGTGGTAAAATGAACTTTTTTCAAAATTGTTTGGAGTGGTGAGACATCACCACATTTTCTTGAACTGACCATTTCCTGATAACATTGCTTTAATTTTATTTTATTAACATTCAGATTCATGGTTTAACTTTTTTTTTCCGAGTCATAACGATTATTCCTTCATCAGATTATGGCTTATTAGAAACAATAATTATTTTATTGATTTCTACAGCAGAGGCATTTGCTTCTTGTATATTTTTACATGACAAAAAATCTAATGATAATTTCAGCACTTTTGATTACTTCTGATGTTAACATTGATTTAGAAGGTTGGCATTTGTGTCTTTTAAGGGTCTGAATTTAAAGGTCTGACAAAGTCCTTAAGCAACTTTAATGAAGCTACTAATGTAGTAATGTAGTAATATCATTCTCACGTTTGTAATGCTCATTGTGACAAGGAAGGCTATGAAATTTTAGCTTCTAGGTGCATTATTATAAAGAGTCCAATCTAAATGCAGAGATCAGTTATGTTTCACTTACTTTTCTTTGAGCTTTTCCTATGGCAAGTGAAATTGTTGTATATTTAATGTGAAGAAAAGGCCCCCCATACTGAATATCAAGTCAACTGGAATGCAGAATGTTGTATTAACTGTGGTATTTCAGTGTCATTCTTATGTGATAGTATCAGGACCTTGGATATGAAGTCCCTGTTTTAAGGGTATAGAACTTAAAAATTAATTGTGGCTTTAACAACAAAGTACCTACCTATGGTAAAATGTTACTTTTTGTAAATGAGGTATTGCAAGGCAATCCATATCTTGGATTTATTTTTTAAAATATCATGGATCCATTTAAGAGATATGTATTATCACYTGACATCTATAAAACTTCTCTCTGTGTAGCATCTTCAGCATGAATTTTTGGGTTACATTAGTCAAAGGCAACCTATTCTAGTCCTCATGCTGATAGAAAAGCAGTACTATTTTGAATCAAAGAGTAACAGTTTGGATTGTAGAAATTTTGACAGCAGATGGTGGATCTCACAACTTAAGAAACATTCAGAATCTAAAATGTTTTTAGTATTTGAATGTAAGTCATAAATAATAATGCAGATGTGAAAAATAACTTTATATTTCTTGCTCACATGAGTATTTGAGGACTATCATAAATGTGAGTTAAAAATTTGGCATGCTATTGACAGACACTGAAAGAAATCACTTAAAACAGTGCCATGGTAAAATTATAAATCATATTCTATAATGTAGTAGGGTTCCTTTGCACTACTTTCAAGTGCAATCTGTCAGGGAACCGATTTTAATTGCTTTGAAGAAATTTTCATCTCTTCCACTTATCATTAATAAGGGATGGACATCCCAGAAGCACAGAACTGATGAAGGGGTTTTTTTCTGCTCTCCGTTTAAGTGTTCCCATGAGAGCAATGAAAAGGCATAGCTAAGGAAAATGGGCTTTGCCAAGTTGTTCTTGGCCTATGAAGATCTTCGGCATTATTTTCAGCCAGTTCTGGTGACTGGACATTCAGGCCATCCTAATATGATGAAGGTAAAATCACCTATGATATGGCTTAGGGTTAAGTGAGTTTTAAACTATCTTTGCATATGATTTACCTAGTTTACAGTTTAGCTATCCCATAAATTCTGAATCCATGTAATCCCCTGTGTTACTGAAGAGAAGTGGTTATCATTATTGGGGGGGGGGGGGGAGTGGGTCATGTCATTTTTGAGATTCCCTTTACCCTTAGTAATTGGAAAATAGTAATGGACTAACCTCACTAATATTACTTTTTATGAGTTTCACTTAATTTTTCTGCAAAGGGAGCATTCAACTTGTGAGCATGAAAGAGTATTATTCATTGTTTGTTGTAACAAAACTGTTGAAACCGTTTGTTTTAAGTATGGAAAAAGCGTTTTTTTGTTTTGGTGTGGTTTTCTCCATGAAGGCCTGACTTCAAGGCCAGACCAGACTTTACAGAACTGGAAGTCAAAGAACCATAGTCTGAGGCTGATTCTGAGAGAAGTGACATCTCACCAAAGCTTTATTTAGTGCCTAAAATTTATACTCTCCATCACTTTCTAGGTCCTGTTTCTGATACTCATAAATTTAAAATATCTTAACTTAGTAAAAAAATAGTGCYGAAACATCTGATTAGAGCTATCTGAACTTGAGTACATGTGCACATCAGTAATAATTCAGACCAGAGTTAGAATTCTGTGCTGATTGAAGCTGTGACATGTAGGAGTGATAATGAGTCAACAAAAGGACATGATCCATTTTTTTTTCCAGCTCCTTTTAAGAAGGAATTGGCTTAGGATCTTGCAAATACAGAAGAATAATGATCAATGAATCTATAGGGCGTTTGCATTTAGCTTTGTACTAATGCTTTTTGTTGCATTTATGTTGGGGCAAAAAGCGAACATTTATTTTACTCACATGGGTTTTATAAGACATAGAGCTAAGACTACATGCAAAAGCCAAGTTTTTCTGCTCATTTACATTGTTTTTAAGTTAGATCTAATGCTTTTGGTATTCGTGAAATTATTTTTGTGCAGAACTGGTAGGAGAAGGAAGAGAATGAATTTCAAGGATTTAAATAAAATTTGAGAAGAGATATAAAAGCCTGTATTTTAGCTGCCTCAAAATGATAGATCATTAAGGAAGCTTAGGGTTCAGAGTGCCCTGAGGCATAAAACTTGCTGGTCACAGCTTGTTACTTGGTATCACTTGGACCATAGAGTAGCTATAAGGCCTCCAGGGAATAGCACTGGCTGAAGGAGGTTCCTGTACTGAAAACAACCGACCTCTGCATTGTCTTGACTTTGCCCTTTAGCAAATGTGGAATAGGGAGAAGAAAAGTGTTATATTCCAGGCCAAAACAGTCTCCTCAGGGCTTATTTTAAAAATGGCAAGTCAAACACGCATTTGTGTCTACTAAACATTTTAACAAACTAGAGTCCATGAACTATGATAACTTGATTGTCCAGTTCTAGAGCATGCTGTAGCTTCAGCTGCTGCTGACTGCCGTTATCTTGGGATGTCTACGTATTATGCAAGGAACCAGCTATCTGTAATACAAATGCTGCTTAATGATTAAAGACCAGGTGCATCATCAGATACCTGTAGGACCACATCCCCCAGGGAAAACATACATATATATATATAAAAAAAAAATGCATATATATATAATATATATATTATATATATTATATATGTAATATATATATTCTTTGTTCTTTCATTGGAAATCTCCTCTTGTTCACTTACTATTTAGAGAGTAGGGTAGGTCATTTTAACAGTAAATTCCTTCAGTTTTAAGTTTTGGTTTAGCATTTGACTAAAGATGCTATAATTCCTCTTGTTAAATTATGATACAGTCCTGTTCCAGTTATGATACAATCCAGCTGCAGTTGATGATACTAACATTAAATCTGAAGTTTGTGCCAAAACAAATAAATAAACTGAAGCTGCAAGTCACATTCTCCTTAAAATTTAAATTCCCTAAGTCTAATATATTATAGACTTGGCAAACACTAGACCACAGAATTATCTTATTTCAGAGCTTTCTTTTGTGAAGTCGTGCTAAGTTTATCATGAGTAATACCATCATAATGTTCCCTAGGTCCCATAGTGTGTTTTATCCTCTGAGTTAGAGAATTGCTTTTAAAATAGCTTATTATTAAAATCGTAGCTTTCTTTCTCTCCTGTTTTTAAAGGCTTTGATAGATTTTTATACGTTTTTATTTTGTGCCTCCTACCACTGCATTTCTGCATATTCAATGTTAGAATTCAAATAGTTAATGTATATATTGTATATATGCGTGTATGAATGTATATGTATTTATATCTGTCTAAATATACTATGTACAGTGTATAGAAATTGTGTAGTGAAAGTGTGTACATATGTACAGATATGTAGCCATGTATTCATACTGTTCTACATGTTGAAGCTTTTCATTGATTTGCTAATCCAGAACTTCCTAGTTCTCCCTCGTTCTCATATCTTGGTCCAAATTAAGCTGTTGCTTAACAGATGCATCCCCAAGAACTTCAGAGCTTTGCACCTTTTTTAAAAACCTATCTTGAATCTGGTATTTTGTGTTCAGTACTGACAAATATATACCATGCTATTTGAGTCTTTTAGATTATTCTCTATCTTTTTTCACTTGCTCTGTTGAAGTCAACCAGTGAAGAGCTAACTATAATGTCATTGTTAAATAAACTAATTCACATAACTAGTTCACATTCATGAACAGAATATTACCTCTCCATTGTTAGTGTACACTTGTTCTCTTCCAACCTTCCTAGATAATTTTTTTTTGTAAAGTTTTTATTTCATAGTGAAACTTGATAAGTGGACTGTTTTAAGTCTTCCGCAGTGATGAACTAGAAGAAAAATTGCCCTGTATTGTAGAACAGTAGCAGACAGAGCAGGATGCAAGGGATGACATTTTAAAAATCACCAGTCATATTTCTATAACATTAGCATGAAACCATACTGTTAATTAAACTAAGACTATGTCTTCTGTTTAGTGAAAGAATTACATTCCTGCTAGAGTGATAGTTGAATAGGAGTTCACAAGTAGTTTAATTTATGACCATCGAGACTTTCTTAGAATTTTCACAGGGTGTTTCATTTATATATCTACAATTTTTACAATCTGATATTTTTATTTCTTCAAGTTAATTTATTCTTTAGTTCAAATATCTCAATTTTCTCCTATCTTAAAAGATTTTTTTTCCAAATTTAGTTTTGTTTTGAATGAAAGATCTGAGCCACTGATAACTATTTCTAGTATTATTAAGCCTTCATCCTCTTCCCAATCTTTTACCAACACTAGTTTTCATTTTGTAGATCATGGCTTCCCTTTCTCATCAATTTGAAAAATTGTCAGTAAGATCCATCTTCTAAAGTCATTCTCTCTATTTTGTAGTTTGAAGAAAACAAAGCTGATGAGTTTGTTAAGCTGTCAAGATAGCATCCATTTTTATGTTTTATCCTTTCCTGAAACTGCAGTCTGTTCATGAAACTTCTCTGTTCACAGTGGAACTAAGCACACAAACATTCATAAAATTAGACTTGCAACCAGACCAGATTTATACTGTCTATAGAGGGAGTATTCAGCATTTAAATTATCAAAACATAAGCAGTTTCCTTTTCCTTGGAGTTGCATAGGAAGCCTGTAGAAGTATTAACCTTAGGAAAAAAAAAAGTTTTATGAGAGTAGTTAGCATGTCTTTGTTTATGTCCCATTAAGAAAGTGAAACACTGTTTCTGAGCAATTATTTCCACCTGATGGAATCAATGTGGCAAAGACTTGTGTATGTTTAAGTAGATGAGCAGAAACAAAGGAAAATCATGTCACGTTCTTGCACACTCAAAGGAAGAGCAGAAGTCTCTTGTGGAATTAGGCCGTTTAGTTTGTAAATTCTCTACCATGAAGAATGCTAAGAGCATTCTCTGTTTCTTGCAGTATTGTTTGGTAGGCATTTGTAAGCTTTCATTTTAAATATAGAATCTGTAAAACACATTTTTGACATTTCAGGCCTTATTTCTGAGATCTTCAGCAAGAAATTCCCCATATAAATTAAAGGCAGGAATTCCTGAGACTGATGATCCTTCATTAGTKTCATGACAATCAGCTCTTTGAATAATATTTGCTAAAAGCAGAGTGAGCGGAAACCCAAATGTCTTAAAATGTTACTCTACTGTAGTAACATTTTTGAAGATTAAGAAATAGACTGGGGTAGAGTTTAGCATAGAAGCTGTTTTTAAAAAGTAAACTGTGAATTTAGAAAATGAACGTACTTTGAGATTGTGAATCTGCTTATATATGCATTTGAATTATATTTGAGTGCATTTTGTGCTTCACATACAAGTGGGAATAAAGGGTATGCTGCAATATTATACAGCAAATGTGGAATGTGAAATCAGCTCTCTATTTGATCACAGGAAACTGAAGTCTGAGAACCATGCTTATTGTCAGGTAGCCAACACCTGGGAATAATTGCTTTCTTGTACGTTTAAAAATGAACTTACATTAAATGAGAAAGCAGGAACAGGTCCATTTTAAAATGTTTTTGATGCTTGTGAGTTAAATATTGGACTGAATAAATTTCAAATAAAATGGCTATTCTTTATAAAGAAACATTATTGGCATAACTTTAAATCCCTGTGTGGTAAAATATATATGCAATATTTTGGAATATTTTTGTAATTCCTCTCCAAAATACATTGTAAACCAGTGTTCAAACAGTTTTATAAGTGAAAAGCTGCACATTGTGTGAGTGTTGTATGTATTTGGCATACCAGAAAGTTATGAGCTTGTACAAAAATATCCCCTCGCCTTTTTTTTTTCCTTAAAAAAGGGGATTATCAACCTTAATTCTTTGGGTTATTTTCTGGAAGTCTCTTCATCATCATTTAGGAAGCTATTGTTTATGTAACTGTATTTTCATTTCAAGTTTAAAAACTCACAGAAGTTGTTCATTTTTCACAGCTTCTCTTGTGAAATCAGCATTGTATGTATGATGGCGTTTAAAAGTAATAGCATGTTCTCCTTTTTTATATGAATTTTATATCTAATCAATGTCCTCAGTCATGAAGAGGAATTTGCATTGTTGTGTTTGTATATAGAGTATTGCAGTGCATGATTAGCTTATGCATTTTATTAAATGCTGTTTAAATGTGGCATTATATTGTTGTGGCTTAATACTACTACCTAAATGAGGTTTATACTATTAAAGTGAATCACAAATATAAATGTGTTCTTGATTTTAAGTTCATTTCTTCTGAAACAAGCATCAAATAGATCATTTACTGTCTTACAAGGGGAAATAATATTTTCCTTTCATTATCTTGTTAGTGATTTAACTAGCTCTAATAGAAGATCAGTCCCACAAACCTTGCTAATGCCAAGCAGCTACTTCTCTGAACAAGTTGAAGATTTTTTTTCCCAAAAGGTTTTCATTCATCTTTTTTAGCCATCTGTTTTCCCCTAAATATAATTGAGGGGATAGATCTTAACAAATACCTGTTTACTTATACCTGGCAGTSCTTTTCTACCCTAACCACCTCCCGTTTTGAAATTAAAGTGGTGGGATCTTTCCATACACATAACTGAGTGGAGATGGACTCTATTCAAAGCAGTAGGGTTTTGTACAGATTAAGCACTTGTTTATATGGAGAAGATGGTTAACTTTATTTTTGTTGCTGTTAAAAATTCTACAATTTAGAAAAAAAATCACTTAAGCGGAAACAGGAGACAAACAAGATGAGCACAGAGAAGGGCCTGCTTTCTCCCAGGAGCACCACAGTTAGTCTTCCATGGAGTTGAAGTCAGGTGCTGACCTTGTTTATTTTGTGACACCCGTGTGTGAATAGATGATCCTTTGCCACCAGCGACCGTGCTCACGTCCCTGGGTACTTAGTCAGACTGTTACAAATGAGAAAGCCTCTAGCAAAGAAACGGGCAGGGAGCTCTGGAGGCTGCAGCTCAAGAGGATGGTTCTTTGGCCAAATTTGTGAGGGACCTCTCAATAACATCCAGCCTGTGCCAGGGATAAATGCAAGGAATTGGGGAAACTTGTCGAGCAAAGATGCATTTGTCCTGTTTGACAGAACTGTATGGGTAATTGTAAAAAAAAAAAATAAATAAATAAATAAAAAAAAATAGATGTGTTCACTTAACAACATTTGCATCTCGGCAGCAAAACAAAAACTTTATTATCAATAGAGATAAAAAAAAACCCCAATCTTTATCAAGATATAAGATTACTACAAAAGACAACTAGAAAAAAAAATGCCTGTGATGAGTTTTTGCAGCCCTTTCCCCTCTTTTCTTCCCCCCATCTTTCAGCTAGTTTCTTTTTCCATTACATTCCTGATACTAGTTATTACTTATTTCTCGCTCTTAAAAGTTTCAAACGTTTTTTCCTGCCCCTTTAAGAGCGTCTTTTCCGCCCAAAGTCCCTCGTGGCGCCGCCCTGCAGCGCCGGCCCTCGCGAAGGGACGCGGGGCCCTGAGGGCGGGGCCGCCGCTGCCAGGGCTGAGGGGCGCGGGTGGGGAGGGGCGGCGCCAGCCGCCATTTCCGCGGCGCCTCGCGCGGGGCGGCACCAACCGCCATTTCCGCATCCCGCAGGCAGCCGGCGCCATGCCGATGAAGGGCCGCTTCCCCGTCCGGCGCACGCTGCAGTACCTCAGCCAGGGCGACATCATCTTCAAGAGCTCGGTGAAGGTGATGACCGTGAATTACAATACAGCGGGCGAGCTCAGCGAGGGCGCCAGGTGAGCGCGGCGCAGGCAGGGAGGCGGCGCCTGGCTGCGCCTGCCCTGGACCAGCGTCTCCTTCGCTTCTTCCTTCCAGGAAGTTCGTATTTTTCAACATCCCCCAGATCCAGTACAAGAACCCCTGGGTGCAGATCATGCTCTTCAGGAACATGACGCCCTCACCCTTCCTCCGCTTCTACCTGGGTAGGTGCGGCCGGGCCGGGTCCCCGGTGCTGTGGAGGCTCCTCTGTGCCCTCGGGCCCTGCAGCGGGTGCGGCAGGAACGCACTGCGCCCGCGGAAGCCGCTGCAGCCCGCAGGGTTCGTGCCCCGGTGCCCGTGGCATGGGCGCTGCGACCGGAGCAGCGCTGCCCTCAGCCGTGTTGGGCGCGGTGCTGCTGAGCCCCTCCCTGCAGCACACGTAGTGGAAGGGGTTGCCTGGAAGTTGCCTTCTCAGTCGCCTTCTAACTATACAATTTTTTTCTGGCAGACAGTGGAGAACAAGTTTTAGTCGATGTGGAAGATAAAACCAACAAGGAGATAACAGAACACATTAAAAAAATCTTGGGGAAAAGCAAGTAAGTAACACAGGCAAGTAGGCATCATAGTATGGGTGTGTAGATGAGACTTCATTTTATCACAGAAAAGGGCTATTAGCCAGATAAAGCCCGCAGAGCAGGACCTGTTTGGGTGCTCAGTGCTCAAGTAAGTGGAGCTGGAGGGAGAGGGACTGCTGGCAGTAACAATGGGATCTCTCATTTTAGAGAAACACTTGAAAAAGAGGAAAAGGAAAGAAAAAAACTATCACATCCTGCAACTTTTGGTCCCAAGAAATACCACCTGCGAGAGTGCATGTGTGAAATTGAAGGCCAGGTTCCCTGCCCTGCTTTTGTACCACTTCCCAAAGAAATGAGGGGCAAATACAAAGCGGCTATGAAAAATGAAGCATCAGCCTAACCCCTTTAGCCCTGCACTTGCTCCCTCGCAGCGGGATGATCGAGGTGCTTCCCTGAGAGACAGCGCTATTGGCTCTGGGAAAAGGACTTACATAACAGACATACTTGCCTTGTAACTTTTCACAGATAGAATAATTCAAGGAAAAAATATTCTTAAATCTAAATTTAAAAAATGCCAGATGTAGTAAGTATTGCTATGCCTGAAAGCAAGGAAAATGGTGCAACCATAGTCATTTCCTACTCCTGCCTACTTTCATCCTGTCACAGCATCTTGTAAACTCAAAACCACTTCCCTGTTTGTAGGAGATGGAGAGAATAATTTTTTAGGCTACTTTTTCCCTAGAACTCTTAGGAGTTTTAAGGCATTCAAAAAATGTACCTGCTTCTCTTTCTTGTAATAAAGGAAAACAGCTAAACCGTAAGTGCTGAGTTTTGTTTTTAAAAATTAGTTACTGCTCAGAAAACGCATCTTTTTTTTTTTTTCAATCATGCCACTTGTAACTGACACTGCACCTTTGAGAGACATTGGGAGTGAAGAATACGGTATCAGCAGTAGAAAAGAATTTTAAAGTTGTATTTGAAAGATGCCATGTCTGCTTATTATCCTTCCCCCCCCCTTTTTTTTTTCCAATAACTCTTTTAAGTGAAGACATTTTCAGAAACAGACCATTTCTTTAAGAATCATGCTCATTGAAACTATATTCGGAGAATTTACTCAACTAAAAGTAAGTTCTAGCCAAATCAGTTGGGCTTAAAAGTCATCAGACACAGAACACAAAATAAACATGTTATTTTATTTGATCTCTTACAAAGTTTCCATAGAGTAGTGCATGCAATTTTAGTAAATGTCAATGCTACTTATTGAGCTTTATAGTTAAATGTCTTCATTGTGTTGTGCCTTGTAAGCTCCACAGAAGTCCAAGTACCAGCACAGGGTTTTCCCTTTGGAGATGTATGACTTTCAGATTAGACATCTAACATATCTATCACTTAACACTGACAAAAATCATGAGGTATGCTAGTCTCTTACCTGCTTGTAAAAATTACTACATACACAATAAGGATAATTTATTAGTGTATTAGACTGTAAAATACAAGCAAGGCAGGATATTTGCAACAAGAGRAAAGAACAAACACTTTAATAACATAAAAGCTGAAGTCACTGAAATACTCTTTTCCTGTTGAAACCAAAAGAAATTCCCAATTACCATGCAAGGGATCTTCTTGACAGTGAACAAATCTGTCTTAAATAACTACTTTATAATATTTCTTTTAAAGCAAGAAATTCCAGGGATTAAGTTTAGCTCTATTAGAAATTGCCTTCATAAATTTGGTGGCACTTCTCACTTGAGTCTGTTTACAAATCAGTCCTCTGTTATTCACTTACTGCAAAATAACACTCATGGGCTCAGAGTTTTCTAAATACAGATATCTTAGTATAAAAACTTCAAAAATTTGCCTTTAATCAAGATGATCAGTTTTGCATAACTTACACCTTCACTTGGACTATACTAGTATGAAGAAGGTCAGTTGTCCTTAAGAGCCTGCTGTTATTTTGATCAGTTATTAGTGTCACTAACTGACAATATAAATATGGAAGTTATGGAAGTCCCTAGCTCAACCTATCAACAATAAAAAAAACTACAATTCCTACTGTTCAGGTAATACAGATGTTTGTGTGTAGAATCCTATCTAGTGCTTGCACTACAGCTATCCTCCTGCATTATCAGAGGCACAGCTAAATGCAGTGTCCTGTTCCCTAAGAGCCTGCACGCCTGWGCAAGCCTAATGATATTAGTGCCATATAGTGTGACCTGCCCTATTTTCCTCTATTTCACCTTAAATAAGCATACCCTTTAGGTTACCTTCCCCACCACCCTTTTGGACAGAGGTGTCTCACGCTCCGACCTCCACAGAAACTCGGGGTCGGCCTTGTGCAGAGGTAGCGGCTCACTTGTCCCGAGATGATCCCACAGTTTTATAGATACTGTCCTCAGATGCCCAGCTCTGAGCCCTTGTACATCACAGGTGCTGACCTTAAACCACAGTCATACCCCGGATCACAAAATCATAAGCAAAATGCTTGATGAGAAGCTTCTTATTTAAGACAGACATGTTCGTATTTCTTCTATGCAGGATTAAATATAAACCAGAACTGCCTGCTGGTGCTATCACAGCCACAAACTTTGTCTCCAGCTCCCACAGAATTCCAGTTTAGTGGTACTTCAGCTTTCCACTGTAAACAAGATTTCTTTTCCTCAAATGCCCTGCATGGAGGGTTTCAGTCCCACAGATCTGCAAACATGATCATCCTGTCACCTTGAGAAGGGATGCGCAGATTCTGTAAGGTAACTAGGAAGGCTGCCCTTGATATTACTTGAAGCGGTGCTAACCTGATGCTCTGCTCCCTACGAACTAGTGCTCAAATACCCACTCGCACACAAGTATGTCTCTGACCCCAGCACAGCTTTCTCTGTAACACTGTAACTTTTAGAGCACTTGAGAAACTAGAAGGGCTGAAAAGGCAGCCTCCGAAGTTTACTTCAGAATTTTTATAAGCACAAAAAGACTACTAAAGAGATCAGTTTGCAAGTTCTTTTCATGAAGTCCCTTTTATGTATTGGTATTGCACATAATTCATCTGCAGCCTATATATTCTGTAGCTGAAGAATCACAAGCCTTTTAACATTAAGGCTGTATTTCACCTGTGACACTTGCACTACTGTCATTATCAGAGGACATGTGAGGCACAGGAATTTTAGAAAAGTTTTGGTCTCCCATTAGTTGAAGCTCCTTTTGAAAGGCCAATATTACAACCACTACAATAATTCTAATACAGAAAGGAGGTAATGAGGAAGAGATGACAAGACAACCTTGCAACCATTTCTGAATTGATTCCCTATTAACACTTAAACATTTTGACAAAAATAAGCACATGATAAGACCAGTCAGTTTAAAAAGGGCTGTAACAAGTTAACTTTAAAATTTATTACTAAAAGTGTTTGAGACCAGCAGCATGCCAGCATTCTTCAATTTTCATTCTCCAAGATTGAGTAGTGGAAATGTCTAAATAAAAGTGCATAAAACTCAAGATTACAATTCCCTCTCATAACCTATATTCCTCTATAATGATTTGCTCTGCCTTAACATATTTGCACAATGAACTTCAAATATTCATTACATGACCCTGTTGCTGCTTTAGCAGTTCGATTTCTCCTTCTGCTTTGCTAAGGTGCGCTTCAATTCCTTCAAATTCTCTGTCAGCACCTCCACCTCATCCATTCGTCCACTATGTTTGGCATCAAATATATAAGCTTTAATATTATCTATCTGTTGGAGAAGCAGTTCTTCCTCAATAACCTCCTCTCCCAAGAGCTCATTGTCATCGTCCACCTCAAAAGGATTGGTAGAGGATCCCTCTTCAAATGGATTTCCAGAATTCCAATTGTCCCGAGCCTTTTGAGATGTATTTCCAACCTCTTCAAAGGGATTTGAAGTACTGATGGCTGCTCCATCAGGCTGTTCATCCTCCTCCTCCTCATTTTCAAATGGATTATATTCCTTTTTGTCATTCTGCAAAGCTGTATTAGAAAAAGAAGCTACCTGAGAAGTCCCTTTGGCAAACAGGTTAGTAGGGTCTTCCTCCAACTGAGGAGTATTTACATCATCTTCAAAGGGGTTTAGAGATGCTGTCTGATTTTGGTCTTTGTCTCTGTCACCCTGTGGGACATTCTGCGGTTTGACCTGGACAATCAAGTGCTCTTTAGCTGGCAGCTGTTCAACAACTGGAGTTTTAAAACTTGGATTCCTTTCGATCTGAGTAATATCCAAATCCAAAGCAGGTGCTATCAAGTTTTGATCCTCTTTTGCAACTTCATGCTGATGTTGCTTGACTTCTCTGAAGTCTAAGGAACATGTCCTTGTATGCTGAGACACAACTTTGTGGTGTTCTCTTTCCCATTCTTTTTCACAAAGAGCCTGAAGTTCCTCCCTCTGCATCTCCTCCTCTTCTGCTTGTTTTCTAGAAAGCTCAATAGCTTTCTGAGTTTGCTGCTGATCATACTCATCCTGAAGTTGTCTCAGGTTCTCTTGCAACATATGGACCTCATCTATCCGATTAGCTGCCTTTGCTTGCTTAATAAAGGATGTGATATTGTCAATCTGCTGAAGAAGTGGGTCTGCTATCTCACTCTCTCTTGATATGCTAGATGTGGGTAACCAGCCTTCAGATTTCCTTACTGTTCCTTTTTTCAGATGAGTTGCATCACCATTAACTGCAGCTGCAGATCTGGAGATCAAATCTTTCTGCTTTTCTTCTTGTTTTCTGTATGCTTCAAGAGTCACCTAAGACAGATGACATTTAAGAGAACACCATAAGCTTGAAAAGATCAGTTTTTATATCTATAGCTACAAGAATTTAATGATATCTACCTAAGACATTGCTGGTTCCCACTGAAAGAGATCAGCAGCATTTTGGGTTATGTTGTTCATTTACACTTTTCCCACTTTTTAGAAAAAAAAAAACACCTAGGCACAACAGATATTTGCAAGGAATTCTGTCGATTCTCTCAATCTCAGAAATACATCTGTCCGGTAAGTACCTTAGCATACACATTCAGGTCAATGTGAAAAAGCTGACCTCACAACACGAATATGTTCAAAGACAAGTGAGTATCACACTATGGGAAATGTCTGTTTTCACAGTTCTACCTAGATGCTTCTGTTCAGTTCATCTGTGAAGACATTTCTCAAAATCCCATCACATATGCCTGTACAAACTTCAGGCTGAGCATAAGCACTGATGGTCCTGCATATAGAGCAAGTAGCAGCTGTGCAAAATTTGCAAAAAAATGTAAGTGTGTCAAGAGTGCTCACATCTGAACACAGAAGCCACTTCTGTAATGAAGCATCACACAATGTTAAAGGTCATTAATATAATTAGATTATGAAATACAATGTACGACCAAATCTTAGAAAATGAAAATTCATTCTTCCTCAGGCAACTGCACAAAACACACAGCAGGATTCTCAGTTTTTACATTGAGATAAAGCTGGTTTACTGAAATATCAATGATATCTTCCCTCTCTATCCTTTTTCAGATTTAAACAAACAAGCAAAAAAAAAAAAAAAAAGAAAACCCCAAACACACACACAAAAACACCTCCTCTCTGAAAAGGCATCCTCGTTCTAGACATGGTCTTTTATGACCTAACAAAGTCTCACACTCATGCAAATGGGTACGCAACATAAACTTCAATCCCACAAAATAAAATAATGTATACATAGCTACAACTTTGTAGAAGGCTTCAATAGCATATGTAATAGGTCTTCACTCTTACCATATGCAATCTTTTCTTCTTCAACTCTTCATACTGGTCTTTGGTTGGCAGGGACATGAGACCAAGGAGCTTTTCCTGGCAAAAATTTAAGCATTTATAGTGCTGCTTGCAGGCATTCAGCCAGTCTTCAAGTACTCAAGAACAGAAATACCACTGAGAGAATACCACAAATAAACAAGCTTCAGTCACTCCTGCAACTTTTTAGTCACACCTGAGCACAGCTCCACTGGCATTAATTATATCATTACCTAGATCAAGACCTCAGCAAGAGGCACAAAGCCAAGATGCAAAGCATGCTTTCCTCTTCATCCCCAAACACAGAAATGCTCAGACTACACTGTCTCCATTAAAGCTAGCTCACTTAAAGCTACCTTAAGTCCTTAGAGGACTTGTACAAAATGTGTAGAGCTAAACCTTCTGTCAAAACAGTTTCAAATGATGGAGATGGGCTAGCAAGGAGAATACGATATAAAATTCACAATCAGCTCGTAACATACAATCCCTTTACCTGAACAAAAAGTGTTGCTGAGTATCTTATCATTCTTTGAAGTTGCAATGTTTTAGGATGGGGTTGGAGCTCTTCATGCAAACCGAGACTCAAAATCTTCTTACTGAATCAAGACACAGATACAAGCTCCTAAGTTCAAGAACAAGCTCAAGGGAAAATTCAAGAGAAAAGGAATAGAAGTAGTAATGAAGAGAACTTTAGATTAAAAAAAATCTGTTTTCCTTTGAGGTAAATCATTCTGACAATTAGAAATGATAATGTTTTTTGCTTCCTCTGTGCTTAGTTATTTTCAATGCAGAGGAATGCATGATTTTTTAAGGCTGAAAAACAAAGTAGAAATCAATGGCACATAGGAACAGTAGCTCTTTCAAAACTCCCTTTACAATTGAGCAGACAAGTTTATTACCCATATGAATAAGTATGCAGATGCTACACAAACAGGGAGCCCCACAGCTGGGAATAATAAAAACTGCAGAAGAGTTGTAAGAGAAAGAGATAACAAACTCTGCTGAAGAAGAAAAATTCCAAATTTGCTTTGTTATGATAAACAGAGAAAGTGAGCAAGAAATCTTCCTTTACCTTAAAGCATCTATCAACTCGTACATTTTTTGAATCTCCACCCTCAAGTCATTAGCATGTTCAAGATTATAGGTCATTTCCCCAGCACTAAAAGATAAACACAACTTTATTATGTGATGCATCCAATTAGCAACATATACCACACTAAAATTTATCCCAAGATTACCAGAATACCAGAAATATAAATATAGCTAACTCTTCACAATTTTTTTCAAAAAAAACCTTTCTGACAGAAAAAAAAATAACTACAATATACATACACACACACACATATATATGTATATGTAACTATACCATTATATAGTAAACGAACTATTGCTACTTCCTTGTTCTCAGAAAGCAAAAGCCTACAATCCCATAGGGCAACATAATAATACCTAGTTCATGGGAATCTCATTTACTGATAACAAATTAGGATTTTCTAGGGAAGACTATTGGTTTTTAGTTTTCCCCCTCTTATAAAACATACAAAGCAATGATCATGCTCTCAAACTTTGCATTTCTATCCATAAGATCTCAGGATTTATGAGACCGAATACCAGCCAGGAATCTTAGTTTTCACTAATATGATGCTGCTTCTGTCCAATATATACTTTAATCAGGAGATTTGTATTTATTTTGCTTCAGTTATTAATTATTCAGTTATACTAGCTTTCCTGAAAAAGCAACCACAGCATAGCAGGTTTTTAACATTCTACATTTACTTCTTTCATTTGGGAACAGAGCTTTTAGCAAAATCAAATAGCAAATTTTTAGCAAAAGCAAAAACTGTTTTTGTTAACATGAACTATGGCATAACAATTACGCAAACATCAGATCAGAAAAAATGGCATAATTTATTATAGTTCATTTCGTGACATCCAAGACCACTGCACACAGTTCTCTCCTCTGCAAGACAGCAGTATAACCTGATATAATTTTGCAGATTTAGCTACAGAAATTTGTTACGCCAATTAAATAGCAGCACTACTAAAAAGCAGTTCTCTTTATGAGATTCTACTATTAATAATTCAGCATTACTTTGTTTGAAATCTGTCCAACAGACATTTCAAGTGCTACTAAACTACAGTTTAACAAATATAACCACACATGTAAGAATAAACAAAGTGTCACACTAAGGATAGTGTGTTGCTATTTATCTCTTAATTAGCAAAACTAATATCCATAATGGGTCTGCCTAGTCATCAGTGACCAGATCTTATATTCAGTACAGGCCTCTACAGGAATAAAATACAGCTACATAATAAATCCAGTAAATAAATGTATCTATTTAAATTTTTAAGGTGTGATGTGGGGAAAATATGTAAGAAAGCTCACATTTTTTTGAAAGGCTGTACAGAAATGCAAAATGTAATTACTGTTACAATCCTTTCAAGAGCATATTCTAGTTGTCTTCATGAGGTGATCAGACATAGCAAGTTGGAGAGGAGTGACGATCTGACCAATAACTGCATACACAATTCACTGACTTACATATGCTGCTTGCTTCCTCAAGTTGAAAATCATTTTTGCAAACACATATTAAATATCAAAAAATCAAAACAGAAGGATAATTTTCCAAAACACCCTACTCATGCCTCCTTTGGAAGAGTTTCCTAAAATCCATTCAATCCATTCGCTCTACAGCACTTTGTCTTCAGAAACTCCTCAAAAGCTACCTATTTTAGCAACATAACAAACCTGATTTTTTTTTAAACAAAGCCAAGAAATGTATTACGTAACTTTCTAGCCTTCATTACTTTTGTACAGTTACTCACATCTTTAATATTTGTGACAAGTAGCAGACTTATTTTGCTTTTAACCAATAGGATAAGTCTCTTTTAAGTCTCTTAAGATAATTATAATACCTATGCTAACTACTTGCTGATAACATGTTGGACTATAATGTAACATTCTCACTACACTTAAATCAGAGCCTTTATTTAATAACTGCTAAGACTCTCACATTTCTCCAATCAGAGCCTTTATTTAATAACTGCTAAGACTCTCACATTTCTCCAACTCTAGAAATTTACAGTATCACCTTTATCAACTATCTCCACGTTTGTTACATGTTTGTGAAAACAAAACCACTAATTCAAATCTCCAAACCAGGTACCAAAGCTTCAGCATAGTTAATTAACAATTCATCACCAGGATGATTCTTGCAAACTTTAAGACTTACTTTAATAAACAATGCCATTTGTTAATTTTTGGACAGGTATTCAGCTAGATAAAAAACACAGATTGTGGTATCAGTTTTTCTTAAAACCCCACTGCTTCTTTCCCCTCTCCCTCTTGTAAGGAGTGAAAGTGCATCATATTCATGAACACAATCAACAAATGAGGCTTACTTTAGTGATTCTGCCATCCTTATGTATTCAGGTGCTTTCTGGTCAACCTTTTCCATGCACAGTCGGAGTTTCTTGGGTTTTTTTTTTTAAAAAAAAACAAAACACTTGGATTAAAACACTAATGCAAGAACCTGTTGTCACAAACTTCTCATATACTTTCTGTGCACATTCAAAGTTAATGGTGATGAGAGCTGTCTTGCTAGTTAAGATCACAAGGCCCTCACAGTTTTCCTCAAAACACAGATGGCACAGTGAGGAACACAGAAAGAGCCTCTATATTCAGTCACACTGAACTTCAATTCAGAAGATGTTTTAGTAGGTGACTTGGACAACTTCTAGTCTTAATTTCAGAGAATCAACAGATATTCCCATCAGTACTAACCTGGGTGTTCTGCAGACTGCTGAAGATACCTGACAATTATCATTAAGTATTATTAAGTGTTTTCAAAGTATATTTGAACATAAAGTATTGAATGCTCTTGAAAATGGAGTGTTCCTAAAATGAAGATTTAAGTTACTAAAGGATATAAATTCTATATGGCAACTGGCTCCATCACTTCATATATATCTTTACTAGATGGCATGAACACCCAATAGACTCCATTCTCATGCAGTGGAATAATAAATGAGCTATAAATTCAGATGCTGGATATGAGAGAGCAAGCCAGAAGTCACAGTGACAGATACAGCTGTATTAACTATGGAGGAAAACAACAACAAGAAACCAGCAAGGAGCTTGCTTTACCTCATAGAGTTTCACAATCTCTGGAGTATGTTCTTTCTCATCAATCTGTTGTTCTCTTTTCAGCAGTGTGTCTTTGCAGTGCCGACAACAACGGATCCTGTCATCATCTTTCTCATCCATAACTGAGCTCACACTGCTTAGGCTGCTAATGCTGCCACGGCGGGAACCATGGACACTATTAGGTGAGGAGTTTGGGCTAGCACGAGAACTCAAGGCCTCTTTGCTGGCGCTGGTGAGTTTGTCTGAAAGTCACATTCAGATAATTTTACAGTGACTACTGAAAAACATGCAGGGAATCTATGACAAATGAAACTACAAGTTGGAATTTGTGTCTTTACTTCAAATCTTGTTGAAAGTCAAAAGGTGCTGGAGAGCAGACTGCTGGGAACATCTGACTTTGCCAACACTTAGAAGCAGTCTCATGTTAGCACTTGCATGGCTATAGAATAAGGATTGGAAAAAAAGTTACATGACACTTCCAATGTTTTACACTTCATCCATCCAAACAGCCAAGTTAATGGCATTTATTTCCACAGAAAAGAGTCTCCTCTTCAATGCACTAGAGGAGGAAATTAAAGTTGATAGGGCTTTTTACAGGTTCATGGCTGAATTTCTTTAATGTCAGTGTTTAAACAACCATGAAAAAGATCAAATATATCCACAACCACCTTTGATGTAAAGACTTTTGACAATTATGATTCTAAAAGATAACTCCTTCACAGTTAGGGTAATTAATAAGACTCCAAAGACTGATTTTGGAATATTTAGGAATACTACTACTTCTGGTGACACTTTCTGTGTTATTTAATGTTTCTAAAAATCTGAAGAAAGAACAAGAACGGATAATCATTTCTCTTACTGTTAACAATGTCTGCTGTGTAGACAAGTGTCTGCATGGAGTTAAACAAACCATTAAGAAGTTTTTCCACACAAGCTAAATATTTTAATCAACTTGATTCTAGTGCCAAAAACAACTGGGATACAGTTAGCATTCCAGGCGAGACAATGAAAGTAGGAAGTGCCATCAGCCACTTACTTGCCAAAGGAAGACTGACAAGTTCCATGCATTTCTTGCACATAATAGAACCACAAAGGCGGCAGTGGTGACGTCTGTTTCGAATACTGAACTTACTGCCACAGTCTGGGCAGAATGGAACATCCTGGTCACTGACCCAAGGCACAACAGACTTTTCTATAGCTGGAATCAGACGGAGAAAGGGAATATACACAGCATGAGATATTCATCAAATGCATTCCTCAACTGACAAAAGAGTTCGAGTTAAGCTCACTCCTACCTCTTATTTTAGCTGACTCTGTGTTTGCTCTGTCAAAAGATGTAAGCTAAAAGAAGATAAATAACATACACTGAAAGAAATTGTACTTTTGGGAGAGAAAAGGGCTTTTTTTTAAGCTAGGACTCTCAATTCTAAACTACTATTCACATAAGTAGCAGTAAAACAACAATTGCCAAATGTGTACAATAATTCTTACAGCATCCATCATTACTGTATCTGAGCAGAAAAAAAAAATCTAAGTAAAACATGTAACAGATAGATAAGGAAGAGTAAGAATCTGGAAGGATTGTAAGGAAAACTAAGGAAAACATTACAGAGAAACTTAAAAGTAAAACACAGAAAAATATAATATACAGAAGACAGGTGGTACTTGAAGCACACAGTAATAACATCTTCACCGTCAAAAGCAGCCATACAAGCTAAGAAACAGAAACCATATCCCCAGCACAGGGTAGAGAAAGCACAGTACACAAAGGGGGGGGCAGGGAGGGGAAAGAATACCATGTATGAAGAAACAGTAACAGATTACTGTCCTTTATAAAGTGCATAACTAGATAAATGGATACTCCTTATACAGAAAGATGATCTGTAGGAAACGGTCAGAAGGCTCAAATGTCAAGAAGCAGCAACTTTACCTTTTCTAACCTGATTATTAACTTATTCACTTCAACTACATAGTGATCGATCCTGGCTGCTCTGTGTTTCTTGAAATCAGAAAGATGGCTTCTTGTGGCACCTGGACAGAGAGAGGCAGATGGAGAGACAGACACACAAAGTTTTAGAGTCATCCAGGTATTCTGTATATGCATTAATACAAGTAAATGGTGCTTGAAAGGCAGCTTTCACATCATTTCACTGTCTATTTCTCATATCCAAATGGAACTTTAAACTATATTTTTATGGTGCTTCTCTGAATATAACATGCAGACTAAAGCATAATTTCTATTTCTATTTTATTTTTCTTTCAGTTCTGATTATCCTTCTACCTTTAGCAGTCTGAATCAAAGCCTTGCTAATGGTTCAGATTTATGTAAATCTGAGCGCACAAAAGATCAATATAGAATTCAAAACTAACATTGCTGAAGTAAAACAACATAACCAAACAACATAAGCCAGTTATTAAAAAGCAAAGCTGCAAAAATCACATCTAGCCTCTCTAGGCATATGAAAGAGAAGGAGGTGTTGAGAAGTCAGCATGGATTCACCAAGGGGAAGTCATGTCTGATGAACCTAATAGCCTTCTATGACAGGATGACTGGCCAGCTCGACGAGGGGAGAGCTGTGATGTTGTCTACCTTGACTTCAGCAAGGCTTTCGACACCATCTCCCATGATATCCTCATACAGAAGCTCCGGGAGAGTGGTCTGGACAAGCACACAGAGAGGTGGATCAAGGACTGGCTAGATGGCAGAGCTCAGATAGTGGTGATAAATGCGGCCGAGTCCAGTTGACCAGTGGTGTCCCCCAGGCGTCAGTACTGAGCCCCGTGCTGTTCAACCTGTTCATCAATGGCCTGGACGAGGGCATGGAGTGCACTCTGAGCAAGTTTGCAGATGATACCAAGCTAGGTAGAGTGGCCGACACTCCAGAATACTGTGCTGCCATCCAGAGGGACCTGGACAGGCTGGAGAGTTGGGTAGAGAAGAACCTCATGAGGTTCAATAAGGACAAGTGCAGGGTCTTGCACCTGGGGAGGAACAATCCCAGGCATCAGTACAGATTAGGGGTTGACCTGCTGGAGAGCAGCTCCATGGAGAGGGACCTGGGAGTCCTGGTTGACACCAAGTTAACCATGAGGCAGCAGTGCCCTCGTGGCCAAGAAGGCCAACAGGATCCTGGCCTGCATCAGGAGGAGTGTTGCCAGCAGTTCAAGGGAGGGGATCTTGCCTGTCTATTCAGCTCTGCTGAGGCCACACCTGGAGTACTGTGTGCAGTTCTGGGCTCCCCAGTATAAGAGGGATGTGGAGCTTCTAGAGAGGGTCCAGCAGAGAGAGACAGAGATGATTAAGGGACTTGGACATCTCTCGTACGAGGAGAGACTGAGTGTGTTGGGCCTGTTTAGCTTGGAGAAGAGAAGGCTGAAAGGGAATCTGATTAACATGTGTAAGTTCATGAAGGGAGAATGTAGGGAGGAAGGGGCCAAGCTCTTCTCATTGGTGGCCAATGACAGGACAAATGGCAATGGGTACAAGCTGAAACACAGGAAGTTCCATCTCCATGTGAGGAGGAACTTCTTGATTGTGAGGGTGACAGAGCCCTGGAACAGGCTGCCCAGGGAGGTTATGGAGTCTCCTTCTCTGGAGGTCTTCAAAACCCACCTGGACGCCACCCTGTGCCACATGCTCTAGGTGTGCCTGCTTGAGCAGGAAGGTTGGACTAGATGATCTCTAGAGGTCCCTTCCAACCTTAACCATTCTGTGATTCTGTGAAAAATGTAAAAATAGTTTTTCCTCTGTAATTTGATAGAACAGAAAACAAGATGTTGTTGCTCGACACTGTTTATGAGAATATAGGATGATTTTGCCCTTCCTCATTCTAAAGAAACGCACCAAAACAACGTTTTGACCAAAGTCAAATTCACTGAAATTGAAAGGCCCTCCAAATTCACTCTGCTACTGCACACACCACAAGGCCCCTTTAACAAACGCATCAAATCTCATCCTAAAAATCAGTAAGGTTCACCTTCCCCACTTCTATCAGGAAACAGTTTTCCCTTCTCTAATGTTTAGAAGCCTTCTGTTAATCCACAGTCTAACATTACTCTTTAATATTCATATTAAATATTTATATAATATAAAATTTAATTATATATATTTGCATATAGCTAATATTTATATTTATGCTTGATGATGAAATAATCCAAGGCAAATATACAATCATCTACAGAACTCAGACCCTGGCAGATACATAGGACTAAGCCCCTGCCCTTCAGCAACACAAAACATTACCAAAGCTCACCAGTAACAGTACTGCCTCTGCTTTTTTTCTATGCAGATTAACTGTAACAGCTCAGTAACAGCAAAATGCAATTTCTAGTAGCAGAATTTGTAACTATAGGCTTGGTTAACACTTTCTTGAACATGCTGGGAGTTGTTTTGTTGTTTTTTTTTTCTCCTTTTAATTAAACACCATCTCTTTCTAATGACAGGCTATATATACTTTAAAAAAAAAAAAAGTTCCAATGAAGGGAAAGCCTTTCTGACAGGCATATAACCTAATACTGACTTTAGCCTAAAAGACAGAGAATTTATTCAGCTATAATTACTGATTAGTGATTTATCAGTTTTGTAAAAAGCAAAATGATGGTTGTAGAACATTCCAATAAAGCTAGATCCACAGTAGCAGACACATGTACTCAGCAGGTCTCAACAGCTAAAACACAAATGTATCACAAACTATTGCAAGCGTCAGTTGAGAACCTGGTATAGGTTTATGATTTTTTACACTGTCAGCAATTTCCCAATCACCCTATATAATACAGACAAGGTGCAAGAAATAATATGCAAATCTTCACCCCATTCTGTGGCAACACGGACATTTCCATGCAGCTTAAACAAAACTGCAGGATTTCCCCTAAGGTTAAAATAAAAAGTTATCCACACTGCACATCACTTTCTAGTTCTCTTACCTAGTTCTTGGGGCTCCCACATGTATGGATCTACTCCACCATAGCTAAATGACTCATATCGTTCCTGAGACCCAGAATCTGTTCGACCATCTTCTCGTTTTAGGAATTTCTTCTTTGCTCTTTTGGCCTTCTGGACTAGATCTGGAAAAGGCAGAACCATATATCAAGCACTAGGTTAGGCTGCTGGTCACTGAATTTATGTCATTTGAAGCTGGAATAGAATATTTTCTGATCTTTTAATACAAGTCTTTTTCCTTGATGACAAGATTATTAACATTTTTGATTTTACACAAATAAAACTTAGTCTGGAACCAGAGCATGGTTCAGAAATGCTGTTTTTTTGTCTGTGATAAAGAAGTGCTAACTTCTTAATAACAAAACTTTGATTTTGGCACACCATTCTGAACTCTACTGTAAAACTAAGCTGTTGATGACAGCTGCATTAACTTATGAGACCTGATCCATAACATATGGAACAGCGTGCACGTAATAGCTTTTCATTCCTAATGATTTTCTAAGGATTCAAGGATGCTCAGCACATACAGCACATATTTCTGCACAAACTTAATAGTAAGAATTGCAGTGTGTTTGTATTTTCCCAAGTACTAAAGCAGCCTATTCCATCATCTCACATGAATGCTTGTAAGAGGACAACCTACTGAAACGTGGATGAGGACTGGGATGGGGAACTTGAAGCTTTAAAGCTTTTGTCCCTTCTGCAAGTACCAAACCGCCCACGTTCTGCAGGTTCTTCACTAAACACGTGAAGGTTGTCTGTGGTACAGTATAAAACTGAGAGTGCTCAGAGTAGCAGACAAACGACCCCAAACCCACAGAGCAGGGAAAAAAGGAAGGCGGCAACAAGGCACAAAGGCAGAGGAGAGGCCGGGGCGCCGGCGGCTACAGCCAGGCCAGGCCCCTCGGCGCCGCTTTGCGCGCGCCACAAGGCGAGGCCGGGCCCCCCCCCCGCGCGGCGCGTGTCGTGGCGCGGAGCCCGCGCGGGCCCTTACTGCGGAGCGGCGCGCGCACGGCGCGCTCCTCGCCCTGGTGCTGCTCCTCGTAGTGCGCCTGCAGCTGGCGCAGCGACTGCAGGTCCTGCAGGCACAGCGGGCACAGGAAGCCCTCCCGCACCTCCGCCGCGTCGCCGAAGGGCGGCGCGCAGCCCGACGCCATCACGGCCGGGGCCCCTGGCGGCACGGCAGCTCGCCCGCGGCCTGTGGCAGGAGCGCAGCGCGGCGGCAGCTCGGCATGCCCGCCGTCCTGCCCCGCCTCGCCTCGCCTCGCCTCGCGTCCCCACCCGGCCGCGCCTCGGCTACCGAGCAGCAAGGGACGAGCCGAGACGGGCCGCGCGTCGCGGCAGGGCGGCACCGGGACGAGCCGCGGCAACGGGCGGGACGGGACCGCGCGGCGCAGGCGCAGGACGCGCGCAGGCGCAGGACGCTCCGGCCGCGGCACCGCCCAGCGCGTTGCGCGCAGGCGCGCTGCGCCGCGCAGGCTGGCGGGGCGAACGCCGAGCGGGCGGGGCCGGCCGGGCGAGGGTGAGCTGCCGGGCGGGAGCTCTCG
>NW_020456198.1:9347640-9395154 GCF_003342845.1 Nothoprocta perdicaria | reverse complement strand
CCCGCCGCCCTCCGCGGCGCCGCCGCCCTCCGCGCAGTCCTGTGAGGAGCGGGGCGGCTCGTCCCTCCCGGCCTCTCCCGAGGGCCGCATGTTTGCGGTGCGGATCCCCTGTGCCATCCCCGCGCCGGGTCCTGCGGAGGCGGCCGCCGCCTCGGCGGAGCTCGGTGCGCGCCAGCCCTCAGAGCGGGTCGCTGCTCCCTGCGCAGCCGCGCGGGCCGTCCCCGGGGTCCCCCCCGGTGTCCAGGGCCGTCCTTGCGTGTCCCGGCGGCCGCCTGCCGGGGCCGCTGGCTCTGGACACACTTCCCGGCGCCTCTCGTCACCTGGGAATTTTCATCCATCGGCCGGCGGAAGCTTAGTGGGAGACTGAAGCCCTGTAACCCAGCTGACTGAGCCAGGGAAGTAGTTGAGCACGCAGACAGCCAGACTGTCCGCATCGTTAAGCGTGTGGTGTCCTGCTGAGGCCTGTTACACTTCGCTTTCCAAGAGAATGCAGCCTTGATGCAACTATGAGCAGAGAATCAGGCAACTATGGAAATATGTAGACAACAAGGTGCAGTCACCTCCCTGTGCGGCATGCAGAACACAGACTGAATTGCCCTTTGATTTTTTAATAGCTGAGAAGAGGTTTTATCCTGCTGTTAGAGCTGCCCTGATCAAACACGCTCAGCAGTGCAGTCAGGTAAATTATAAGCTGACAAGGTTTTCTTTAGAGGTATCGTTGATTGTTTTATTTAAGGTAAGGTGCTATAGTAACACCTATCTTTTAAAAACTTGAATATGGTTTTTAAGTCTTAGGATTTTCATTTTAAAACTTCAAAAATCCTTAACGTAGTCATACCCTAAGTAAGCACCTTTTCTTAGAATTGTCTGTGTCTTAAATCCAAGCAAGGTTAGTCCCCTGCGATCTGTATCCGTATAAAATGGTTGTCTAAATAAACAGGGAAGACTCTGGAATAGCCGTGGTGGAACACCCGTTGCTCTGCAGTAGTAACTCCTGTGAGCGGACTGCGAGTGCCTTCGGCATGACGGATTCCTGGTCTGCCAGGTTCAGGTCTCGGTTGTCGAAAGCAGAGCGGGTACCAAAGGGGTGCTCGAGTGACCAACTCGAGCACTTTTATTGCCCTGTTGCTGCYGCTGGGACACAACACTCGGCCTGCCAAACCCCATTTCCCATCTGTGGCTCCTCCTGCGCTGCCGCAAGAGCGGGTCCTGCTTGCAGTGCCGGCTGAGCCGCATTCGAGAAGGCTCTCGCAGCTCTTTGCAAGGTTCAGTTTGCAGCCGTGTACTGTCTTGTGAGACGTTGTAGTACCTCTGAGAAGGAATTTAGGACTGGTCTAGTACTAACTTGGTCCTTGCTATCAATGTCTGAGATGAGATGGGGATGCAGCCGTGAAGAGGAAGACACCACTGTAACAGTGGCACACTGCTGCCAGAGGGGTAGTCCAGCTGACTTCTCCCGCTGCCTTTGCCTTCCCATAACATCTGCAGTGGCTTTGGGAAGGATAAATAATAGAGTCTGATCCCAGCACTGCAGTGGTAGATGTAGACTAGAATGAGTTCTTGRTAAGGCTTTTCAAGAAATGGAGTGGGATAGTTTTGCACAAATATGGCTCACTAATTGAAAAAAAAAGAAAAGGCCAAGATAGCTGAAAATTGGCTGTGTTGAATTCATTATGCCTTTTTCAAGGGAGCAAAGATTGGAAAAATCAGAATGTTTTCCTCAGTATTTTCTAAACTAAACAAATGCTTGGTCTAAATAGAGGCTGTATTTCTGAAATTGACCTATATTTCATGTTAAAATTTTAAAATGTATTTTTAGACCTTGAAATGGATCATATGAAATATTTCTAATGTTTCCAATAATCTAGAATGAACTTTGATTCTCATTTATCTGAGAAAACAGAGCTTTGTTGTGTTTGTTTATTTGTTTGTTTTTGCTTTGCTTTGGATTAATCCAAAACAGCATTTTCTGTAATTTTAATTTCTCTCAGAGAACTAAAGAATTTTCCTATCTGTTCTTAAGTCTTTTAACGAAAACTCATATACTGAATATATTCAAGCTGCCTATAGTAAACATTTTGCTACAAAGCAATCTCGTTTAATTAGTTACATAGGAAGGATAGGAGAAGCTGCATTTCCTTGCCAAATCTGTGGGTTTTACATGTTTCAGACTCATCAATCAAAACTGGCAGCATGATGACCTGTAAGAGCCGAAGCTGGCAATTCGCCAAACCCTATTCCTGTCAGGCCAGACAGCAACACAAGTTTATCTGTTCCCTTAATGCAGTTGATGAATTCTGCATATTTCTACTGGCTGCTGCTGATAGCACAGTATGGCACCACTTTTAAATAGAGTATGAATTATAAAGAGAAGAGATGGGAATATTCAGAAATTCACTGTGATTACATATTGTTTCATGTTCTAACTGTAGGATCTGTAGTCCCACCATGTCATTTCAGATTTCAAGTGCATCCATGTTTGGGTGCTGTCTCTGGTAGCCTCTCTTCTGTGTGCCCTACAGATGCGTACAGCAACTGATTCCCATCTTGAAGGCAGCGTGTCTGAAATCATTAATAACCATAATGCCTCTTAGATATTGCCTTACTGTTTGACAGCAGGAAAAGGCTGCTTGACAGTAAATGTTTTGAGTTTTGCTTTTTTTTTTTTTTTCCAGGGTTGTTCTTGCTGTCCTCTTTAACACAACCTGCTTGTTCAAAGCGCTTGTCCTTATAATGTGCTTGTTTTTTTGTCGCAACTGCTTCAGCTTTAGGAACCTTTCATAAAGTCTCATTATGTTTTTAATTTCTCTTTATTTATCTCTCTCCTCCTTTTCTCTTCTTACAGTAGCTTCCTTGGGCACACTCCACATCAGTCCTGGCTTCAGAATCAAGAGGGAACTGATGTAGGAAACATGCTTATGTGTGAAAAAGCAGCAAAAGGATTCTAGGCAGCCTCTTCAAAGCAGGTCACTTTCCCAGTCATAACCTCACATTTTCCCTCTGTCAGCTTTTAAGGTTATCTTGAATAATCTTGTTCAATTGTATTCAATTAAGACATACATCTGTTATGATGATAAAGCAACTTGCTTTGCTGTGGTAAATTGGATACTTCTTTACATCTGATGCATCTTACAGGAATATTTGCTTGTTTTATTAAGTCCATATTTTCCCTCTTTCCAATCCACTTCAACATGGAGAAGATATATGTATTTATATATATATAAAAATATATAAAGAGGAAGGTGTCCCTTGATTAAATGTTGCCTGTGTCAGTGGTTTGGTGACAGACACAGTGGGTCTGTGAGCTACTGTTTCCTTGTCTGTCCCTAGCTGTCAGTTCAGATCAAAGTGAAATAAACTCAAGAGATGTCTGCCTTTTAGCGACTGTCAGTCCATTCGACTGGTATCTGATCTGTCCCATCTCTGTCAGGGTCTTGTATGTTCCTACAGCATGGCAGTATAATCTGAGATCTTTATTTCAACTACTTAACCTTTCTTCAACCTGTGCTTCCTCATCTCATGTAAGCAGACAAAGCGATAGCTGAGAAGTGTCCTTTTCTTCATTTCTTTCCTAGGACTTTTAGGCTGTAGTTTTTTCAACAAGGAAAACAAAACATAAACATCTTCACACAGCTCTAAAAGTAGTCTCAGGGCAAGTAGATAACTCAAATTTCTCAAGGAATCCCGACTTTGTTTCTAATAGGTCTCTGTTCAGACTGAATCATTCCTCATTATTCCACAAGTGTGGAGAATTCACAGTGCTCTTGACTGGAGGTAAGTGAGACTTCTGCACTCCAATACATTTACATGTCCTAAAACCAGAAGAATTTCCCTCTGTGCATCTTTTCTGTGCCTCGTCTTTGTTTAGACTAGACTTTTTCCAGGCTTACACCTTCTGCTGTGCTTCCCCTCCCCTTGGCTGCTCTTGTTATTCATTACCACACCCTGACTGATGCTTTGAGAATACAGCTGGCAGTTTGATGTTAGGTGAGTCAGTCATCAGGCAAGCAGTGACTCCACCTCATCTATGGTGATGTTGTTTTCAGAGTCTCCAACTGCTGAGACTTTGAAAAGGGGGGTTGTTTGGGCCATGTGTTCCTTGGAAGCCCTCAAAACATGATAATTACGGCGATTTAGCAAGGGGTCCAAACCTGTTAAGCTCTTTGGGGATAGACAGAGAACAGTAATGATGAAAGTGGTTGAAAATAATTGTAGACAGTGTTAGTTATAAAACTTGTTCACATTGTCTTTTACCTCCCATTGAAAACCAAGTTAGTTTTGAGGACATTTTTGGAAGCTGCTCTTCAGGATGCAAATTCTTTTGTATCTCAGTAACTAGTAACATACCAGAAGTGTGGAACTTAAGTGGAGTAAATAAAGAACTCATCTATGCAGAGTTCTTTTAATCCCAATTGGAGCCGAAAATAAAAAATTGCATCACTGTAGTGACAAATTAAGGCCAGTGCCCAGCTCTACTTTGTAGACCTAATGCAGATTCTGCAGATAACAAAGGAGATCTTTTCACTGACTCTAATGACCTTTGGACCAGTCTGTTACTGATTTGTTATCATGCCTCAAGAGTCACAAACTGGCCCATAGATTGACAAGTAATCTAGGTAAACCTGACAGATATTTTATTTCAGAAGTTGTGCTTACATGTCACAAAACTATCAAATCAGCGATGGCAAGCAGTCTCCTAAGGATTATGTCTGTATGAGGCTGGGAATGTTTTACCTGGATGGTGGTGTATGTGTCTGCAGCACTGCAGAAGGCAGGAAGAACTGGAGAACTTTTGTGTGGACACTAATAGAGCTGACAGAACATCAGAGTTTCCTTCTGATTCATGTTGCAGACCCTAATGCAGGAACATCTGGCCCGGACATGAATCAGCTCTTGATCTGCTCTATGCTGTTGGTAAAATGTGAAGTATTAAACAGATCTGATTTTGCTGGACTGAAAACTGGCAGGTGAGAGTTTGATTCCAGGCAGGATAAGCTACCATACATTAAGGGTAGCAATGTTCATCAGAGGGAGGAGCACATGGCAGGCAGTGGCTACAGCTCTGTTTTAATCTGAGAGTCTGTCTTGGTAGAGGGTGAGTGTGCTTCAATAATTGGCTAATTGACTGCGGGCCTTTGGGGGTGATATGTGTTGCTGGTAGATATTGAAAGGAACAAGGCGAGGTGCCTTGTGGATTAGTTAGGAAAAGAGATCTGTGCAGAGAAACACCACGGAAGAAGTCATGGAGAACTATGGTGGCTGCTGCTGGGGTCATTGGTGGAACAGGAAGAAGAGCAACAAAGAGATGACATCCAGGTCTACAGAGATGACTTCTTGGTGCACGTATAAGAGCTTGTCCCCAAGTAACTGTAAAGTTTTGGCAATATTGGTTGTTTAACTTGGAGCTGCGTCTGTCAACTTTATATCAGTTACTGAATTTCTGTTTGTAAAGGCTGTGATTAGTTCATTTCTCACCATTTTATTTATTCGTAAAGGTCTCGTGTTTTCTTTCTCTGGTACCCTTCACAGAGCTGCACCAATTCTACAGACCCAAGCTGCTTTTGAAAGTGTGGAAGGAATAAGGCTTAGTTTCCTGCAGGCTGTAGGGCTTACCTTCCCTGCTATTCCTAGTAATCCATGTACCTCGCTTACTTGTCCTTGCCCCCTACCAGAGGTTACTGCTTTATAAGATCTCTTCCTCTGCTTCCCAGTAGGGTGCAAGTGCCAGGGAATCTTCCAGCCTTCCTGAAAAGTTGAATCTATGATGAATRATTTATGTAATTCTTTTCTAAGCTGCATTTGCGCCTGTATCATCAAGTCTTTTCAGTGAACTGTGTTTAAAATGATCAAAAATAACCAYGCAGTTGCAGGAACCCCAGGGCCGAAGAGGACTGCAAGTCACCAAAGTTAGACAAGTACCTGTGGAAGGGCTAACCAGTACCCTACTTCTGCCCTGCAGGATTCCTGCCAGGGCTGGTAGTGTCCTGGCTACTTGGTGTAGCGTTGTCTGTTGGCCGTGCAATTCAATGATGTACTCTGAAAGGCAAGCCGAAGGACTGAAGTATAATGTTAATTAATATGCAGAGTGAGGACTTCCAAGGAGATTAAGATGTGTTTATGTAGCTGTGTATGAATGTGAGTTTCTGGTAAGTCTTGAAAAAACACTTCCATCTGCTATGGTGGATTATAAGCACAGGAGAGCAGTTTCTCATGATTCGGATCATATATCCTCCATTTTTTGACAGCTTTCCTCACACCTTTATTGCTCAGACACAGCAGCGGGTTTGGTGGCTCATTGGGCTGTTACATACATGAGAAATAGGCAGCAAGACTGCCCCATTCCGTTGTTTGAAATCCCAGTCTCTGAGGTTCTAGGACTTTCAAACTCATATCATCGACTGAAACTCATGACCTTTGGTTCAAATTTCAGTTTTCAAACTATCCATTTTCTGCCCAATGATATATGAGGCCTGCATCAGGATCAGCACATGTGTTTCTCTGCCTGGAGATCTGCAACTTGTCCTTCTTCATGGCTGTTGGCATACTGAACCTTGAAGGGGATCTTTCCTCCCTGGGTCCCATCCCTGCCCAGAATCCCTCTGGATGCATTTCTCACTTTTCAGAGACCTCTTGTTGGAGTAATGAACTTTGTTGAAAATAAGTGGTTTGATGGTGGCCTAAGCTCTTCCAGTCTCTGCTTACATTGTGCCTTTTCCTGTCAGGCAATTGCATTTTCAGTAGCTCAAAAATGAGGCAATTAAAAATAATGCAGGCACATGGTAAATCTGATTTGCTATAAAACATTGCCACCTCAAGCTTGGACTTTGGGAGGTGGGTGGCTGGGCAGGGAGAGCTATTCAAAAACAGTAGAAATAATTTCTTACAAACGTAGTAGTGATGCTTTTTTAAACAGATGACTAGTCCCTGACTGAACTGAGAGCACTGAGAATCTAAAATACAGCTGATGAATAAATTACATAAAATCAACTGTATTATTCTCGCATTATGGCCAGGGAAAGCTGCCACACTTTCCCTTTTGGTAAGTGATGGATTTCTTGGTAGTGCAATGCATCTGAGACTTGCTCAAGAGTGTAGGTGTTTCAGGCTGCAACCTCTTACCTTAAACGAACTGTTCATCGGTCACGTCAGTAACTTCAGCAGATGGGGAGCTTCCTGGTGGCCCCACATGCAGAGAAGTGTGACAATTAGTATGTTTGGCTTCTCAGACTTTCTTGCTTCTCTTCCTTCCCTGCCCTTGTTTTCCTCTATCCTTGTTAGTTATCAGGCTCCCTGCAGGAACTGTGATGCATTTTTGCTCTTGCCCATATTTGCCCACTTAGGAAAAAAACAGGATTAAAAAAGTTATTTACTTTGGACATTTAATGGTAGTGGACTTGTGCAGTACTGTCAAGACTCCCTGAGGCTTCATTCATTAGCAGGAAATGGTATATGAAATGGAATTCTTTAGAGAAATCTCTCTTTTTTCCCTTATAAAATGAAAACTGCTTATTTAAGAAGGCATCATATACAGGAAAAACAAAACAAAAACAAAACAAAACTTGAAGAAGTTTGAAGTGTATGGACTGCTCGTAGCCACCTTCTCTGAGAATTTATTCAGCAGTTGTTAAACAGAAAAGCCCTGTCACGGGCAGAGGTCTGCTGGTTGTCATGTATATGAAATACTGCAAATATCTTCAAAGTTACAGATTCCTTGGTTGACCGTGTTGTGCATTCTTCAGCCTAGGAGCATCGAACATGAAACAAGGAAAACTTACTGAGATTTTTTTTCTCCAGGGTAATGGACCCATGTGGTAAAACTACTGTAGCACAGAGAGGGAGGAACAAACATTTCTAAAAGGAGTGTTCAAGAAAGTGTCTTTATATTAGGAAAGATGTGATTGAGAAAATACTGTGCATTAACTGCAAAAATCACTAAATCTTGTGTTTAGACCAGTGAATAGAGAATAAGACATGTAGTTTTTGTTTTTCACTCTCCTGATGGTGTAGTACATGAAGTAGGTATCTCACATAACAAGAACGTTTAAAAACAGTGGAAACCTTGAGCAAAACACAAGAGATACTTCTGTATTTGCAATCCATAGCATGAACATTACAATCCCACATAGAAATATTTTAATTTCATATAAATTATTGTTCATATAATTCCAAGGGCATTTGTGTATGTGTTTGTAAACATAATAATCAGATCCAGATAAGCTCAGCTACAGCAAAGCTATTTAGCAAGCATACAGCACAAAGATTTTCTGATGAAAACTTTCATTACTCCTCAGTGACTGGTATGTGACTGTGTTGCACAAGAGTACAGAATTCAGAAGGTCTGCACTGTATATGGATTAATCAGCCTTTCCTCTTCACTATAAGACTAGCCTACCTCAAACAGCTTTTTGCTAGGATCAGTCTCAAACAACTAAAGGTCCCTTTGAGCTGTGTGACAAGATTGCTGTAGGTTTAGCCAAAGATTCGTGTTTTTATTGCATCATGCAAGCAAATTTAGAAAGAGAATGTCTTGGTGCAAATGCTTCCACCCTTCCACTTCAGTAGCCAAATGGATTTGTACATTGTACTCATCACTGGCATGCAAGCTTTTGCATTGAAACATATCCTGTGATGTTCTGTTTATTTTTATTTTTTTGATGGCTTTATGTTTTTCACTCTACATTTTGTTTGCACTATCAGTAAGGACACCAAGAATCAACTGTTGATGTTTATTGAATTGTTCATATTAAATGAACACTTCTGGGAATCTGACCACAAAAAGGAAAAACATTTGTTTGAAAGGATACAGATCAGAAATCCTTATCAGAAGAAAAGGATATCTGTTTGTTGCAATTGTAAATACCTAAGAAGACGAGAGCATGATTTCAGCCAGGAGGACTGCCATGTACATGAACCAGGATGGGGTCCAGGACCGAGTGTATGTAGGGGGGGGTCCCAGCTTGTGGTTTAGTTGTTCTGGGATGTATTGGCCCTTCGTGCTGTGCAGGTTCCTCAATGAAATGTGTTTTTGTGACAGTTCCAACCCAAAGTAGGAAGCCAGTCRTGTTCTGTTCAGTTTGGACAGAGTCCTTAGCTCTGTTCAGTGTGTGATACCTGGACAGACTGTGGTACCTAGAGGGTATGCGTCCCATTAATTCATTTGGAAGTGAATATCTATTGAGTTTCATTTTGAAATCACTGGCATATGTTCTTTTTTTTCTCCCTCCTATTCATTGTCTAATTTCATTGACATGAGATGAAACTATATATTTATTCTTCTTTAGTAGCATCTGAACAAATATTAAAGAGTCTATTTTAGTCCTTTAGAACAGAACCTTGGACACACATCTTGAGGCTAGTCCAATAAGTAACTGAGCACTCCTGACTTCCCAAAGCAAGGGAGAAGACCCTCAGCACTTGCCTCGCCCATTCAGGTGGGACCTCCAGTTCCTTTACTTTAAGTGTGTGACAAAGCCATTAACTTTGATGGGAATGCTCACATACTTAAAGATAGGTGCAGCAGGCCAGGAGTGGGGAGATGAAAGGGGGTGAACAGGTTTTTTTAGTGCTCTGGCAGTTCACTTCACCGCATGTGCATGTTTACTTTCTCATTCCTCTGCTTCACTCTCCCATGCTAATCCCCCTCCTGGGTGCTGACGTTTTTCTTCTACCCTGCTGACATTTTCTACTAAATCAAGCAATAAACTGCCTTCATTGCAGCTGAAGGACTCCTGAAAGTCACAGGGGGCTGCATAATATGGGTTTTTAGTATCCAAGTACCTTTTCCCAGGATGCTGGCGTTTCTCCACATGCTGGTCCCTCAGGTCTCGCTCATCATTCCAGCCTCTACTGCCAGGATGCTGAAGCTTGTACGTCAGATACCTTTTGCCTGGATGCTGTCTTTTGGATAACTCATTCAAGTAGGTTAGCTGTGCGCGAGGGGTGTCAGCATGCTGGTCCCACAATGACCGTCTGCCAGGATGCTGTCGTTTTTTCAGCTCCAGGTAGCTGTCAAGGTCACCTTCTTCCTCTCTTTTCCCTGGATGCTGTCTCCTCTCCAGGTCACTTAGATACCTCTTTCCAGGATGTTGTCTTTTGGAAAGCCATTCTGGCAGAGGGGTGTTTGATTCTGTCCAAGGAGAAGAATAATGTAAATGAACCCACATGATCCTCACTGAGGAAGTTGAAATGTGAATTTGTGGAGTACTGTGGTGCAGGATCATATTCTTTTGCTTATCACACCCATTTAATTGCACGATATCTGTGTAGCCTTGAATGTAATCACTGTGAATATGGAAATAGCTGTGGGAATTGTTCTGGCGCAGTTGTAGCGAGGATGAGTGGATATATTAGGAAGTAGCAGCAAACAAAGTGGGAAGAAATCCAGTGGCAAAGCCTAACATGGTGAACATGCCCTGCTCTCAGCATTCATGCAAAGGAGGAGGAAGGCTGTTTCTGTAGGTACTTCGGGGCCAGCTGTTTTTTTCTGCTCTGAAAAGGAGGCTCCCTGCTCCTTGGTAGAGGCAGGCCCCTCTGCACTTCTTACTCTCTCTATCTAATTTGCCTCCAGTGCTGTGACTGGTGGGAGCAGAGTGTGTGCAGACAGTTAGGAGGGACTGAACCAGAGCAGCCCCTGCGTTCCCGGCCATGGCAAAGCCCTCCCCTACCAGGTGCAGGGGCCAGTGGGGTGAGGTAGCAGCTGGATGGGAGCACTCCCACCGCCAGGGAACAGTGGGGACAGGGTCCACAATTAGGGAATGTGTTCCATATGTCCTCTTGGAGCTTTCTAGACAGGCAGGTTTTCTATATAGGCATCTAACTTTTTTTGTATGCAGCAGCTGCTCAGTGTTGCCAGAACAGATCCTAAGCTGGAAGGTCTTAGGACTAAGTCCCTTTGGAGAATTTTCCATGAATGGATTATAACAGACCTTATATCTTTTCCCTTCTCTTAATCAGAATAATACATAGAATATGCATTAGAACCTCGGAACTAACTGCATTGGAGCTAATGATCCTCAGCCAAGAACTACTGGCAGCAGCATGAGAGAGATGTCCCCATTGTTATATATACCTTTACTGATCTTTTCTTCCTCAGCTTTCTTGAGGACAGATTGAAGGATGAGGCTTTCTGCCTCCTGCGTGTTGTCATCCAAGGGCCTTTGTTCCCAGTTGTCGCCTCTGTCCAGAAGGGGCTGCCTGCGGCGCAGGCAGTCGGCGCCCAGGCTCAGGCAGAGGAGCAGCAGTGGCAGCTGGAGAGCCCGCATTGTGCCACGGCACCTGCAGCTTCCCTGGCAGGGAGAAGCGCGGGGAGGCTGTGCAGCAAAAGGAACACAGTAATGAGAGCAGTATTCCCAGATATTGAAGAAGAGACATGGCACTGCTGGTGGCCACTGAAGTCTCTGAGCAAAGTCCCTCCCGATTTCTGTTAAGAGTGCTCTTGGTTTATCTCATGGTCTTTGAAGAATCTGTAAATTCTTCATGACTGAAACTAAGGACTACGTGTTCATTTTTCTGGCAGAATAAGAGTTAACACTTTATACACTTAACTTCATGGTGCACAGGTAATTCTGAGAGTCAGTTATTTTGCCTTTTGCCAGAGGCAAAAGTAATTTCCCTCTTGAAGCCTTTGTAACCATTGCTGCACATAAAGTACATGCACATACACATTTAAAAATCATGTTCGCCACATGATTCTGTGTAAGAGTTCATATGAAAATGAATCAGGATTTGTAACACTTCGTTGTGTATAGCAGTTTAAAGTAGCTTGTTTTCTCTCTGTGTGTCTGTATATATTTGTCTATAAAGTTAGACAGCTGCACTCTGTTGGTCAGGAAGATTTCACAGAAACTTCCTGCATTGCTAAAGCATTTCACATGTCTTTTAAAAGACAAATATTAATAACCATACCCTCTTTTACCATTTACACAGGTAACAAGTGGTTTTCAATTTCTTCTAGCCAGCAGTGGAGTTTCCAAGATACCTATCACTGATTTATTTTGCAGTAAGTGGAGGTTATTTCAGCTGAATGTAATACATCTTTAATATTAGTATAACATTCATTTAGCTTAATTACATCTCCAACATGTAAAAGAAATGTACACTGTTAGGAAGTTCTACCAATTTTTACATTAGAGAATGAGTTTATTACCTGTCTTATTGGCAGGTTTCTGTCACCTCTGATAATGCCCCTGAGAACTGCCCCAAGAGTATCACACAAGCTATTCTGCTCAAAGCAATCTTAAGATAGAAAGTTAGAGTAATGAGCCAAAAAGGAAATGATTTGGTTAATTACCTGCTTTGTAGTTTAAGATTTTTGCTTGATGCTTCTGCCAAGAGATTGCTCAGTCCTTTAAAGCTGTTTGCACATCTGAGCTTAGAAGTTGCCCTTTCTGTGCTACAAACAAATGCAGTATCCAATCGAACTGCTGCTAAGTTCCCTTTGGATGGCTTGTGTCTCCGTACTTATACTGTGCTGCCTCTGGATCCTTTATGCAAATAGCCATGAGGTAATTTGGATGATATGTTGCTTTGTGTGTGTACCTTTTTTTTTTTCTATTGATGTCAGCGATTTGAGTTTTGAATGCAGTTTAAAACTGTGGTAGTTATTTGCAGACCTTCTTGTATTCATGATGGACTTGTAGAAACTGCATTTTTTTCTATTTTGTAAAGAGATGATGTTGAATTTTATGTAACACACAGCACAGAGAAAAGGAGTTATTTTTTCTGCTTAAAATAAGAAGCTCATGCATCTTCTATTAAACAAGCACTGTGGGGTAAACGCAAAGGGAGAGGTAATTTGTCAAGCTAGGGAAGAAAAACGATGAAAAAAACTGTGATGGATGATGTTTAAACAAATTTGGACCATGGGTTCTCTTTCTGAGTGATACTAAATAATTTTTGACTTACAATTCTATGTATTCTTGTCATAGACTTCCATGAAAAATGTAGTAGAATACAGTGTGCACAGCATTATATATTAAAAGAATGGTTGTTACTATAACCCTTGTAACTGGAAATAAAACTACTTCTTTCTACCTGTCCATCTATTTATTTAGATATTTTTCCACACAGTGCTACTCAAAGCAGATCATACAGAGGATACAGATAAAGGGCTAGTGATTCTTTGCTAAGCTTAGTGATCCTGATGACAATGTAGAGAGAGGACTAAATCCCAAGTAAGGATTGCTCACAGTGATAAGGTGATGCAGGATTCAGCTCATTTCTTTTACTGTTATTACATGGAGGATGACGATCAAGTGAAGTCATTTTTTTCTTTCCTTCTTACTCTCAGGGTATCACAAACACAAACTCACTTGTGTGTGTCCTCCTCAAGTTAAAATTTGTCTTCAGCAGTAAGTAGTGGCAGAAACCAGCAGCCTGTCAGTGTGACTTGAAAACACCTTCCTTGATACAACAGCATTGGTGTGTACCTGCTTTCTTTGCTGCTGTGTCACCTGTCAGTGCTGCAGCCTGAGCCAGAAAGCATTCTGGAGATGCACTTAAAAGCACGAGACTAAAGATATGCAAGGATCAACAGAAATGTTACTGTAGCTGGTTAGCAAAGAGTGACAACCAATAACAGTTCCTCATCCAAAGAAAGGATTGTTGTAAAGATCATTCCTATCTTTAGGTGTTTTTGTTTTCAAGGAATACATAAGGGCTTTATAGGAATCTGGAGAATGCTGAGAAATGTAAATATTTTCATTTGTATCAGAGTTACTTGGTTAACAGAGTAGTAGGTGTCTTAGTGACTTAACCTCTCTTTTGCCCTAACAAAAGATCTAGTCCAAAGTCCAGTGAAATCGGTCAGATTTTTTCTTTTAATTTAATTGGGGTTAGTTGTAGAACCTGTCTCACTCTGCTTTGAAATCATCTACGAGTTGATTTCAAAGATGAGAGAGAACAGCTGAAACCCTTTCACATACAAAATAATATAAGCCRATTAATATATAAAATTCCTAGCTTTCTTTTGAGGTAAAAATAGCCTTCCATATGAATGTATTTCATCCTTGCACTGAGTGAATGAATCAGATTGCAATTGCAGTGTAGCAGTTGACATACAGAATTTCTTGGCTGTCTGGAAATGATAGGATAGCTGAGACTTAGCTTTGGAACTCTATAAGACATCAGCTTAATGAATCTGCATTTGCCACATGTCTTCTGTATGAAAATCCTCCTGATGTCTAATTGTAAGCTGAAAATAATTCTCCCTCCAGTGTGAAATTAATCTGACCAGCACAGAAGTCCTGCACGTGTAACTATTGTTTAGATACAGCAGGAGCTGCTCCCTCTAAAAGCCTCTCTCTGTGTGCTGCAGTAGTCCAGTGCATGAGACAATGAGGTCTTCTGTGTTCAGCATCCTGTATGCCACCTAACCATAGCTTACTGTCTTTGAAAGAATGTCCACCCATCATCAGCCAAACTGTGGCCACTGAATTTCTCTGTACAAGCTAACAAGCCTTGTTTGCCATTGAACTATTTCTTGAATATTAAATACTAATGCTGTGGGTTTGTAAATTTCTATTGTGCCAGTCAAAGTGATTCCCATAGTGAATTGCATCTGCTTCACACGAGCTGCCTAGCATTTCCTGGACATGGTAACTACTTAAGATCTCTTGTGGTACCACACCAGAGTTTAAAAAGTGATTTTACTGAGCTATAAATTAAAGTGGGCATCGATTAAAGGGAAAGGGGATTTACACTTTTAAACATGTCTTTAGAAAATGTCTTTGCAAGAACAGTGAAGGTGCTAAGAATTCTGTTCCTGACTTCCTGCATGGCTTTCTTGATAAGCGGCTGAAGCCAAGCATGCCTTCTAAATAAAATTAAAAAAAAAAAAAAAAAAAAAAAAAAAAAGACCTTCTCCTCATGTGTGCGAAGGCTTCAGAATGGTTTCTTAAGCTCACTTTGTTACAGTTTTTCCTTCAGTCCATCACATTTCCTCTTTCATTTTAGCCTTTTATACCATACTCTTTTTAACATAAAAGATTTGGGGTGTTTTGAGCATTGTAACTAGTATCTGGCACAGAGAGTTTATTCCTTCTGCCTCTTCCCAAGGACAAGAAGTGTATGAAGAAGTTGATGTGTTTCGGCAGGACTTCTTTTAAAGTAGAGGTTACTATCTATGTGAAGAGGCAAGGTCAAAGAAATTTTTCTTGCCCAGGGAGCACAAGGTGAAGTTTGTGCAGATTGTTATTTTCGAGGGGACATTATCCACTAATCTTGGGCCAGCCTTTTACTGCCTCTTGGATGTTTTCTCACAGGCCATCAGGTACCAGGAGCAATCAGGGATTTCACAAGTCCCCCAGTCTGAGCAGTTTTCTGATATGCATATGTTTTCCTCACTAGTTCCTCAATAGCCTTACTAGGAAGCTGGTCTCAAAAGTCTGTGTTGTTTTGGGCTTCTTTTTTTTTTTTAATCACCTAAAATGTGTGTATAAAACTTCAGTTTACAGGAATTATTTTGCAACAGAAACTTGTTTCAGTGGTACATCCCCAGTCAGCTCTTGGACATGGGATGTTCTTATTAAACTGTCACCTGCAACCTATTAAGTCAAAAGCAGAAGCAAAGGTTTGCAAGACAGACATTGCCTTCACTCCTGTGACCTATAGTCAACTACAGTGATTGTTTGACTTATCAGTATCTCCTTCCCAGACACCACTGGTGTCACTGTCTGGTTAAAATGTTGTCTAACTTGAATCTGCTTCAGAATGCATATTTTATCAGACACACATGAGATGACTGGATTACTGCATTTATTCCTTTCCTTTCAAGAATATAACAAAAAAAAAGTGTGTTCTGTGATGCTGTCAAGAGCGTAGAAGAACAAGTATGTGGAAGCTGAAGTTAAAAATTGTAGGTGAATTCACATTCCTAGCTATGAAGCAGCCAAGTAATTTTTCAAGTATAGCCTTGATATTGCTTGGAGGTTTAGAAATTAGATTCATTTTCTTATGTCAGCAGAAATGTTTTAATGAGACATTTGAGAAAAAAAACATTCAGGATGAGAAAAATGTTTTCCTCTGAAAATGCAGGGATCTTGGTGACAGTGGCCAGAGCTTCTGCTCAAAGGGCCTTTCTCTCATAAACAGGGATACTGAGATTGATGTTTCCTCATCCTGTAGCAGTCTGAGCTCTAAGAACATAAATACTTTAACCAAAATTTTTGACCTGATATAAACTGTCTGGCTGAAACTTATCAACCCGTGTTTGGATTAAATTTTAACTAATGATCCTTTCTGACCAAAGACTCTCTAAAATAGGAAATACTCAGTAATGAAGAGCTATGTAAGACTGCAATGCAGTCTGATTCGCTATTGCTGCGCTTAGAAAGAGCAGTATTCCAGAGTATACTGAAATGAGTCCAGAGAGTGTCTTGCACCTGCACGTCTGACTGTAGTGGCGACTGAATTACATATCTGCAAATGAGAGCAGGACATCTCTAAAGAAATCGTTCCTTTTGTCCGGGCAGGACCTCTGGCACCCAGTCAGAACAGGAGCAGCACCTCCAAACTGATTGCTGGATGTTCCAGATAAGCTCGTGGTTACTGGCGCAGATGTACTACATAGCACAAAAATGCATGCAGATCCCTCATTCCTGTATATAGGGGCTAGAAGTTCTCTTTTTCTTAGGAATACTCTGACAGAATAAGCCCTCTCTGTGCCACCCTAATGCCAGGACAGAGATCCGGCACTGTTCAAGGATACCTTTTCCCTAGGAGTCAATTCAAGGAGAAGATTCTCTGGGTATTTTGGATACAAAAATCGGAATTAGTTGAATTCTGCAAGATGAAATTTGAACTAGAATACAAGCCCATGTTTATATTTTATAACCGTACTTTTATAAAAGAGGTTCCCTTACCCATTAATTGAAACAGAATGTCAAAAATTATTCAGAGAAGCACATGAAAAGAGGTCAACTTGTTTTTATTGACATTAACATTTGCTTCTTTACATCTCTTGAGTTGAGGATTCTCTTTAGAGGAAATTTTGAGAAAGATGTAATCCCACATTTCAAATATACCCCCATGCAAACCTTCCCAGTAGATGCAAAGTTATGCCCATAGCACAAAGTCGAGGGCTTCCAGTCAAGCCCCTTGGCTCTGATTGTTTAGGTGATTTGTGTCATTGCTGAGTAGCTTGGGAAGCATACTGAATTTAGCAGAGCTCTAATGCTGTTGTTCAAAGGAAAAACGATAAATACTTCAGAGAGACCTTGTTTCATGAACAAATGTTCATGAGAAAATCCCTCTTTAATATACTATCTTCTCTCACATGTCTATGTGAGCATTTTTACATCTTTCCTGGGACATCTTGCTCTGGTCACTGTCAGAGATAGGTTATTGAAGCAAATTGGTCTTGTTTAGTTTAGCCATCCCTTTGGCAAACATGAAGTGTGGAAGTTGCTATGGAAACTGCTCTTCTTTTATTGAACTGCAGGGGGAAAAAAAAAAAAGGTTGTGTGAAATTAATGCAGAACTTGCCAGTGCATTTATTACCAGTTTTACTGAGAGATGCTGAATGTGTAAGTAGTTTGTCCTATTCCACACAACCACAGTGGCAGTCAGGAAGAGAGTCCATTCCCCTTGTTCCAGTCACTTTGAAAGGCTTTCCTTTATAAAAATAGCTTCATTTTTTCTTTTTTTCCAAAGGAGCACACCTTTCTCATTTAAAAGGTTGCTACTTTTGTGTATAAAGTGGAGAAAAATATCTCCACTGATTATTTAAAGCACTGCATTAATTTGTATCAAGTGTACATTGTCACCAGTACTGTGGTTTCTTATTTCCCTTCTCTAAGGGAAACCCTCTTAAATGTCTACTGAATTATAGCTCCTGCAGTGACTGCAAGCCCGTGCTGTTCTGTCTGAGCCTCCACTTGTTAACAATGTTGTAAATTAGGAATAACTTGATTGCTTGAAAAAAACAAGAGACAACTCTTTTGTTATCTTAGAAGAATCTAAAAGCACAGCCTGTTTATATTACTCCTCCTAATTAATTCCTGAATGAAACTGATGGGAGTGGAGGGGGATGAAAGAAATGGGTTGCTTTTATTAACCCAATGGTTGCTTTTATTAACCTGACAGTAGGGTTGGATGAGACAGCCAAGACTGTCAGGAATACAGACCTTCCTCTGAGATGAGAAAAGGATTTAGTGGCTGAAGGTTTGTCTCCTTTCTTACAGCTTGAAAAGAGTTTATGATTCCCCCTGGAATTGTAAGTGCCTGGTTTTGTTGTTGTTTTGTTTGTTTGTGTTTAAGTTTTGTTTTGTTTTCCCAACTCTAGCAGTCACTATAACAGAAAGCATTGCCTCTAAGTTAGAAATCTTATATTAAATCCTAATCATTTCTGGAGACAGGGTCCCAAACCAAGTATATCAGTTGAGGCCACAAAATTCATTTGCTAAATTAAGGAGCCTAAAGTGTGTTTAATGATTTCTGGACTAAGCTTCAGGAATGCAGCCCAAGGTCGCCAGAGCCAGTACAGACATAACTGAGATTCTTTGTGGTAGACAGGCCCAAATAGACAAGCTCCACGGTGGTCAGCAGGAAAGTGTGTCACACCCAAGCTGATTTTGCTGCAGACTGATCAGAAGGCTGAAACAGGAACAATACCCTGTTTTCATTTTCCATCTAAGTGCTAACACTTTTCCTTCCAAAGAAATCAGTTTGTAATATGAAATTTGTAGAGTTCTTGGTCTTCCCCATCCTTCAAGAAGGGCCAAACTAAGGTCATTCATTGCTGAACTTGAAGATTTTCCATTCATTTTTGGTAGTTAGAGTTAAAATCTAGAGGAGGTGGGGGGAATGAATATAACTCCTCTTCCATGGCCTTTCTTTGCTTCAGCATTGAGCCCTGGCCTTGCTGCTGCTGCTTGTCTCAGTTCAAAGGAGGGCAGTGGAAAATGTGTTTGTCAGGCAAGCTCTGAGACCTTTTTCGGAGTGGCTGGTAGTTAAAGCTGGGCAACTGAATTGGACCAGAGGATCAGGTGAAATCACTGCAAGCTCTGAGGGCTTCTGAGGAAGGTCACTTGAAAATGACTTGAAAATGGTGAGGAGCAAAAGTAAAGATTTTGCTTTGAAATTTCTGGCACTTTTGTTTGCCACGCTTTTTTTCCAGGATCCCAGAAATAGCAGAGCTATCTTCGGTAATTATAAGCCCGAGATTTTTGTAGTTTTGAAAACATTGAAGCGCTGATGCTTGAACTCTTGAATTCCTTGAGACTAATAGGAACTCCTTTAAGGAAACTTCATATTTGAGGGATTAAATGTCCTGTCTTAAATAATGAATAGGATGAGTATTGAATGAAATGAAGACATTAATTTCTGTGCAGAGAAATGCTTAATAGAATTACTGAGTAAATTCCACAAGGAATGCGCACAAGTTCCCTCTCGTATTTAAATGAATAAAGGCCAGGAAGGTTATTATATTAGAGGGAAGGGGGTGTGTCCCGCATAACATTAAAACTGCTGCTAAAAGAAGTATAAATAGCATAATGTTGATTATATCAGCTAAATCATTTTATAGTTTAATGATGAGGAGAAACCAAAGCATCATGTAGTTAATCCTACGTGTTGTTTTACTGATAGACTTTTCAATGCTAAACAACACATTATGGAGTCAGAACTTGACAGGCTTAATTGCATACTTAGGAGTCAGCCTAACTCACAGTTTGTACCTTCTGGGATAGTGGCAGTTTAGAATTAAATATCTCAATGGATTCACTGTATTGATTCTTTATTTTGTAATTATCTCCAAATGTTTATGCAGAGTAATTTCTATAGCTTTCCAGTCAAATGGAAACCCTATTATTTATGAAGAAAGTGGTTAACTTCAGAAAGAATGTCACTGTATCGTGTGTCTTATTCCTGCCACAAACCAAATAATGTCACCTAAAGAAAATAAGCAAGACAGAGCCCTATGGCACCAACTATTGAAAACAACAGCTGCCCAGCCTATTGTTTTATCTCAGTTACTAATGACAGCACTCCAGAGAGCCTTGTTCAGTGCCAAAAAATTAGTCATTGGACAAAGCAAACTTGCCAGAATATTGCTTCTGACCTGGAGCTGAAGTCATGGTGTAGGAAGCAGAGATTCAGGGGGATCTGATTTGGTGTTACAGAAATGGTGGACAACCAGCTTGCTTTTGAGCAACTTTCCCGATTCACTTTGTATAGTAACATACAAGTTTGTTTGGAGGTTTGAAAGTAAGAGATTACTATTTCTCATAATAATAAGAGTAACATGCTAGTTTGTTTCTTTTATGTTATTCTTTTACACTTATTGCTAACACACCCTAATTATGCTATAGGAATCATATTTGAACATGAAAGAAAGCAAATTAGGAAGCAAGAGAATAGAAAATAAGAGTTTGGCATAAAGTATTTGAAAGGGCTGGTTTGGGTTTTAAAAGCTCTAGTCCTCAGCTTGCCAACCTCTCCTTTCAAATTCGGCACAGAGCACATATGAAAATCCAATTTGCCAGTTTTCAGCCTGGTAAGATGTCAAAGATGCAAGGCTTGGAAGTTCCTGAAGATTTGACGTATGCAATATGTTCCCAATGTTTGGGAATCAGAGACCACAGTGAGAGCACATGAGAAAAACACCGAGTATGAAGGTTCCGTAACTGGCCCTGCATAGCTGAGTGTAAAACATCTTCCTCTGAAATGCAAACGTTCCTATAACAGCTTTTAATTTTTTATTTCTTGTTATTGTTTTCAGTTGTTATAAACAACAGTCATTAATTTGTGTAGAATACTCAGTAAAGTGACCTCAAGGCTTGCTTTAAGGAGGCAATATAAATATGATTAACCTTCAAGTTGTCTACACCGATTTGATGAGAAAGGGAACTAAAGCCAGTGACAGACCCACATGATCAAGATAGCTGCATGGTGCCATAAAATACATAGTTCCCAGAAGCAGCTATTCTTAATGGAGGTGCAACCTAAAATCAGATGTGGAGAGGCATTTTGAGCAGCGAGCTGGTGTTACTAACAAAGTAAATTTCATGTATGAGAATTTCATGTCAGATATGCTGGCTGAACTGGAAAATGGTCAGTATAAGTACTGCCCCCTTCACCTCAATCGAGTGCTTGTGTGTATTATATTTTACCAATGAAGTGATTCTGACTTTTTCCAAATAGCTTTATTGTTCTAAGTAGTTACTAAGTTATTTGATCTACGCATTTTCTAATGGCTTTGTTTTGGTGAGCATTTGTTACTTTTCCTGCGGTAAGACTGTTCATTTTCTTTCAGATTACTGGCTGTTAATGGAATCCTGCAGTGCAGCAACACTGAAGATCAGAATCCTATTATGGTAATTATTATACAGAAAGAAAAATGAGACTGTCAATCCTAAGAGATGGGAATGATATGTTGTAAATGTACAAAGTGACTGAACAAAGTGAGGGGATTGAGTAGTAGAGTCAGCTGAGTTTGTCCTAAGTATGATATTGCAAGGGTTTTGATAGTTGCGGATCAACAGCTGATCAAGGGTAGGCAAGGTTGGTTTCAAATTACATTTTTGATCTACTTGAGTCTTTCTTTTCACATATGTACATCCCAAGGGAAGGTGCGTGAACTTGTAGTGCTAGAGTAAAAATTCCTCAAATCATGTTATCCCTGCTTCTTTTAAGTCTGTAAGAGACAGTCTATCTCCTATGAACCCTTCTGTCACCCCTGTCTCTCAGGCCTTTCGGACTGAGCCCAGATATGGGCAAAGATGCAGACGAGGGCAGTCAGAGAAGGCTTGTAGATGCAAACTGCCACAGCTGATACAGCTTTATAAAGCAGCAAGCTGGGAGGTGACACATGGTTATTTGGTTAGAATGGAGTTTAGGAACTGGGGCAGATTTATTCTATTTCTGTCTCTCCCATTGAATTCTTTTGCAACTCTTAGTGATGCATTAAAGCAGAAATCCAATTGTAGTTAAAGTCAGAGACAGTCTTTATATTGATCTTAACAGAAATTAGGTTAGGCCCTTAAATCCCCGAGTTTTGTGCTGTGTGTCCTCAAACCAGCAGACAGTGGTACTAGACAGTGGCTCTTGATGTTTGTGACAGACTTTGAAACTGTCAGATGGTGAGAAGTCAAAAGCATTGTTAATAGCTATACTTTAGGAAGCCAACAGAATTCACCGAGGCCAATGGACCTGGAATGCAAGATTAATTCAAGAAAGCAGTAAAACAAGAAGATGCATTTGATCACACTTCATTGAAGTGTGTGTGTGTGTGATATGAACACTTTTCTTGGCCAAGAAAATGTGAGGATCATGCGAGATCCTGTTAGATGGGCAGTTCTACAGGGTTCTTTTCTATGGACCAATGATGATTTTTATTCTTCAGATGCTCTTATTCATTTCCACCTTTCTTATCTAGAGCTKCTATCAAATTTGAAATCTTCTGTGTTGGTACCTAAAAGCTGGTATGATGGAGTTTTAGAACTATATTCCTGCAATGGCCAGAAATGGTCTTTGTATCCTACAGTGCAGAAAGATGGCTGAATTTAATCAGTGTTTTTCATCTTGTGGTACCAGACCATGTAGTGTTGGATTATTTTCTAAGGGATCAGCAAAAATATAATAAAAATATAATAATAAAAGCAACTCTTTTGTTAGTATTTTATATGTGCTCTATGATAATCTGTTCCACCTCTAGAAAATGCTTCTAGAAGTTTAAGTAGAATATGCAGCTATAGAATGCAACTAGAAAAAATCAAATTTGTTTGAGATTCTTTTTAGATCTGTATTTCAATGCTTGTATGATTCAGAGGCCATCAGGGAAGAAGCAGAGTTAAAACTTTAATAATCTTGCATTTCTGTAGCTATTATTGAAAAATGTGACCCAACATTTCTGCATTTTGAAAAGAAATGCCTCATCAGGAACAGGAAGCTGATGAATTGTGTCTCACAAACCTTTTGGAAGATCTCAGCAATAATCTGTGGTTATTTCTGAGCCTCCCCTACTCTTGTTGAATAAGCAAAGATCAAATCTTATTGTGTGGAGAAATTATGGAAATACCAAGGATCACCTGATAAACAGTGTCATTGATCATTAACTTCACTTTATAGCTCTAGCATCTTTTTGTCATTTGAATAACAAATGGTCTCTGAGCCAATATCAGAAGAAATCTTATTGACCTTTTACAACTGCTTGTGCTTTTATCAAAAAACGGTAACTTTGTCTTCATTAGAATCACTTTAAGTTCTGTATAGGGCCAGGTACTGAACAAAATCTTTCTATATACATGCATTTGCATAGGAAGAAAAAAGACACATAGCAGTTTTTTACTTGAAGCTACATACCCCTGGCTAATACAGTCTGCAGTGGTGAACTGAGAAACACTGCTACGTTGATATTAAGCTCATGCAACACACATGTGTGAGTGTGTCATCGTAGATCATCTGAAATGGGTTAAAATGTGGTCCATGCCTTCAGCTGAAGTTTGCTCCTATCAGTGGTGGTTCAGCTGCTTGTTGGTGTGGTTTGATGACAAGAAGCTGCAGATTTCAGCCCATGCCACTTCCCAATCTTCAGATAGGTAAGCCTTTGTTACCTCTTAGTTGGACTAACTAAGGAATAATTCTGATGTAGCTAAGTGTGAGATGTTTCAGATTTCTGTAGGATAAAGAGTTCTGTACATCCCTCAGCATTTTTGCCTGCAAGCCCATCACTTTACGGTTTCCATATAGTGAAAAGATTGTCTAAGACTCTTGGACAAAGACCAGCTTAAGACTTAAGTATAGAGAAGATCTTTTGGGGAGCTGGTTAAAGACATCTAGATTTTGCATTTTTGTCTCCTGTCTGTAGTGTGAGATAGGTGCCTGACTTGTAAAAAATTCTTTGCATGAGTTCCAGGAAAGAATGAAATTATCCAGTTAAATTGATGGACTCACCACTGTTGATGGTAGAGCATGAGGTCTTTGCCTTTCAAAAACAAAGCTGAGTGTCCATTGCTTTTTAGAGGTAGAGCCACATAATCCCATCAATTGCTGTTACACTGCAGAGCAGATCCTAAGCTCATCTTCCACAGGGAGTTCTATACAGCACAGATCTGTACATGCTGGTGCATATGCCTGGTAGGATTTGCACACTGACCTGACAGCCCGGCTTCCCATCACTCATCTGAACTCATTAGGATGTGCATGTTAATGGGAGCCTGACGTTTCCCTGCCTGCTGCCTCTACCATGTGAGGGAACCTCTGMCCTTCAGCTGCTGTGATCCTTACAGGCCCAGTGACTGTCCTGCTGTACTCCGCTGAGCTGAAAGGCAGTGCATGGATCCTGCTTTACTCCATGAGGACTAGATTCGTCACTGCTGAACTGGGGAGGAGGGATTCTCACCGAATGAGATGCACATTTAGTTTGGCTTCAGTGGGCATCACAGTAATCAGGCAATGAGAAAACTAAGGCAGTGCAAGCATGATCAGAGAGACTATCCTACCCTTTCAGGTCGGCCAGTGGAAAGTAATCATGAGCAGTCTAATGAGAGCACACACACTCCTGCAATGTGAAACCCTAAGCTCACAAATCAATCCATTTGTAGAAAGGGCTGGTTCTAACTCAGCTGTAACATGAACATACAGAATAGGCAGCAGGTCACAATCATCAGGCAAATCTAGTCATTAAGCAGGCATTAAAAACAAAGTTCATTCAGAATTCAGAACTAAGTTCATTCAGAATTCCAATTGAATTGATCTGTAAGGAATTAATGAGAAGCCAAATAATTAAAATGGCAGGTAAATGTGAATTTAACCACATGTCACCATGTGAAATATGTTTCTGATGTTGATGTTTACAGGGTATGAATTTGACCTAGTCGTATTGAAAGTAATGTATTACTGTGTAGCCTCTGTTCTGATGACTTTTTAAATGTCTGGTTTAAACACTGGTGGCAATGCCAGCAATTAATTCCCTACCCGTATAAGAAATGCTTTGCCAGTCAGAGGAAAAAGAGCTTCCTAAAGTGATGCAGTGCCGTATCAGATGGCATTGGAAATGGGTGACAGTGACCCATCTGAGCCTGTCATAGTTCAAATCCTGCCATAGTTCAAATTGATAGGCTACAATATATTCACACCATTCATTTTATTCCATTTAATTTATTTTCTCTGTGAAGCTCATTACAGATAGGTTTCAAGTAGCTTGTCCAGTCTGAATCAGACCAGGGAAGGAGACAGAGAAACTGCTTTTATTATTTTACTGTGCTCAGTATAAAGGCTAAAAGATTTTATTCCTTCTTCACTGTATTGGACATTTTTTTTTTTTTTTCTTGAGCATATATATCACAAGCAYTCTTGAATGAAACACACCAAGGATGGAATGGAGCCATGCTTCTGCAGAGTTTATTAAAGGTAATGTACACTTAAACTCCAAACCAGCAGTTACATGTTCTCTATAAACACAAGTCAACCAACATAAAAAACATAGGACCAGCTTCTCATTCTGGTAACAATCAAGTAATCTTTAATTAAGGTAAAGTGAAATGAAAAGTTGAAAGGGGGGATTTAGACTTTTGTCTAAAAAGGGAATTGGACATGAATCTTAGGAATGCCCTGAAGTATCTTGCAGAAGTACAGAATGTCCCTAGTAAGTAGTAACAACCACRATGTACAAATCAATATGATGAAGACAACAGCTCTGCCTGCTCTCTTCCCATCTCTTTGGGGCACAGTGCTGCATCTCACCTTTCACCATTGCAGAGAAGAATACCAGCAAAAGGCCACATACAAGGGTCAATTTATTATAACTCTAAAGAAAATGAACAAACTTCCTCCAGTCTCTGATCTCCCAGTGAAGATGTTTATTAGGTACTCAGAAAAAAAAGCTTGTGTATATTATTAGAAAACAGTGGCTGTCTTGAGCTGTGTATGCCAAATGCTYTTCCAAGCTTATTATCACAAAAAAAAACAAGACAGAAGGGAACAAAGTAGCGCCTTCTCCATTTGCGTCAGCTGGAGAAGCAGTCATCCCATCACCTTCTAAGGCCTGTTAACTCTTACATGGAAAGGGTGTAGTTTTTCAAAAAGGTAAATGCCTCTTCTTTGGTGCAGCTTGCTCCAACTGACTGCAGCAGAGAGTGCAAGTAGCAAACCCAAGGACAGCTTTCAGCTTCCTATGTGGTCTGGTGACCTTTTTCCTCAGTCAAAAGTCAAAAGTCTTGCTACTTGCCTCAGTTTGATTCTACTCCCTTGAGTCAGGAAAAGGGTTTTGTGTTTTCCTACCAAACTGTCTAAGACGATTAATAATAGTGTGCAGATTTTTTCCATAATCCTTCCTGCTGGCAGCCTCCCTCCATGTGACTGTGTGTCCTGGACTGCACACTGTCTGGAGGAGGSACTCAGGTATCACAGGAGTAAGATCCATGCTCCAGCCACCCATAGTTGATTAGTCGCCGCAGAGGCTCTAGGCATGCAGACACCATTCATGACTGTTTTAATCAGGTTAAAGTTATAGATTTTTAAAGATATTTTAAAGTCACATCTGCCCATATAGTAAAGTACCTTAATGGGAGCTCTGGCCTAGCACAAAGTGTATCTTCTTTGGCTTGCTTATAGTTCTGTGTCAGTGAGAGTGTAAATCATCAGTCTTATCATGCATTTAATCTTCCTTAGAGCTAATAGAGATGTTAAGTCAGAAATGAGAAATACAAGAGGAAAATGTTTTTGTTATCTCAAAACTTTACGTGTTTAATTGCACCTGACTCCAAACTGCTTTGGTGACTTATTTATGGATAAAATCTACAGCTGGTAGAAGCAAGAACTGTGAATTATTTTCTACAGTTGAGACATAAGCCCTCTACTCAGAGCTGCTGAGGCCACATCTGGAGACTGTGTCCAGTTCTGGGCTCCGCAGTACCAGAGGGATGTGGAACTGCTGGAGAGAGTCCAGCACAGGGCTACAAGGATGATCAGGGTGTCCTGGAGCATCTGCCCTATGAGCAAAGGCTGAGAGAGCTGGGCCTGTTCAACCTGGAGAAGGCTGAGGGGGGGACCTGATCAGTGTCTATAAATACCTCAAGGGAGGCAGTGAGGAGGAGGGGACGGCCTCTTTTCAGTGGTGGCCAGCAATAAAGACTAGAGGAAACGACCACAAGCTGAGGCACCAAAAGTTCCACAGGAACTTAAGGAAAAATTTGTTGACAGTGAGGGTGACAGAGCCCTGGAACAGGCTGCCGGGAGAGGTTGTGGAGTCTCCTTCTCTGGAGATCTTCAAACCCACTTGGACACAACCCTGTGCCACGTGTTCTAGGTGACCCTACGTGTGCAGGGGGGCTGGACTGGATGTCTCTAGAGGTCTCTTCCAACCTTAAGGATTCTTTGATTCTATGATAAGCTAGCTGAGCGTGCTTCAACTTTAGTTACCCTGTTCTTCATTTCATTCTCCAACTGCCCTGTCTGCTTTAAGCCTGTTATGTGGTGCCCCTTGCCATTAGCTAGAGCCAAACAAACAGTGATCTGAATACGTTTTGGAACAGTGACTAACATAGTTGGACCTGGTTACGGGTGTTGAGCTCTGTTGCAGCTATTATTAATTTGATGAAATATTTAAACTGAAGTCAATGATGAAGAGAATCCAGAAGAGTTATTTAGCCATGTGCAGATGGAGGATTCATCTGTAACAATAATCACAAAACTTCTGGTATTGCAACATTGAGATAACTTGGCAAGACCATTTATTGAATTTTCTGTAAGAATGTTAAATGTTAAAAAAAATGTTACATGTGTTTTTAAATATGTCAAAAAACAGTCCTCCTTAAGGGTAATTGCCTTTAGTTTTAACTTAAGATATGAGATAAAACTTTTGAATTAAATAACACTTTCCATGTGATAAAGTTCTGAAGGCAATTACCTTGTATTCATATTTATCGCTATCTACTGTAGACTTACATTATATGGTTGTGTTTGGACCCCTTTGCCCTATTCAGTTGAGCTACTCCCCAAATACAACAGTTCTCAATATGAACAAAGATGGCAAAAAATCACATACGTGGTTTTGGGGAGCGTGGAAGCTGTGTTGCTTAGAGGCATAAATGCGATACTCAGGATAGTGCCAGGAGCCATCTGTCTAAAATCCCAGGGATGGGATGAGGAGCTACAGTTAGACCACGTGCTTCATTGTCTGAATTCAGGAAGGGAATTTCTGGACTGCTAGGACGCTGACTCTTTTTAGGAGAAGGAAGGAGAAAAAATGAAGAAATGTAGGCAGGAGTTTGTTTATTCCCATCACTTTCTTTCAATATATTTGTTTGTACAGAAGTTTCTCTATGTTCAGTATTATTTCTGCTATAACCCCAGTTGTTCAATATCCTTCTTAAAGTATGAGGTGGCAGACATGGAAGCAGCCCTAAGCATGATGTAGGCAAAACAGTTTACTAGATCGGAAGAGGGAATACATTTTAGTGTTTGGTTGTACAAGAGGGACATGGATTGAGCACGAGGGGTTGTAATGTCCATGAAGACAGTCTGCTGTTGTGCTGGGCTGTGTCCATCAGGAGGTGCTAAGCAAAGCCATCAGAAATACAAGATTGTTGGTTTATCATATTGTCAGACATCTCCTGTGAACGTTGATCAGAGTGCAAATCCAAATATGGCTTGGACTTTGACCCAGAAATAGTTTACATTCTGCTTTTCCCAGGCATGTGGGTAAGTATACAAGTGCAAACAGGCACTCTCAACTTTACCCTGCTGAAATCTCAGATGTCCCCAGGAAACTGGTTTCAGTGGGCTTCTATTTAACATGTGTAAATTGGTTAATTGTAAATGAGGGTGTGTGCAGATTTTATCTGTGCAACAATAGAGACGATCATAAAAAATGTTCTTTAACTCTAGGCTAGCATCTCATTTTAATATAATTAGAATTATTTATATGAGAATGTATAGTTGATTGGCTCTCTGGCTAAATACAGTTCCTCAGTTTTATCACCGAAGTAGATTTTTTGTCATCATTAGCATTTCAAACTATACCTTAATGAGCATTTTTCATAACTTCATTTAAACAGCTCTCTGGCATTTCATCTAACTTAAATAATGCACAAATCTAAGGAAAATAATTCTTAGTAACACAGAATATCTTCATGTGTGTGTCCTGATGTTTTCTGCTGGTTCTTCTTGGAACAATCTTGATTCATTGCAAAAATAGAAGAAATCTGTTTTGCATTATTTCACATGGTGGCTAATTTCCAGACAATCATTTCCAAATGCATAATGACTGTTCCATTTGCTCACATGCCATCATCACACTGTGAGAATCAGAATCATTTATTTGGAGAAGCAGAGCGTGTAGCCCAAGTACAAGAAGTGCTATATAAAACTCATTTTGATTCTGTTTTTATTAACAGACCTGAATATTCATGACTCTTTTTTTTTAATGTAAGAATAAAAGCAGAAAGCATAAGATATGAGCTAAACACTGATGAAGAAATCAAGTAGTGGAGGTCCCCTTAATGCAGGAGACTGGACTAGACAAAAATTGATTACTCTGAGAACAGCGAGTCATCAAACCCTAGTCAGGTTGTTGCTTTCATAATATTAGAAGCAAGCTAGAGTGTGGTCTTGAGCATATGATGGGGTTTTGAAGGTATTAAATCCCTATATTTGATAATTCCCTAAAAATATGTAGAGTGCATAAAAGTTTGTCATTAAAATCAGAAACTTCAGATATTTTTTGAGGTGGGAGAGTAAAAAAAAAAAAAAAAAAAAAAGTACAGCAACCACTCTGAAAAGCTTTGGCTTGTCAAATGTCAAAAAGCTTTGCATTTTTCCCTTATCCTTTTCTGGATAGTGGTGTTGGCATGATTATCTTTTTCTGCCCGTAAAAATGTAAAGGGCTGTTACAGGTCTCTGCAGTTGACTTGTGCTGTTGGGAAACATATATAAACAAGGGTGGATTTTCTGGGGTGTTTCTTCTCCAGGTGCCATGTGAAGATGCTTTTAACTAAGTGACGTGACTGGACCAGAGCGTCCTCCTACTTTCACATCTGGATTCAGTGGCAATCCTCTTGGTTCTCAGGAATGTGAAACTTCAGGTTTGACTTGTTCAAAGCCCTATTTTCTATTCCAGTCATGTTGAGACAAGCCCTGTAGGATGTCTCACAACAGGGACAGAGCACAAATAACAAACAGTTTCTGCTTTTAGAGAAACTCGCATTGTACCAAGGAACAGCARTCACTGACCATTTAGGTATTTCTGACTGAACAAGATGTCTTTAAATTAAGTCCCTCTTCTCATATAGGACTTAGAGTACGAACACTTCAGTCTCCTAACTTAGCCACTAAACAGACAACAGAGAAAGGAGTGATATTGAGTTGTTGGCCAGGTGACAGAGTTACACTTCTACCATGGTACTTGGTCAGGGAAGCCCGTTTCTTTGGGATAGATGTCACAGTGAACAAACTACCTTTCAGAGGGGGTAAGAACTGATGAGAAAACTAAAATACTGTATTGGTGAATAAATCTGCACTTGATTCTCAGATGATTATCCTGGTTCAGGGAACTGCTTATGCTGAGAACTGGTTTGTGATACAAGGGACAGAGCACAGTCACACAGCTGGAGGCAGGCAGAGGTGGAACTTGGGCAGCCTGATTTTAGATCAGCAGCAGCTTGGTCACTTTTAAGCATTACTGCATCTAATTGCCATTAACTGCTGAAAAAGACATTTTTGTTCCTCTTTTTTTGCACCCATGCCTTTCTTACTGCCTCTCTTGAGAAAGATGTAAGAACTGCTCAGCTCCAGCTGTTCAAGTCAGCATACTGATCATATGCATGGAGAAGGGCTAGGACTTCTTGGCAGCAAGCTAGACATGACCAGGAGAATGACTGGGGGTAATAAGACCAGTCTCCCAGTGCAAGTAATTCTAGGATTTCAACAAATTGTACTTTTATGCTTTTTTTATTAAAGACAGGGGTTTATTAAGGATGCTCATCTTGAAAAGAAAGATAGCAAACATTTGTTTTATCCCAAAAGAAAGATACAAACGTTACCAAATGCCAGAGAGAATTCCAGGACTTCTGGGAGTACTCAGTGATATCATTCTTCACAGGATGCGTCCAGTTAGAACTGGAACATAACTCAATTATGTTTAAGTATGGAGAGGTAATGAAGCGTATAGTAAATATTATTGTTTCATTAGCAGCTCTGCACTCTGCATTTAATTTAGGTAAGGATTTCTGCACAAATGGGAAGTGTTGCACTCTTTCCTGCTAGCATACCCCATGTAATAATTGTGGTTTGCACCTGTGCCAAGACACTATGTGGGTCCTACCTTGCAACTGCTGAGTTACAAAGGGGAAGACTAAATGGAGCGGTAGTACAGAACAGTGCATCTCAGATATCCTTGGGGTGTTTGCTGGGAGAAGGAAGTGGTCAGTGTCCTCATTTTTTTCTGACTCGCTCTTGAGCACGGATCACAGCACCTACAGCAGGTTTGGAGCTCAGGCTTCTACAGCTCTCCCTTCCTCCTCCTCCACAGACAACATGATGGCCACATAAAGACAAAGATTGTTGAGCCAAAAGTCCATACTGGAAAGAGAAAGCTTCATTTCAAATTGCAGTACCTTTATGTTCTTTGTTCTAGACTAATGTGGGAGCTCATTTTTTTTATGAGCTAATAAACTTATCCCTTGTAGAGCTGTTTTATCAGACATTTGAACATGTCATCCCAGCCACCTGAGTGATATTTTAAAAATGATTCTTTTATTAGAAAAAAAGAGTTTCTGCTCTCTTTGCTCTGATAACACACCATTTACAATTGCAGTTTGGTTCAAACAAAGAATTTCTGAGAGGAGAAAATAAAACTTTTGCATGCAATTTGTATCTTCAGAAACTGGACAAAAGAAGCAGCCTAAATTTGTAAATGAGGTAGATCACAGTAATGAGAAGTTACTCACCATAAGTCGTTACTGCATCCTAGCTATTTTTATTCTGACAGCTCCAAAGAACTATTCGCGTTGTTTTTAGGGATGATCCTAGGATTCTGCAGCATAGCACAACACGAGGAGTAAACTTCCTGATGTCGTTCTGTGTGAGCTGGTTGCCTTTGAGCTTCCCTGGCATTGGCATGGCTCTCTGGAAGTTACCGACCACCAGGCAGCCACAGGAGGACAACTGCGTTAACCGCGTGTGGCCTCATGTCTGTCAGAAACCCTGAGCAGGGCTGACTGACTGCATTGTCCTGTGCCGCTCTGGGAGAACGTGTTCTGTATGTGCAGTGTTCATGCTCCTGTGTGTGGTGCTGTGCCGACATAGGGAACAGTATCAATTAAAAACGTTAGCTGTAGTGCTTCCTATATAAACTTAGCTTTTCAGATGTAGCTGTGATTTTTGCTTGTGTCTGATTCATGTTCTGGTTTACCGGCTTGTTCTTCTCTCAGTGATGGCTCTTGGCCTCAGGAAGAGGAATGTAGTTCTCTTACTTGAAAACCACCACTAAACAATAAAACAACATCTTCTGATTTAATGTCCAGTGGCCAAATGCCTGCATCTTTAGTGTTTAATTAAAAGTTCTCCTATCAATCAAACTGTTAATGTATCCACTGTGGATAATTGTTGAGCAGAGGTTGGTGAGCACAGGAATTTGCTTGTGTGGAGGGAGATTACAAAACAATTTGTAGGGGAGCCATTAGTAATATGCACAATTTGCTGTATAATTTTGTCTTAGACCAGTGGTCCAGCAAATGCAATCTCTTGCCTCCAGCTCTGTTCAAGACACTCCTTTTTATTTACTTTGTTAAAAAAAAAAAAATCCTTCAACAAAAAAAGTCTTTCAAGAATGAGACAGAAACAACTATATTGAAAGCATAAAAGAACACATATTTTTCTTCCCAGTCAGATGGGGTTCTCCAGTCAACAGAATTACTGAAAACTCCTGCTCATCCCAGTGTCTGTCTGTCTACCTGTTGCCTGCCTTTCTACCCTTGATGTGTCGTCACAGACAGATCAACAGACTGTGGTTGTAAAGACTGCGTCTATTCCAAAGGTGAACCTGCTTGTGAGTGGCTTCCCTCTTCCACTCTCCATCCCGCAACTGGTCATACTGTTAGCAAAATAAGACAGGGAGAAAAGTGACTTCTTAAAGGGAATGGAAAGTGCATGGCAAAATTGGACTTTGCATATCAAGGTCTTACAAGGTTTTACAATACTTCTATATTCATACAGTAAATTGGAGATGATAGGGCCATTTCCTCTCTACTTACATCATGTGGTATTTTCAGCAGGGTGCCATCCAGTCTTTTTTTGCTTGGATATACCTGTGGGATCTGACCTGAAGTGAGCCACATACATCAGTACTAGTGTTTTAAATGTAAAAACTATAACTCTTGGTCTTTCTATCCATATGAACAACAAAGGGGAGTTGCAAAATTTTTCTCATAAATATCAACAAGGCAAATCTTATATGGAAATAAGAAACAGTGATTAAGAATCGATTTGCGAAGCAAGGGTTACAGACTTGTTTGTTTTCTCACACCTGCGTTCCACTTTAGCAGAACAATAAAGGCATATCTAGTGTGCCTTCCCACTAATTATATAATGCACTCAAGGGAATATGATCAATAGAGGCTTTTAAGATCACACCAACATTTGTCCAATTATCATACCTAATGGCAACATGTAGTTCCTGCAGCATGTGTCTTTATTCCTTGGTAGGTTACAGATCCATTCAGCTCTTTGCCTATTGATCCAATAGTACCTCATGTGGAACAGAAACTTGCTTGTTGGCAGGTCTTAATTATGAAACCAGAAAAATATTTTGTTATCTTTGCAATATCTAGCCAGCTCAGATGATAAAAAAATCTTGCTTGGAGTATGGCAAATTTTGGCTGACTTTGTAAAACAAAGCAAGAAGCAGTATGTCATTGTGGCTTGTACAGGTAATTGATATCTTGTGTTCACAAGTTCTCTGTGTACTTGCAGCTTTGATTGCATGAAGCATCTTCAGCAACGTGAAGAAGGACCCTGCACTGCTTAGCACTCTGAGCAAAGAGTAGTCTTAATTTGGTAGTCGAAGTAGGTATATACTCACTGTGTTGCTGAGGAAACCTGCAGCGTTGTGAAGCTTGAGGCATGTTTACTTCTGTGACATTTTGTGGGGGTGGAAAGACTTAAAGAAAGTGGCAAGATCATGCATTGCTTAATCAAATATTTTCTTGTCTGTCTCCTCTGGGTATTCATGGTTACGAGTACAAGCTGATGAGTAAGGGCAGTGTTAGATGCTAATTGCTCCCACTCATTGTATTCACTAAATATTTTTACTAGTTATAAATTACAACAGAAGAAATATTGTCATGAATCCAAAACCATCTTATAACTTTATAGTTGTCACACTCATGCTCACTACCCCTATTTATCACTTTCCAGCGGTGTTATAACCTGAACTCTCTTCTCTCGTCTCCACACCCTTGCCTAAAGGGAAAAAATCAAAACGTGGTCTGTCTAGAAATAACCTGAGTTTTTGCCTAACCCTAATTGCAGTGTAGTTCTGTCGTGCAGAGAGTGGTTGCAGTGTTGTCCAGCACACTGCCTTTGTTTTCAGTAGTTCCTCCCGAACCTGTGCTATGAAATACGACCCTTCTTGTGACCCACATGATCCAGGAGGAGAAGCAGGGACTCAGGAAGTTTTTGTTGTCATTAAAACAGGGAATGGCCAGACCCTAGCCAATTCCAACTGTCTTATCCATTAAAAAGATAAAGATAACACCATTCACTCGCCTATTGTCTTGTTAGCTATCTGCAGGCTTAAAGTTATTTCTGTGGTCGGTAGGAAGTGCTCAGCCACCACAGGACAAAAACAATCCCAGGTAACAAAACCCAAACAAATACGTCCAGGCAAAGTTTGGAGGAATACTTAGTTTTAAGAAAGTTCTTTGGGTCAGATTGGATCCATGCTTGGATCACGGCCTTAGGAAAAATCCACAGCACTGGGATGCTGGAGCTTTTATACTTTGTCTCTCAGCAAATTTTGCATGTGAGATGCTTCTTTCTCTTTTAGTGGGAAAGAAAGAACATCAGAAAGATGAGATACATATCACTGTACTACCACATGTATTGGGGTAGGGGGCATGGGTTTGGACAAGTAAGAACTACTTCCATAGAAGACCTGTCCCAGGAGCTGCATTTGCTCGGTCTGAATGAAGTGAATAGTTCCATCGTGGCCATCACCATAACAGAACTTATGCTAATAGAAACATAATATCCAAAACTCCCATCAAGTCAGTTCAGTATCCTTGGAAATAGACTTCAGTGTTGAGATATTAGACAAGGTGGGGGGAAGATAAGAAGAGATATTTCTTTGATGATGCTATCTCTTCCAGTACAAATGGAAATTTTAGTTGTTTCTGCTTTTGTCTTGTATTTTTATTTGCGTTTCCTGATATTGTTACATAAGAGTATTAGAACGAAGGACCCAAGGGATCTGCATGTCTCATAATGAGGCCATTAAATAGGCCATAAATCTTATACTCAGTTTTAAAGATCGTAAAATTTGCAGTCTCGTCATTATTGTTGACTCTTCTTCCATCATTTCTCTCAAAACAATTTCTCCTGTATAGAGGGCTTGTAAGAACATCCAGTTTTGTTCTCTTAAAAGTTATTACAGTAGACTGGATTGAGAGAGTTTGTGCAAACTTTGAATTTCTCTTGTGAAACCTGGGAGTGCCGCGCCTCAGGGAAGTGTGACCAAGTACACGGCGTTGACCTGCTTGAATCCCTGTTGTCTCATCCACAGACTTCATTTTCTGTGTACCGCCTCAGAAAGATGACACAAACCTGGCAAATTTTGCTTGAGCTGAAAATGGAAACGTGTTTTTCTCTGTCCCAGAGTATGAGAACTGGAAGTTTAGCACACATTGTCACAAAGAGACAAATTCATTATGCTACCGAATCATACCTTCCAAGCTGTCCATCTGAGTATTGATCCCCTGTTCCTGAATAAGTAGACTCTGCAGTTGCTCATAATTATTCTGGGACATCTCATTCCAGTGACTGGATCAATATTGATGTACATGGGCTCTGGCTGCGTGTTCCTGTCATGCCTCGGCACCTTCACATCACCTATTGTTCATCAAGAGCCCAAGGAAGTAATTTGCAATGGTGGTGAGAATGCTGCCAGGCACTTCACACTCATTTAGGTCTCAGCTGGGGCCCAGTGTGCTGTGGATTCAGTCTTCATTTGTAATGAGAGTCAGTATTAACTTCACACTGTCCCATACACTGAGGCTGGAAGATTTTCCCTCACTGTTCCCCTAGGTTGTGTGTGATGCCTGTGGGCTACTTGTCCTGGAGCTCTTTTGGAGCAGAAATACAATGGCCTTGGTGTCACCCCGCTTCTATGGCAAGGATAAATGTAGATACATAAGTGTTGAAATGTAGATGTATACATGTTCCACCTTGTCATCCAGAGGCTCAGAGTAAACCCATCACGGGGCAGCAAGGGCTGGGAGAACATCCTGCTTGGGTAGGGCCCGGCCCACTGCAGCAGAGTGCAGAGCAGGGACAGCAGCCAGGAGGCCAAGTATTTGGCAAGTTCGTGATTATCAGACGGGTCCAAAGCCGGGAAGTCAATCCGCATGTGAGAGTCGGGGTTCAGTCTGGTGATAGTAGCCAGGGTCTGATGCAGCCCAGTGGTGTCTAAGCAGGTCACCAGCCAAAAGGCAGGTGTGAGATGAGGCTGGAGTCAGTCTCGAGGTCGGGATCCAGATGAGCTGGGCACAGGTGTTTGGTGACAAGGGTGGAGAGCGAGGCCCTGGCAGTGCAGCTTGGCCAGGGGCGGGAGAGCCAAGGCCGCGGTGCAGTGGAGCCTCTGGGCCCAAGGGCAGGCGCTGCGGCTGCAGGCGCTGTAATCTTTCATTCATAGCAAATAGTGTGTTTACATTTACATTTTTTTTACTTTTTTTCTTTTTTACATTTTCACATTTACATTTTATATTATGTTCATAGCAAATAGTTTTGCAGCCTGATCTTCTGTTTCCTTGACTTTTTTCCACCGCAACTGCTGCAAGATGTTTTGCTGGAGAGCTTTGGCTTTGTGTTCCCAGCAGCACAGGGCAAGGGAAGTCTCCACCCAGGCTCACAGCGTACCAAGGAGCTCCAGGTCACCGCTTCCCTCTGTTCTTGATGCCCTTCCTCTTTTTCCTATGCCAACCTTCTCCTTTTATACAACGTGCTGTACAAGGAGGAGGAGAGAGCTGAGCAGTAAGCAAGTATATTCTAAAGCTGTGGTTGCAAAATGGAGTGGTGCTCTGCCAATAGCTTGCCCAGAGCGTTAGGCCTCTGCTGATTTTAAGTGTCTTCTGAGTCTATGCTATGGACAAAGTCAGATCCGCATTTGCTAGTCACAAAGCCTGGTAATTATAAAGTGGTCAAACCAGGGTGTGAGTTTGTTTGATTTTTTTGGAAGTTTCTGAAGTTTTGGTTCACTTACTTTTCTTTTTATTACTATGAAATGCAAATCAGTCTCTTCTGTGGATGCAATTATAATGGTAAGAGGAATCCGTACAGTGGGATAGCCAAGATTTGGCTTTGACTCAACATGTTTCTATCCTCCATTCTTACCAAGTTATTTTATTGCAAATTCAGTTCTGCAGTGGTGAGCTAATTGGAGAATGTCAAAGAGAATTTTTGGTTAGCACACTGGGATTGACCACCTAACGTTAGTGACCTTGGTGTAGCAGTCTGGATAGCAGCCTGTTAAGTGCTTTAAAACCTGATGCATCTCTGGATGCTGTAAACGTTTGAGATTGGAGATGGGCTAGATGGCTTTTTAGAATGAGGGTTTTGAGCGCTTTATTTAGCCTGGAAAAAGAGTGGTCACAGCCCTTTTTATATTGTTAGAAAAGCGACCGGAGCTTTGCTAAAGCCTCATGCTGTGTATGAGGATCTTGTCATTCACAGAAGCAAATTTAGCTGGAATAGACCCCCCTCCCCCCCCAAAAAAAAAAGAAAAAGAGAATTGCAGAAAGGTGCAGTGACCTCATCCCTGTCTACACGTTGTTATTTGGGTTCTGGATTCAGATACTGCAGATTTGGATGTTTGCATCCATTGTGAACTTTGCAGCCTGAATCCGTCACTAATTCCAGTGTCAGTTGCTCACATCAGATCATCTTTTAGTTCTGTGATATACTGTGCAGCAAGGCACATAGTGTATCTAATGCTGCTTTCAAGCCACTCTCATTGCCTTTCCCTCTCTCACACACACAAACTTAAAAGGGAAAACAGACTTTTTGCATTCTTACATTCCTTTTTTTCCAGCCTGATTTGTGCTTCTCAGTAGATTCTGAATATTCAGCTCACATAGCACAGCCAAAGCAGAGGCCTACATCTAGCAGCCCCTTGAAAGCAAACAGAACATGCTCTATACAAGACTGTACTTCACAATCTGTCCCCTGAATCAGCTCGTGTAGCCTGAGTAACTCAAAGCCCTGCAGAGTTTTAGTGTTTAAAAGAGCCCTTAGGGATTTCACCTGATGTTTTTAAAGAACATTATCGAGAAAAAAAAATGCTGCAGAAATTTATTCGTGAATTAATAATAGTTGAGTTTGTATATGAAGTGCTGAAGACCCAAACCTCTCCATGGTTCTTGAATCTGCCTTAGCACACAACTGATTGAAGTAAGGCCCCCTTTTTACTCACGCATGTCCTACTTGTAATTCCCAGTGTTACAAGCTCAGCTCCATGTGTAACTGTTCTTGCACACAGTTCCAGAAGCACAAAGCAGGAGCAGGATGCCAGTTAAACAGTGCTAACCAAGCAATAGAAACAGGCAGGAAGGTCCCTATTGTCCCAGACGATGACAGACACAGTCAGTCTGGATGATGCCGTGTTGTGGGAGATGCTCATAATAGTTCGGATTGATGAGCTATTTGTCAGCATTTGATTAATTGTCGTGTTGCTGGTCATAGTGTAGCTGAACATTGCAGGAGCACTGCAGGAGCAGTGTGAACTCTAGAGACAGAAGCATGAATAGGACAGGGAGGGGACAGAGAAAAACAGTATTTGCAGTGTTCATAATTACCCATCTTGTTCTGACTGCCTTACCCTGGGCAGTCCAGGCATTACAGAAGTATTTTGCAGAAGTTGATTAGTTTCTTCTCTTACTGCTTCCCTCTTCATGGGATCTCTGAAGAACTGTTCCTGCTGCATCACATACACCTGTGTGAGTGCCAGATTGGGTCAAGGGGAAACACACACCACCACAGAGACCTTGGCAGATTGCAGAGCCTTGCTTGGCAGCCTCTGCCCTTGCGTGGTGAAGTAGTGACAGTGGAGATAGCTGGGGCAAAGGCAACTGTGCAGTGCCTTGTGCAGCCCTCCCTTCTGGGACGCGTTCTGGAGTGCACAGAACGGGCATCCAGGTTTGCCCCGCGCTGCTGTGGCAGGGCTTGCAGCAGCCCTTACCTGCACCAGGGAGTCAGAGGACGGCGGCGGGGAGGGGGGGCACCGGCCCAAGGCTTGTCCCAGAGCAGAGCGGAAGGTTTGCTCTGCAGCACAAAGTGAAACCCAGGACGTTGCTGCCCCCCAATGCTGGCTGCCTGACTTCCTTCTCTGACTTGTGCTTAAAACTTCCAGGAATAATGTTGACACTGTTGGAACAGACACATCAGGTTTCCTTCTACAAAGTGGACTTAAAACTTCTTGGACTTGGATATTTTGCCCAACTGCCGTAGATGATCTCATAAAATATATAATAATCTCTACCTACACACTGTGCCTTGTTTTCAAACTAAATACACCATGTAACATACACATGTGCATATCCATGCTCCTAATTTAATGTATGTACCCTGGATTTATGTAGTAGAAAGAATTAAGGTATCCATCCATTTGCTGTATGGACATAACCAGGTCACTCTGAAAGTGAATTACTGGGTTTGAAATAGCAAAGAGGCATTGGGGATAGGACATGTGTTTAAGGAACACATGCTGAATTTGTTCTGCCTGGACACTGGTGGTGTGGGAGACAAAACCTGCAGCCCTGGTACATTGCTCTGAGCTTTTGMTTTCCTTTTGGCATTGTGGGGCATGAGGACCGTCGGCTATCTGGAGCACAGGAGCTGTGGACCCTTTAGACAGGGAGCACAGCAGGCACCTGTGAGGCAGCCCCCAAGCGGATCCTGCAGTAGAAGACCCAGACACGTGTGGACAGGAGGCAAAGGGAGCTGCAGGGCAGCACAGCACAGCAATGCAACTGGAAACTCTTCTCCCGAGCTGCTCTTGGTGCTTGTGCCAGCCTGTGCCCACTCCTCATTCCCACCTTGGCATGTTGGAGAGCTCCTTTGGGCTCCAGCTCTCTAAAACCAGCTCCAGCTTTGACCTCTGAGTCAGAGAAAACAGAGAAAACATCATTATCTCTGCAGCAAAGCCCTGTTTAGTATGGGTATTGTGACAGGGGAAGTTTAAGCAATTGCACTTTCTTGATCCACCCAGCACACTTCCTTCTCCCTTCACTTCTGCAGGGATTTCTGCACCACTTCCAGTGAGAAAGGCCGAGCAGAAGCCCTGGCTGTGATGGGAGGGACGTGATGTGGCGGTGGCACCAGGAGGTGGCACTGCTGGGCAAGGAAAGGCCTCCTGCCGCTTCCCCGACCAGGCTTTCAGCCTGCTTCTCAGGAGAGCCCCGGGAATCAGCTGTGTCCACCCAGAAAGTAAGAGGAGAAGTGCAGGCAGGCAGAAGGGGGCAGGAGAGATGGGCTGCTCCTTCCTAGGAGCTGCAATGCAGTGTGCAGGAGCGGGCGCCTGCCTCCTCTGAGCCTCATGCTCCTGTCTCTGGAGATTTGGGAAGCATCCTCCACATCTGGGCGGGTGTAACATCAGGAAACAGTGGCTTCATCAAGATGGGAAATGCTGTATTAGTTCTAGCAGTTCTGCACCGATTTTGTAGAGCTTGGACTCGGCTGGATGAAAGGCCTTCAAAAAAGCAGGTCATCCTGAGGCAATGCGAAGGGCATGAGCTGCAGTGCAGCATTGCAGGCAGACAGGGAGCCAGGGAGGCCAGCTGAGAGCTTTTGTCACATTAGGTATAGAAAAAGCTTGATCCTAGACTTTTATGCTACGACTTTTCTGCCTCAACAAGAGGAAGCAAAGCTCTGGAACTAGAACCAAATCTAGAACGAGCGCTGTCCACACTACAAAAGCATCTGCCGTGTTGAGCGGAGCCCTGTCTCTTACTGCCTGTGCCCTGTGCTATGTGCATTGCAGTCTGGCTCAGGCTCTGCGCGGAGAGAGCTCCTGCGCTGGAGCTGCTGTGAGGGCAATTCCCTAGCGGAGGGACTGAGCCACCCCAGCACGGGGCCGAGGTGGGAAGGAGCTGCGCTGCTCAGCACAACCCTGCATCTGGCTTTCCTCAGCAAAAAGTCACTTGGCAGCATCTTTGCCTTTGCTACCAGGAAGGTGAAAGACTTGGATATATATAAACAGTTTACAAAGCAACAAAATAAAATGTGATTTCTAAGCTAATGCAAACAATAACGTCTCTCCCAGAGATTTTGCATTTGGATCAGGGCTGGCAAAGGTCTGACCAAACAAGTCATGCATTATTGAAATTATGATTTCCCTCCTTGCTCCCCTGTTCAGGCCTGGGGCAGGAGGCCAGGGGAGGTGCAAATGTAAGAGCAGTCCAAGAGCTGCTGTGTTGGTGAATCAGGGATCAAGAGCCAAGCTAAGCTGCTGAAAAGAGAGGGAATGGAAAGCTTGGGCTCTGCCAAAAGCTCCGCAGAGTTTTCTTTAATCCTGAGAATGCAGATCTGCAAACTCTGCACCCAGTGGTTGCAGATTCCCAAAATCTCTTTTGCCTGTATCCCTTCCATATCTCAGCCAGGCACCACTTTGGCTCTTTCTGCTTGGGCTGTGATTTACTTAGCATGTGTGTAACATCTTTCTGCCAGGTTGTAAGAAGAAAGATGCTGTGGCCAACACTCTGTGGTAGGAAGATTGATGTGGCTGCAGGGGGCCTTGCTTCTTTCTTTCTGCACTGAAAGGCCTTTCATACCTGAGCCATTTAACCAAACTCATCCGGAATCAGTAGAGGTTGTCCAGCAATATGACTGTCTCTTGTGGCCGTGTCAGAAAAAAAGCTCATGATCTTGAGCAAACCAGGTGGCAGGACTTTTTTTTGCCCAGCTACACAAGATTAACTTCTAGTCTTACAGCAATACCTTTTCTTGATTAATGTCAGGGAGCAGGAAGCAATTATACCAGGCTGAAAACAATGCCAAGGCAGGAGCTGCATTGCTTGCAGGCAGCAGTCCTGGTCTCAGCATGGGCACAGCAGGCAAGGGAGGGCAGCAGTCCCCTGCGTGCACTACCAGTGGTCTCGGACTCTAGCTGGCAAAGGCCAATTATATTTATCAGCTTCTACTCCACTGTGCAGAGACCATGGCTGGATGCAAAGTGGAGAAGTGCAGCATGAGCATTAATTCTGTGCAGCTGCACTTCTCAGACTGAACAGAGCTGCTAGCAGCAGAGCTGCTTGCAGGTGCCATGAATTCCCTGGGAAGGAGAGTTGCTAAGAAGCCCTGGCATGCCGGTCTGCACACCTGCCACTGCTCTGAAACACTGGAAAACAAGGTGATCCATCTTTAACTGGGCTACTGTTAATAGCAAAAACAGCTTTGCTTTTCCCATGTGGCATCAGATGGAAGCATAGAGCAGTCTTTCTCCTAGTGCTGTCACCCGCGCCTTCATCCCCAAAACAAAGACAGGAAGAGATATTGTCCATCTTGTACATATCCTAGCCATCACTGGGTATCAGGGCTGCTAGAAACACATTTTGTGGAAGTATGCAAGATAGATAGATTTTACATACATCCGTATCTTAGAAGATGTAGCATTTTATTCACTTTCGTGTTTTTCTCCATTTCGTATTTCCATTTTCCATTGACCAAAGATGTTAATTCTTCCAAGCATCTGTCCTTGTGTTAACCTAGCACCAGGGCTTTTCCTGTGGGTGCCCCCAGAGAAACAGCATTGCCTGGGTCCTCCAGAGCTGTCTCGTACCACATGTGTTCCCCTTCCTTCCCCATCCCTGGAAATGTGCCGTCCCTGTTACAGGCTGCCTGAGCTCTGCTTTGTAGGAGAGTGCTTGAGGCATTTACAAGACATCCTTGCAGCGTCCAGTGGCCATTCACATGTCCCTTGTGACATCTGGTGACCGTCCATGTCTGTGGGAGTTTTGCCTTTGCTTTCATTAGCCCCAGATAGAGACTTTCAGGGCACCAAAAATATTTTATTTTTTTTAACTGATCAGTAGCGCTTGAGATTTTGGCTTTGCAGAAGTAGTCAATAGTCCGCAGGAAGTCAGTTTTACTGTGAATTCATTTGCACTATCTGCAACATTTCTTCAAAGAGCCTCAGAAAAAAAGGGGAAACCATATTTTTAATCATTGTTACTATTGTTCTTACTTGCAGTGTAGCAACCTCAATGTTACTACAGTGAGTGTTCACAGGAGGCAGTGAACTCTGAAGATCAAAATGCATTAGTTACTATATGCTTACATTGCATTGTTATGCAGAGAATGAAGTGATCCATGTAAAAACTATTTGTAAATCTACTGATGTGACAAAGTCGTATAGGACTTTATCGGGGTTAAAAAAAAAGAGGATAAGCATGTACACATTAAAAGAAAGATTCCTTTCTCTCCCTCCCTTCCTCTTTCCTCCTGATCTGGGAGAGAATGTGGTAAGGCTGAAATGACAGAAATGAACTGCCCCCCTCACGCTCTGGGGCCAGAAGGGGTTTGAGCCTAACAGTCCACTGGTCTGTTAAATTGTGAAGCTGGGGAAACACCCCAGCAGAGAACGCCGTCCAGCAGCCTGTAGTGAAATGGATGCACAATAACCTTCTTCAGAAACTCTGCAAGCTTTCTTAGGTATTTATCTGGTTATTGTCTCTCTGCCTCTGTGGTGTATGGGAACTGGCCGGTATTTTTGCACAGAAAATCTGCAAGAGTGTTGCTATGTGGCTGATTGGTTTGGAAATGTCGCACGGAAAGGACTATATCTTTGTTACAATTTGCATGAATTACTTTTGTTTTCTTACCTTGCTAGTCTGGTTTGGATTGCTTACACAAGGCAGAGCACTTTGCAAATGAAAGTGCATTATTTTTCATCACATTATTGCATTACACCATTATCTAGAGAGTAAAGTGCATCCTTCCAGGTATAACAAGCTGTAATTTCATTGAAGGCTCCCTAGAATTTCTGGACCACAAGAGCAAAGCTGCAGCAATGTAGTCACAGGAGCCAGAAATCAAATTATAGCCTATCTAATACCCAATGGGGGAAACACTGTTGCTCTGATACATCCCAGATGGGATTAGGTGTTTTTAATATACTGAAACTGGATGGAAACATGAAACCTTGCCTATTAAAGACATTTCAAGCCACAGCAGCCTTTCAGAGTCATCCCCAGCATCCCTTCCCTGTCCTTGGCTTTAACCCAGCACAGAGCCAGGAGTCTGGCAATGAGGGCTGGTTATCTTCTCGTGCTGCCTGAGGAGGCTGTGCCCTGCTGCGTGAGCTACGAGGAAGAAAAGTGAAGGGAAACCTAGAAAAAATGTTTTGTGCAACCTAAGGTAGCTGCTGGCTTCAAGGGCCATGGCAGCAAGGCACCTGCTGGCAGGGTGTGTGGGGAGTCCTGCTTACAACAGACTGAAAGAATCTCATGATAGCATGAGAACTTCACGTTTCTGAAGTGCTGGGGTCTGCACAACAGGCCCAAGCCAGACCTGACTTACAGATGAATTCTATACTGCCTCTGCTAGTTATGTAAAAATAGATGAACCTTGTACAAAGACTCACCAAACCACTTATGCTAACTGTTTTAATGCCAAACCGGATGTTTTAGAAATTTTTGCATGCTTTTATGTAATTGTCTGCAAAATATTTTAGGGAACCCTCCCAGCCGCGGCCTGGACTCTGGCCAAGCCCTGGTCCCAGGTGGTCGGGAAGGCTGCCAGCAGATTGCCGCCCAAAAAGATATGCAAGTCATTCTGGCTTGCTGATTTGGCTCTGTAAAAGCTGGATCCTCTTGACCTGACTTTGGAGACCTCACATATGGGTGGACGCACCGCATAAGACCTCCCAGTTGCCAGGAAGGTTCTCCAAATTGTCGCCGCAACAGGGGCTCCCCAGTGACTGCAGATCTGGATGATGGTAACGTGTTTAGGCAAATGGTGATGTATCTTTTTCTTAATCACTGTTCTCTTTCTCATATAGTAATGGTTAGGTGCATTACCTTGCTTATTTTGTTTGTTGCTAAAATCGAGCGCATAGTAAGCTTATTGTTTTGTTAAATGTATCATTTCATTTCTGTATTATTTAATATTGATAGTAAATACAGCATTCTTTCCATTGGCATCTGGTTCTTTCTGTCGCCCCCGTCAGTTGGCAATACAGCTTCGCAGCCCAGCTCTGAGCCCTCGTGTTCTGTAGCTCATTCTCGTTGTGCCAGGGGGCTGTGTGCAGGGCAAGAGGCACTGTGTTCAGCCCAGGCTGAAGTGCAGAGATGCGGTAGCCAGAGCTTGGCTTAAACTCGCTGCTGAAACACGAGCAGCTGCCTCGCTGTGCACCGGTGTGGCATCAGCATCAGAATGATTTCAGATCCAGGATTCTGTAAGGTGTTTGTACAAAACCGTGGTGCCAGGGACTAAGGAAGTCCCAAACTAAGAACTACAGCCACAAGAAGGGGTCCTGCCTGACAAGGCACTGAGTCATACCTGACTCCAGGAGTGTCAGGTGCTCACTGATGCAGCACCTATTTTCTTAGACATCTCCAACCTAAATCCCACTGTCCTTCCTTGCTCAGCACACCTGAGGAGGCCATGGCCCAAAGTAGCTCGGCAGAGGAAAGAAGCCATTGAGGACATTAGGAGGTAATTAATTCAGATAATTTCCTTTGTGAGATTTTCCAGAAAAGTGAGAAAGAGATACTCAAATGCTCAGTGTGGGGATGGTTGCGCTGTTCACTGCTGCAGCACATCAGTGTGCTGGAGCTGTGCAGGGAGAGAGCTCCCAGCCAGCCCGTCCACCCCACGCTGGCTGCATTGGTTCTCCCAGGCCTCCCCCAGGACTTTTATCTGTCCTCTCCAAAACATCTGTTCTTTCCATCAGATCAGCCTCATCCCTAGATCCTGCAAGGCGTGCAGTGCCCAGCCAGGCCGCAGATGACAGGTTGCTGATGAAAAGGTGCAGGGCTCATTCGACTGCKAATGCACGGAGGAGGGCAGTGAGAGGAGTGAGGCGCCCAAGGGCAGCAGGAGCTGGCRCCCAAGGGTAGTAGGAGCAGACACTGAAGGGGAACGGGAGCAGTTACCCAAGGGCAGTGGGAGCAGGCGCCCACGGGCAGCGGGAGCAGGCAGTTGTGTGGTGCTGGCGGTACTGGGCGCGTTGGGTCAGTGGGTGAAGACGCTGCCGCCTGCATGTGTGGGCGGTCAGACTGCGCGTGGTCCGCACCACCATAACAGCAATCCTCGCGCTTGGGCTCAGCACACAGCACTGCTTCCTCAGCTCTGTGGAGCCTCAGGACGGAGCACAGTGACTGGAGCAGCTGTGGGGAGAGGGTGAGGAATGGGCGAGGAATGGGCCGGGGTGGGAGAGGTGCTGCCTCATGCCCATTAATTTTTCAGGGTGGGGTGGAAAAATGCAAGAAGCAGAGAGTGCTGGTTTGGAATAAAACAGTCATATTGAATAAATCCCAACATTTTTTTGCAGCTAAATACATTAATTGGATCAGACAAATACAGATCAAGGCAACTTCTTTCCATCAAATCAGCTTGCGGAGGACACTGCCATCTATAAATAACCCGAGCGTGTTGGCCCTAGGTAACATGGCTGGTTGGATGAAGGGAGGTGGTTGGATCAACTCAAACAGCTTTGCCAGACCCGCTCGCTCCATGGGGTCTCCTCATAAGGCTCTGCCGTGCCATGATACCGAGGTCACGTCCAGGCAGCCCCGTGCTCCAAATGGGCAGGGTCGTCCCCGCCACTCCAAGGCCTCACACTGGGAGAGAGGAACAGAGATGTTGAGGAGTTAAGACAGCCCCACAGGCAGCTGCAGGGCAGGCTAGCAGTTGTGTGCGCTGGAAAGGAGAGTGTGTGGGAAAAAGCCCTTCCGGAAGGGCATAGGGGAGGGAGTGGAGCAGGAGAGCTCCATCCTTCCAGCACTGGCGGCTGCTGGCTGGGGACCCGGGGAGCACAGGCAGGGAAGTTGAGTTGTTCACAGCGCTGCAGCCATGGACGAAAGAATGGGGCTTATCCCATGGTTCTTTGTAGGCGTAGGGCTGCACCACGGAGCGGCCGGGTCTGCCTGCACTGCACAGAGCCCTCCTCTGGAGAGGACGGCCTGAACCTGCCAGGCCGTCCCGGGGCCAGTGCTGGTGCTCATGCTGGTGTCAGCGTTGCTGTTGGTGATGGTGCCGGTGTGGGTGTCAGGGCCGGGGCCCCGCGGTGCCGATCGCGCCTCCCCGAGACGCTCCCGCCAGCGGGAACCGACGTCACGGGGGCTGTGGGCGGGGCCCCGCCCCGCCGGC
>NW_020456198.1:9277666-9347084 GCF_003342845.1 Nothoprocta perdicaria | reverse complement strand
GGCGCGGGCTGCCCGGCGCGCGGGTCCGCTCCGCGCAGCGAGCGGCCGCCCGTGCGGGCCCGGTGCGCACACCGATGGCCAGACACCTGGAATGCGCTTTCAGACAGCCCGTTCAGCAGCTGCAGTTGGGCCTCGTTCAGAAACGCGCTGTGTTCTGGTGCCGGTACAGAGCCTGGCTGTACCACGGCTCTGCATAGACCGGCCTCTTGTTTGCACCTTGGTGGAGCTTGGCACCAGGTTTAGCAGTGGTTAAACCGGCCTCTCAAGATCCGTGAAGACAGGTGAGCGAAACCTAATGTGGGAGGTAGCAGAAGTGCCAGAAGTGATTTATCAACATTGCTAGCACATGAGTAATTTAAATACTTAAAATACTTGGGAACAGTCAAGACAGTAAATGTTGTCGCAGCAGAGTGAACAYGTTGTAAAGTTCCTAAGCTTGTCCGTGGAGGACTGGCAAGAAGATGGGTGACTTATGTGCATGGGAGAAATAGTAGTGGTTGTTGGCATTTATCTGTTTATTTGTAAGGAAATTGCTGTGTACTGCTGCAAGCAGTTTATGGTGACACAAAGCTAGCAGCTTTTTAGCTATAAAGACGACTCCTACAGATGTACCAACATGGTACCATAATGTCCCTGAGCAGCCTTGCTTGGGAACCGAGGTTAATTCTGGTGCGCTGTGGGAAAGCCAGGCAGCCTGAGCCAGTAAGAGTTTACACCCTAATGATTTGCACTTGAATTGGAAAAGTTCAGAAGTAAAATTGAAACCCATAAGTGTTGGCTCGTACAGTGCAGGAGTTCCTCTTGCACTGCTTCGTGTCCGTGCTGTGTCTGACTACCACTGCCCTTTCGGCCAGTCTTCGCTTTGGACAGCAGATGAAATCTTGACTTGTGATTCCGACTGGTTGGCAAAAGGGTCTATGGAGGTAGAATGTTAAGAGGTTATTTGGAAAGATGAATTCGGGTCCCATATTCCTTACTCCTGGGAATGTCCTTGTTTGCAGGAAATGCAACAAGACTCGATTATTGAATTAGTTAGCAAGAACAGACATTGCTAAAGTGTCGTTTAATGTGTCTAGAAAATGGCTTGTTTCTATGGCAAGCCGTGGGAATGAGCAATTTTTACTACATCTTTGTTCTTTTTATGTAATGACTGAAAATAACAATTGTTAGAGCTGCTTAAACATTTTTGAATGGTTCTACAACAAACATCAAGACATCTGTTGGAAGGTTTACCAGGTAACGGAACATGCTGCAATATTACTTTGTGTTGCATGGTCTGCACAGTCAAGCATAACTTGCATGCATAGAGAATCTTCTTCAGGCTACTTTATTAGGTTAAAGAACTTAGAATATGAAGTAACTTCAATAGCTGCTTCTGACTTTAAGTACCTCAAAGCTAGCAGCAACCCAGCACTCCAAATAACAGATAATCCTTTGTGTGCGACTTAAAGTATCGGCCTGTGCTGGTGTTTGTTGATCAGAGATTAATGGTGTTTCTTACTCTGCTTGTTCATTTTGGCAGGTTTTTCTCCTGTATGAGGAAGCTTTGTTGCCAAGATTTGTTCTGAAAATCCATGCTACTGACTGCAGCTGTCTACAAATGTAGAAGACTTGCAAATTGCATCTCCCCCCTACCCAACTGACCCATTTCCTATGGAATTCATGATTCTTAATATTTTTAAAAATTCTGTCTCTACTGAGGATGTTTGGATTATAACTGTGAGCATATCTATGCAAAGAGACAAATTAGCCTGAGTAATTGAGGTATGTATGTCTACTACCACTTAAAAGAAATTGGTATTTGAAGTGTGTTGTTGAAATTGGGAATAAATGTGCTGATTTGGGTGGTGAAACTTTACAAAATCTGCCTAAGAGTGGCAAGTAACGAAGCCTTGTAAAGCTGTGAAGTCAGAAAAGAACATAAATTCTTGAAGCCAGGCTCCACCTTTGCTTTAAGCTACATCTATGTTTGCACATTGGGGAAGAAAGGAGGCAAGGTGGGAAAGTGTTATATGAGGGAGAGAACTCTAGCATATTTTAGATACAAATTGCTAAAACTAAGGGTCGTGTTGTAGATTCATGGAGTATGCACCTGCACAGCAGGATATTTCGAGCACCAGAGTATCCAGCTGGCATCGTGTGAGTGTTGGCCTTGGTTGAACCTGCTCTAGGAATATTCAGGAGTTTTCTTTCAGAAGAGGAACTGTGTTGTATGACCTGAGCCTTCACCCCTCATCCATTCAGCCAGGCTCTGTACAGTGTAGCTTCTTCCAAGGATTTGACTCACATGACATTGTCATTGAAATGCCTCTGTGAGGCAGTGGAGATTTCTTTAGCAGAAGAAAGTGGACAGCATCAGAAGATGTGTGCCTTGAATTGGAGAGACTAATGAGGGACAGAAGTGATCTTGCATATGTTCCTATAATCACATCATAGTGCTGTGATCTTTTGCTGCAAGTTTGGTTTGTTTCAAATTTAAGCCTTTTAGCTTTGAAATGCCTGCTAAGGAGATGGGAACATACTGATTCAGAGAGCAACCTGCCCACAGTGTTAACAAAACTTTCAGAACTGGGTCCTTGCTTTTTGACAATCTATGGAACTTTGTCCCACCCACCTAATAAGGATGGAGAAACTTTACGCTTTGTCTCAGAGCATCCAGTAGCTTGCTCAGTTGCATTATACCTTAAGATTTTTAGTTGTATTTTCATATCAAATTGCAAGCCTGGAATGAGGGGATCAGCTAATTTCGTCTCCGACTAGGAAGAAGCTGGTATGTATTGATACATCTGCTGACTCTCCTAAGCTTCTTAAGCACAGCAGCGAGTGCTGGGCCTTGGCGGCAGCGTGTGTTAGGAGGCACCTTCCTGGAGCTGTGATTCAGACGCTCCTGGAGGGCCCTGGCTTTACCTGCCTGCTCTCAGCTCTGAAGTTACCACAGCTGTGGCAGGAAGGGAGAACGGGCAGTGTCCGCAGTGGGCCGAGAGCGGGGCCGTTGCCCCTGATGTGCTCGCCTCCCTCCTGCGAGCTGGGCGAGCCCCAGGGCAGCAACTTGCTGCCTCGGTCCATGTGGGAATTGCTTTTGTTTTTGGTAGTATACAGAGCTGGCAGGGGCAGAAGACACAGGGAATGGCAGTTTCAGGAAAACTGGAGAAACACCAGAACTTCCCCTTCCCCAAAAGGTAGTTTTTTCAGAAATTAGTTTTTTCAGAAAACTAATTGAACAATTGTTTGAGTAAATTTGTCTGAAAATTTTTAACAATAACTAGATGAAGTTTGTCCTTGATTGCAAAGGCTTTTAAGGATTTCTTGAAATAACTTTACTTTTTTAATAATGAATGTGTATCAGAAATAAAAGTGAGTATTCATGTGTGAAATGTTAAAGAATGAGTAAGGTACAGTTTTCTTTGTAATAAGAAATGATCTGAAAGCTGAATTGTGTGCACTGAAGAAATGTGGTTCTTAAGCTGCTCTGAAAGTTAATGAAAGTTTTCAGAGAATGTCACAGGGCACTGAGAGGTTGTGACAAATGGTTGTGTGGTTGGTGCAGCTTGTGTGACCAGTTACAATTAGAATTCTACGGAGATTTAGTTACATTATCCTCAGAGATAAACTTGTGACTTTTCAAATCTGCATGAAGTGGTTGGTCTCCCTTAAATTCCTTGTCAGCCTGTTTTGATTTTTTTTTTTGCTAGATATGTTGTCCGTGATTTTCCTGAAAGGTGGTTGCCATGGTGATTATCCTGTTGTCAAATATGTTTTTATGCTCTGTGGGTATTTTGGTTTGGAATATTTGCAGAAAGTCATCTTTTCTGGGATCACTAGAAGTTCTAGAATTTTAATGGATACTAGTAGTAAGGAATAGTTTCACAGCTGCTGTGTTTGCAAGGAGCAGTAAGTGCATTAAACGTGAGAACTGGAAATAATGGTTAAAATTAGAGGAACTGGAAAAAGGGTAGTTCTTGTTCAGACCTGTTGTAACTGAACTTACCTGCATCTGTTCATGCTGGGAAGCAGCCTTTTCCATTCCGGGTGCGCGGGGCTGTGCCTTCGCAATGTGGGCTTTTAGTTGGGGTAACCTCTAGCCCTCGCTTGCGCTTCACTGGTGGAGCGYGAGTGCTGCCTCTGGTCCTCCCTGTTCTTCCCAGCACCTTGAGCAGGCGAGGAAGATGTGCTGTGCTGGGGACGCAGCGCTGCCAGCTGCAGCGAGGATGTTTCCATGCCCATGTACAGAGTGCAGGTGCTGCACGAATAGCCCCCAAGGTGATAAGCCTGTGCAGCTGCTGGAGGAAAGGCCTGGCTTGATGTGGCTTGATGGGCCATGCCAACATAAAACAATTGTGGTTGGAAAAGACCTTCAACATTATCGAGCCTAACGGTGAAACATAAATTCTCCGCTCTCGGAGCGTGAGCTAGATACAACCGGTGTTTGTTAGGAGGCAGGTTTGATTAGTGCTTGTACTGAGCACCTCTGCTGGGTCTGCAGCACGGTCCTGCTGTGTGGTTTGTGTGCTGGCAGATGGAGGTTTGTCGCTCTGCAGGGACAGTTCTCATGCTCATGGTGGCTTTGCTCACTGTGGTGTTTCTCAGGTAGTTTGCTGTTCTGAAAAAGTACATGGGGTGTTAAATTTTAGTTCTACTTTAACAAAGATATTTAAATGCTTTAAAGAGCTGAGTTAGGGAAACGAGCAAACAAATAGAAATGGAATAGAGGGAATGGCAACTTACAAGGGAGAGGTAAAAAGGGAGCAGCCATTTATTTGTTGGCAGTTGCCAGCTTGGGCTCATCTGATGTGCCTCGCATTACTCTATATCTTGTAAATATTTTTAAAAGTTTGGGGACTATGGAATTTGTAGGTAATTAGTGGACAAGCATCTTTAATTCAGATTGCATAGTTAACACGTGTCCTTATGGTTTAGAGGTAGAGCCTCATAATTGTGGGAATTGGAGCACATGAGGAGATACTTGCATTTGTTTTGCTGTGGTGTAGTTTTTTTAATGAAGTATCCTTTTTATCAAAGAAGTAAAATCCTTCTCCAGCTTTTCTCTTTGGTTTTACTGAAATGAAAGAAGAGAGCACAATCTTTCAGTCAAAAGAAGAGAAACTCAACCTATCATTTAACTATTAATCAAATCTCATGATTTTCATGTGTTTGAGGGCTGGTTTGAGCTACGTACAATGCTGTAACAGCTGGAAGTGGCTTGGCCTGTTCTTGGGCAGCATCTGCTGAACACAAAGCAAAATACTCATGCAGAAAATAGCTATATTAGCTATATATACCAGCAGTTTTGAAGCTTGGAGCAAGATCTCTGCCTCTCATGGGGGTATGCAGCACTTCTTAAATGCTTATGTTCTTGAATGCAATTAAATTACCTTATGACCCACTCTTGCTGTTTCTGAGCTGCCTGTTTTGGGCAGGATTATCCCAGCAGTGCTAGTAAGCAGCAAGATGGCCTTCCCTTCTTTTGCTGTGGTCCATGAGAGGGTCTGGAAGCGCAGGCATGGCTGGCGTTTGGGAATTGCCACAATTGCTAATGGTATCCCATTGCTTAGGGATGGCAGTTCACATCTGAGCCCCCATGCCTAGTTCACGGCAGTGCCCAGCAGCACTGGCTGGGATGAGTTGCGATTTGCACCTGAACTCTTCCACTTCAGCTGTAGCTCCTCATTAGMTTCTTCAGGTAAGGGTAGGAGGCAGAATTGTCACTGCCTAACCCTGGGTTTGTGGTTGTAGAGTAATTTCATCTGCTCTCTGAGGGCTGATGGAGTTGGGCTGTTACCTAAGCCAGCGTGTATAGTTCCCTGCATCACTGTGGCCCGTAGCACAGGTATAGCATGCATGCATCTACCCGGCGTAGGACTAGAGATCCTACTCTATTTCCAGGACCACCACAGGAAGCTCCTGTTGTCTTACATCCTGGAATGTGCTTTTTCTTCCTTTTAGAAAAGATAAAAGGAAATAGCTGTTTGGAGTGAAATTTTTCTATTTGTAGTATTTCCCTGGCATACAGATATGGGTTATTTAAGAAAACTCGGGTCTTGGAGGTGTTCCTGTATTCTGATTAGGTTCTTGTGAATTCATGTTGCTTCACTGGCTGAAGTGTTTTGTTCCCATGTTTTGCACCAGGGTCATTACATAACTGTTGGTCTAGTTAGCCTTGAATGAGTGTTCTTGATATTGGGTGACTGCAGCTGTCAGTGGGCAGAGCTTGAAGACAGCAGCCGATGCATTTCCGCCAAGCAGCCACGTTCACTGCTGCCCATCATGTGCTTTTGGTGTTTAATGTCATCATCTGTCATGAGGTTTTGCTGATTTTAATGCTTGAAATAACATTTGACGTTCCTTTTTGGGTGGTATGTAGTGTGGATTATAATAAATTGCAGCTGAATTTATGCACATCCTTTGGCAATAGAGAATAATACATTTGCCAGCAACTTGGTGTTAAAAATGTTTACTGAAATTGGAGCCTAAGTGAATTTCATATTAAATGGGTTTGGTCTTAAGCTCCAAAACAGCATTTTTTAAAAATGAAAATGCCTGAAAAGGATTTATGCTACAAATGTAAAGATTAGTAATTTATTTTGTGATTGGGTATAAGAATCAAAGGAGGAAGCACCGCTGCTAGCACTAATGTGCTGCTCCCCCCAGAGCTTCCTTAGGGCGCGGGTGGCCGGCTCGCTGGCATCCCTGCGGATTCCCCCAAGCAGGCCCAGCTCCATAGCCCAAGACGGCTGAGTTACAGAATCACGGAATGTTAAAGGTTGGAAGGGACCTCCAGAGATCATCTAGTCCAACCTTCCTTCTTGAGCACGGACTCCCAGAGCATGTGGCACAGGGTGGCATCCAGGCAGGTTTTAAAGACCTCCAGGGAAGGAGTTAACTACTGTCTTTGCACAGTTGGATATGCAGGTGGGTGTTATAGAGCTGGCATGTTTGTGTACATGACTTAGCTGTGCTGTGTTTGCAGTTTGGATGTTGTCTCCAGAAAGACTTGGGTCTACTGGAAGAAAGGGACCAACAGCAAGCATCAGTAATTTCATTACATATTGTTAGGTAATCTGTAGCTTGTTCTTACTTTGAGAAGCCTAAGTCCAGCAAATGTAGTTCTTTACTTTTGGAAAGTGTCTTCAAGACTAGTCAGCTGAAGTTGAATGTCTGACCTTGCACTGAAATATTTAGTCTGTCCATGCCAAGAAAGGTGATTAATAGTGAATGTTGAACATTGGTCATACTTCTGGTATAGTATAGCATAACTTGCACTTATCTCAAATTAGAGCACAAGAAACAAACTCCAATGTACTTAGATTACCTGTTCACACTAAATGAACAGAGCAGGAAAGTTGCAGCCCCTGTGTGATAGCAGCTGTATTTATGGCCAGCTCTGGCCTCCGTTTCCGGATGTGCTTTCTGCTGTAATAGTGAGTTGTTGCTTCTTTGGGTGCCATGGACAATTTTAATGCAAGCCAAGTTCCTGTGCTCTGAAGAGCTGCATAGGCTATTTGCAGAAGCCAGGCCCCAGGGCAGGGTGCATCAGGATGGATGTTGGGGCCTGCTTGGGCTCTGCTCCTGAGCACAGGAGCCGCTTTGCCACCTCTTTCACCTGATGTGACCTCAGCGCTCGGTTCAGTTCCTCGTCGCAGTCCGTGCTTGAGCTACCTGAGTTTTACAACAGTGGCCGCAGTGAGTAGTTAACTTTACAGCGCGTGGTGCCTGTATCCCGTTTGTGCCTGCAACTGGTAGCAGGTCGTTGGGAATGTGTGGGTAAGGTCCTCTCTCTCACATCAGTCCTTCCAGCCCCGTCAGCGCTGCCTGAAGGATGGTGAGCTGCCTTCGGTGACGACTGAGCGTTGTCTTTGTAGCCCTGCAAGCAGGGACTTATCTATACTTAATTGAAGCAACAGAGGCATTTAAACAAAACAGTCCCAAATTAAGGCCATCACAGTACAGTAATATAATTTAAGAGTGGCACCTAATTAAAAGCTGCCTGTATCATCTGAGGAGAGATGAGGAAGGAAGGCTTCCCTGTGACGGGAGAGTGAAGCTGCGCTGCCATGGACGGGAAGAGCAGTTTGGAGGTGGTGCAGCACTGCAGACCACCCTTTTGCTGATGAAGGCTGTTAACCGCTAACCCGAACTCTCCCTCTGTGCATGCTGCGCTCTTGTTTGAAGCGCCAGCAGTGCCGCGCGGTGCCGGGTGCAGGCGCCGCTGCTGGCAGCTGTGCTCCTCGGCCAGCGTGCAGCTTCCTAGCAGCGCGAGGGAGCCGTCCTGCGCCCTGCACCGGGCTGCCACGGAGTYCCAGTGGAAGTTTAGAGTGGATCTCTTTCAAATCCAGGGTACAGCCTGGTAATAATGAAATTATTTTTGGATTAGTGCATATTTGGATTTCTTGCCTGCCCACGTTTTGGCCCTGAATATTCCTGGGGGTTGGTCTCTGTAAATTGTTTAAAGTCAAAACTTTAACTCATCTGATGATAGATGTGAATGGAAAATTTTCATGTACATGATAACAACAGTGGTAGAAAACTGTCAGAAAAGCATTGTGATTTTGCTGAATCAAATGATAACTACTTTTGATCTTTTAGCCGCAGTAAGTCAAGTCAATGTTACTGAAAGATCAGAGAATGAGCATTGTTTTTTGAGTCATCAGGGGGAGTATTCTGCGACTTTGTGCCAGGTTAGTTCGTTCGTTCTTTTGCAAGTTGCTGTAAATATACTGCTCAACATTCAGGGCTATCAGCACTTGCTATAAGCACATGTAGCGTGGGCTGCTGGTAGGTGCTACCATTCTCCACAAGCCTGTGAATGTGACTTGCTTTAACCCTCTCGTGCAGCTGAAGTCTGAAGCGAGGCTTCCTCGCGAGCTGCAGAGCTCGCCAGCCTCCGCGCCGGCCTTGTCGCCGGCGAGGACCCGCTGGGCACTACGGCCAGGTGAGCTCTCCTTGCCTAGGACTAATGGGCCTAACGTGCCTAAGCCTTTCCCGTCGCCGTTGCCCTCAGGTTGCTGTCGCACAACCTTTTGTCTCCTGGGGAGCGGAATGAAAATGCCTGTATCTCCGCTCTTTGTGGTTCATTTGTTCCTGACATTTGAGTCAGCTTTGACACACTGGAAGTGGCAGCGTTTCCTGGCAAGCGGGCAGTGAGGAGAACAGCTTTGTGCCTCTGCATCCCTTCTCTTGCTCTCCCCCAGCTTCCCTCCTGAAATGATTTTACCAAAATATCTGGCATTGTCTAATAATGTTCTGCTTTTCCAGAGGCTGGAGCATCTGATCAACAGTGCGATTGTTAATAGCAAAAATAGGTGGTAGGGATTTAACTCCTCACAGTTGAATGACTTGATTTTCCAAGGAATTAAATCTGTTCTACTGAGCAATTTCTTAMAAATGGAGGAAGCTAAAGAAGCAGAATTATTCCATTTCACCTTAGCATGTATATAACTAATTTATTCTTTCCAGGCAGGCTTTTTTTAATTACTGTGCTGTTCTTGGCTCCTGTCTATGCAAAGAAATAATTGCACAGCTGGTCTCAAACATGTAAATGAGAGTTGCCTCTACAGAAATTGGAACGTTTTTATGCTGCTGTGCATGTCCCTGCAAAAATGGCAAATAATGAAAGCAGTTTAAAACAGATTATTCAAGTGGTGAACTGTAGATGCTGGGTACTGTTTCTAAAAACAAGCCAAAGTTGTTTTTTAGATAAGATGTGAATGTATACTGTTGTAACAAGGTGGGGGGGAGGGGTTGGGGTTTTTTCCCTTGTTACTGGCCAACTAAAGTTAGAGATTTCCTCATTTCTGAGGTAAGAAGAGCAGATTGTCTTGATTGCTGCATTTTCCCAAATTATCACATGTTTTAAATCACGTTCTCCCCCTTGCCTTCCTCAGCCTGTGGGGCTTCTGGCTTCTCTGAGGTTCCCCTGCTCTGTCCATAGTCGTCCTGTCTGCCAGGCTGCCTGCGCCAGCCATTGCTGCGAGTTTTGGAGCTCTGCACCTGGGACTGATTTTTTATCTATGTCGTCGTTCTCTCTTCCCTGCTCAAGTACTTGACAATCACTTTACAATTGCTTCTGACTTTGCTGCATGACAGAATGTAGAGAAGTGACTTACATAATATTAAAACAAACAAAAAACTCTACTGTGCAGGTTTTGACTGTTCATCTCATTGTGAGCTGTGCTTATCTTTTCCAAAATGCAAAATAAGAACTCCAGAAGTGAAGTAACTTTTGTTTGGGTGAGAAAACCCAAAGTTTGTGTGAGATACTGTTTCCCCTGCGCTTCTGGCAATAGTTTCAGATCAGAGACTCTTGATAACACAATTTTGAAGTAATTATTTCCCATTTCCATACTGCCTGTTGTCTTTCATGTCATCCCCTCATTGCTGTAACAATTCAAAGATTATTTTTTCCTTGTTTTTTTCAAAGCTGGGTTGATTTTCCTGTTTTGGTTCATATTTGGTTCCTGTTCTGTGATTCACAGTCCCAGAAACAGCCGTGTCTGCAACAACTGAAATGGTGGGATGTCATGCTATGGGGCTGAAAAGGGGAAATGGGGCAAAAGAGGACAGAAATTCACAGATTCACAGAATATTTAAGGTTGGAAGGGACCTCTACAGATCATCTAGTCCAACCTTCCTGCTCAAGCAGGCACACCTASAGCATGTGGCACAGGGTGGCATCCAGGCGGGTTTTGAAGACCTCCAGAGTAGGAGACTCCACAACCYCCCTGGGCAGCCTGTTCCACTGCTCTGTYACCCTAACAGKAAAGAAGTTSCTCYTCACCTGGAGACAGAACTTCTTGTGYTTCAGCTTGTGGCCATTACCCCTCGTCCTATCGCTGGCCACCAGTGAGAACAGCTTGTCCCCTTCCTCCCTGCATTCTCCCTTCCTGAACTTATACATATTAATCATATCCCCCCTGAGCCTTCTCTTCTCCAGAGAAAACAGGCCCAGCTCACTCAGCCTCTCTTCATACGAGAGCTGTTCCATTCCCTTAATCATCCTGGTTGCCCTTCTCTGGACCCTCTCCAGAAGCTCCACGTCCCTCCTATACTGGGGTGCCCAGAACTGAACACAGTRCTCCAGGTGCGGCCTCACCAGAGCTGAGTAGAGCTGACGTACATTTTGTCGTACACTTTGCATTGTGAAGGAACAGCTGCAGCCCCCTGCCCGTCTGTGGCCACGCGCTGAGTTCTCAGCCTGTGGCCGAGTGGTTTGTGCAGCGCTCGTGGCTGCAGTCTTTCCTTCAGCAAAGGAAGTTGTGCCCAAGGAAATGCTGTAGTTGGGTTTCTTGCAGGGTGGTTTTGGGGAAGCACGGGTGAGGATGTGGCTTTTCTGAAATGGGTTAGAAAATAGAGTGCAAATGTCAGCTCTTGGTCATGTCTTGGCAATCTGCAGTTGCAAATTGCAGCATTGTGTAACTTTTTCTACATTATACATATTTTTAATGGACAGAATGTAAAACATTTCTTAATCTATCATGCTAAAAAGAACATTTTGCTAAAAGTCATTTTCTTTTTGTGTTTTGTAAAACCAATAGCTTTTATTAGAGATCTTTGTAGATAAAAAAAACCCATTGTATTTGTTTTTACTCTAAGATATCTGCAAGCTTCATTCTTATTGTTGTCTCTGCACCTTTAAGTCCATTCACAAAAATTATAGGAAATGTATTCATGTGTGCAACTGTGAATATTGGCAAATATTCACAAAGTTCACATTGAAAGGTTCTAGTTGATCATTCTTTACTCTAGATTTAACTTCTGTGAGGCACTGGCTTTGTAATGTGATGGAAAATAGCCTGTGTCGAGTCTCTGGTCTGTTCGTAAGCCAGTGCAAAGGAGGCAGCAGTGAAGCAACCTGTCAAAATGGCATTCACCTCACAGGGATAAGGCTTAAGTTCAGTTTTATGCTCCAGAAGCCTTATGCAACCTGAGGCAGCTACTTGACCTTTCTGTGTTTGTTCTGCATGTGAAATCTAAAGAAATAATTGCAACTGACTATAAAGTAGGAGTGTACCATGGGTAAATACATAATCTTATTCACCTCCTATGGTAATGCAAACCTGCAAGTACTTTATACAGCTACAGAACTCAAGGTGAAAAAGTGTGTTAAATTTAACCAGTGCTTCTTTTTAAAAAGAAGAACAAAAAATAATTTAAGCTGAAGAGCCAGGGACATTGTCCTACAGTGAGACCATTATGGAGTACCAGCTCTGGAGCAGCTGCACAGCCTTAACCTTGTAATACCTTTATAGGTCTAAAGGAATAGCCTCTGAAATGCGCTGCTTTGATTTCCATGCCAAAGCTAGTTTATTYGCAGAAATCTGGTCTCTCGTTTTGTCCACCAAGCTGTCCCTGCAGAATCTCTGCTTTGAGAAGGGGTCATTCAGCTGATCTCCTGCTTGACTTCTGGGTAAGATCATGAATAGGTTGGAGGATATAGGAAAAATGTTAGGTAGCAATCAGTGAACTTATTTTTACTTTAATATCTTGCTTTTGCCCTGAAACCCTGCACAACTGGCTTAAAAACTGATTTATCAGTCCCGTGCTGTGCTTGTGTCATTCCTGTTGATGCAGTTTTTCTTCGCCCAGTACCTTCAGTCTTGCTGGACTGGGTGGTTTGGTCTCATCCCAAGTCCTGTGTGTTAAATTGGTGAGTTCCCTGGGGCAGCCCAGCTGCCCCTCCAGCATAACTGCCTTTGGGGTGCTGCCCCTGCCCTTCTTTCTGGCAAGTTGCTTATAAACACCCAAGGCTTCTCCCTATTTGCTCTGCTGCCTGTTCCTGCTGTATAGCAGTACATTAAAAATGCCGTTATCCTTCCATGGACATAAACTGCTCTCTAGGATTCCCAGTTCCAGGAGTGTTTTTTTTTCCTGTATGTGGCTGCTGTCAGGTCAATCTTTTGTCCAGTTGTTTACTTTATTGTATCATCTTTGAGATGAGTTTCTCAAAATAATCAGGGCTTTCTCAAGGAGAGCTAGGCTCTTAATAAAAGATATCCCTCTTTTGAGGCAACTTAAAAACATGTGCTTTTTGCCAAGCAAGAGCAACTAAAGTGTTTATGTAAGATCCCTGTGAACTATAGACGACAACTCTATGATGACACATTAATCTGAGCATTTTATGTAGTGAAACAAATGTGAGAGTTCTTTAGCTGTATGTGAACATTACTGGTAAGTGTTTCAAATATTCAGATACTACACAAATAATAGATATTCTGCAAAAAAGCCAACATCTTTTGTGTTTTATTGAAAATACTTTTTGTTCCTCATTTCTGTAGTTTTGTGCTGTTTGTGTCTGTAACAGGCACTCACACTTCAAATGTCAGTCCTGAGCTGTATTTCAGTGGTGGCTTTAAGGATCATTTTACTTGCAAATAATTGTATTTCTGAAGGGTATTCATTTAGAGTCAAGGTTTACTTGAATACAGTTTAACCAAAATCTAATAGGGCAGGACCTTTTTTGACTTCTGATCTTGATCTTAAATGCATGACAAATTCCTGGCACATTCTCATGCTATGTAGTGTTTGAGGGAAGTAGTTATACAGAACAAATGGAAGAGGCAGTTTTCTTTCCTCCCAGGAGCTCCTCCTGGAGCGAAGCAGCACCAGCAACACCGTTTCCCAATCCTGCCCTCCTCGTTCTCTCTAACAGTCAGCAGCGCTGCTGCTGATCGCGTGGCTCTGCGGGACGGCTGCTGCCCTTATGAAAACAAGGTGGCATCTGAGTTCTGCCCATTCTTCAGCAGTACAGGAAGGTGGAAAAACTCCAGTCAGAGCAGTTCAGCAGTTTTTGAAAATTCAGAAGAAGCACTGAGTTGCCGTTAGAAAGTGAGAAATCGTTGGTATTTATCATTAGAGGCTCTGATTCACAAAGGGAGAATCGTATTTGTTGTGACTGTGTGTCTCAAAGCCGTCCTGTGGGGACTGTGGTCGCGGACTGTGCGGTGTCCAGGCTGGGAGCTGGAGCAGGTTGGAAGCCTCTGCTATCCCTGAAAACCTGCCTGGCAGAACTCTGGGCAGTGCCTCGCACGTTCGCTGTCCTGTGACGCACACTGCTTAATTCTCCGCTCACCCTGTTGTAGAAATGGAGTGTCTTCCACAGTAAGACCATTTTCAAAAATGCTTTCATCTTCCGTGTATCACTTTTCTCCTAATCTTGTAGTATTTGCTGTCATCGCTTCCTTGTTCGCATTCTAGCATCCTGTTCAAATGTTTCTAATTAATTTTCTTTCTGTATTCCTGGAGATGCAGATCTGAAATGTGTAGTAGTCCAAATCCCCCACTTGTGCAGTGGTTTGTAGTAATCCACTGAGTCTTAATGTATTGTGAAGCTTGCTTCATTTTTATTCTGCAATAAAATGTAATAAATATGAATAAGGGCTCTGAGATGTGAAGTGCTTTAAATAGAAGAGAGAACAATTCATCCTGTGTTCCTGTGCCCTGCACCTAGGGGAGGATCATCTTTGTTGATAACATGGTACTTCATCTTGACCACCTTACTCCTTCAGCTTTGCTGAAGCTGTCTAGAGTAGTTAATGATGGGTTTCCTTATATTTAAGGCCTTTCCTTTTGGAAGTTTAACCGACTGCCAAATGCAATTTTCATGTATGATCAAAGGTTTATTTCAAATCTTGACTTCATCTCAAACAGCTCAAATGCCCCTAAAACCTTTGTGCAAATGTTTAAGCAGTGAGGATCTAGCTATTTCCATAACTAATTTAAAGATTGTTACTGAAAATTCGGCCTTGAGAAGGGTTACCAAAGTGCTGTAGGTCCTGATTAGCCATTGCTGAAGTGTATTTTTTTGCATATTGATACAATGAGAGAAATAAATAATAAAAAAGGTGTTTTTTGGTCTTAGCAGAACACCAAGGGTCAGTCCGTGCCAAATAAAAGACTCATTAGGCAAGTATGGCCTTAAGGCTTGTGTTACTGTCCTCAAGAGCTAATGAGTAACAAGTTGCCTTCAGAAGGTTGGGTGTTTTAGCCGTGTTTCAGGCTGGCACCTGGGCTACCCCCACAAGCTTTGCTGCAGAAGGGCGCTCAGTTTGTCAGCGTCAGCCGCCCGGTCACCATCTTCTAAGGGTGCCCCCCCTAGCAACCTCCATCCTTACGTGGGCCTTGGCCTGGAGCCGGCAAGGCCGTCATCAAAATGCCTCTGAAATGCGTGGCCCTTTCCTCTAGGGCAGCGATGCTGCCACGGGCCCTTTGCCAGGGGTGGACATGAGCATCGCATCCCTGGCGCTGGCCTCAGTGAGGTGCGGCTCCTGGTGCTGCTTGTCACGCGGCGGGTTGGGGTGCTGAGTGCCGGGGCTGTCCCCGATACCTGTTCACAGGGCTGGCGCCGCGGCTCTGCCCGCTGCGCGCGGCCGCCTTGCAGGGGCGTCGCTTGAGCCGCATGTGCAGAGGCACTCGCGCTTCAGAGCGCCCGCAGCCCTCGCGTCGCGGCGCCTGAGCCCCAGGTAAACAAGGGCAAAGCTGCGCAGCCTGTGCCTGGGCTGCCTGAATGAATAAACAGGAGAAAACAAGTTTTGCAGACCAGACCGGTCTGTCCTTGCAGGCTGTAGCCGGAAAGCTAGCTGTGCTTTGGCACCTACTGGTGGCCATAAATCCTTAGAACTAACATTCTTCCTCRAAAAACTTTGTGGTTAATCCCATAAGGTTTGGTTTTAACATCATTAGGGGTTTTATTCTTCCAGCTATCTGAGAGTTTAAAATATTGCAGCTTCTAGGGCAGATTCCTTTAAATGAAAAAAGGCACAAGTTGAAAGAATCCTTGCTTTATTGTTTGTGCATCTTTCTTCTYCTTCCCAAAATTTGCTTCTCATGTCTAATTTCTTTTGCAGTTTCCCTTAGCAGAGGGACCCCAGATGTCAGCCAAGCTTAAGGACAACTGATGGAGGCAAGTACTGGTTTTTATATTTGTACTTATCTAATCTCAATTTGGCAGTTTCTCCTTCTGAACAGTTTTGTGTCCCAGTGAARTAAGTGCAAAATGAAGGACGATATGATCATATTCTGTGAAGTAATAACATTATAGCATCTTTTGCTCACTGTGACTGAAAATAATAATTAGTTTTGCCCCCATGCACTGTACATAGGAAACAGAAACGTGTGTTCCTGAGCTTTATGCCGAAAGGTGGTCTATTTGATTCTCTCTCTGAAACAGAGAATATAAAGGCTTTTATAAATGGAAAACCAAGCACAAAACCTGAATACTGAGGCACATAATTAGCAAAAAAAACCAATTAGTACATTTCATAGTTCTTAGAATTCTGAATTATCTTATTCTGTTTTTCCCTTAAAGTAGATAGTAGGACAAATTAATAGTTTGGGCAATTTCCTCTCAGAAATCCTAAAAGCTCTTTCAGGCTCACACTAGATTTATCAAATGGAAATATGAATAGACAGATGTTCACAAAGCTCCTGGAGGAACCTCTTAAAAATACAAGTCAGTGTAATTTCAGAAATCAATTGCAGAATACAGAAGGCAGTAGTGACTTGTTTGTGAATTGAATGTAGCCCCATATGTATCAGATTGGTATCTATGTAAGAGGTCTGAATGAAGCAGATGATTGGTTTTCACCAAAATGATGCATGAATTTCTAGTTAGACTGAAATTATGATCTTTATGATCACCACTGTTGCGTTAAAATCTGATAGAAAGCTACTGTTCAGAAAAATAAATACCAGTGAATTGCCAAAATAAAGGCAGTCATAGGTCAGCTGTCAAGCTGTCTTTTATCCATCGGATCCAGGACTGTTGCTATTCGCTAAGACTTTTTCCCTGAGCCATATTGTAGAGACCTATACTTCAACTTTCTTGCATTAGAAAAAGTAAAAACAATATTCAAAATAAGAGATTGAAAAATCCAAATATGGTATTAGCTATAAAGACAAAGTAATTTAAGGAAGTATGTTAAGTACACAACAGTAGAAGGTAAATATGTCTGATTTAGTCACAGAATTTCTGCATGAATATGAATAAATAACCTCATTTTTTTTGGCTGAAGTTTATTACTTTGCTTTTAATGGTTTTCTTAACCTGATGGGGTATTCATTAATAAATTGAGACTCAATGTTTTAGCGTTTTCAAAATATTTGTGTGTGTGTCCGCGTGCGCGCATATAAAGAACTTACGTGTGTGTATTCTTCTGTGTGTATATATATACAGACATATATATTCCATTGTTTCGCTTTTTATATGTAGTGAATTTTATCTCTCCTCCGGCTGATAGCTAAGATGTTTGAAAAAGTGAGGCAGCTCTTTTGATATTTTTTGGATGCCAATTTGCAGAATGTTTTGGAATATCTACTTCACCTCTTGTGTCAGGCTTCAGGTGCACAAAATTGAGGGCTCTGTAATCATAATCTCAATGCATTATGCTTCTGCAGCTGTTTTAAGATAGAACCGAATGTGCTTGTACCCCAAATATATGTTGCATTTTAAATAAAATGTTTTTTTAAAGCTCAGACTGCCTCCTGCCAAGATTGAAGTGGACCTTTGTGATCTGGGTTCTGTATTTATAGAATCAAAACTTTCTCCTGCAAGAAAACAATGATCAGCTTCCGAGCATGTGATCTCATGGTGCAGATGTGAAACTCTTCCAGATACTGTGTCCTTCCTTCCTCTTTCCCGTGCTGCACTTCTCCAGTAGTGTGTTACTATGTACTATGCTGCTGGAGGTAGTGTAACCAACTGCCTGAGCCCAGACTGGTATGAGAGGTGAGGTTGAGATCTTCTGGGGAAAAATTACATGATTTCTCTCCATTGGAGGTTGAGCTACAGATACACGGTGTAGCTGCCATTTCCCTTTTAGGTCTGTCACTGTCTTTTAAATCTGCCTTTTAAAAAGTGTTTTCTAATTTCACTGAAAATTGTGGACAAGATTATTATTCCTACTGAAACATTTGTGCTTGCCTTTTCTTGCTTGAAGACAGATTATCACATCTGGTTGCCAATGCCATTGCTGGGTGCTGGCAATAATGAGCCATTTCTTACAATTTGGAAAAGCAGCGTAACTGATTTGGAAATGTTCTGGTTTCTTGCATATATGAATTGTGTGAATTTAGGCATTCCACAGGAAAATCAGGTAGGTAGAACAGGCATGACATTTAAAGCACAAGATCAAATCTTTGATAAGAAACAAAATTAATTCTGCCAAAGAGTAACATGGTACAGAATCTACAGAAGTCTAACCTCATGTTCTCTTAGGTATTATTATGGGCTCTGTTCTTAGAACAGAGCTGTTTTTTTCCCTTGCTTCCCCTTTGAGACCAGCATTTTTACTTTTCTTCCTTCCCTGCATAGTTTGTGCTGGGCTTCTTTCCCTAGGCAGTAAATGACTTTTCCCTGAAAGCTTTGGCCTCTGCATACAGCCTATATGCAACTAATACCATGACTGAAGGATGCTTGGAAAACTGATGTATTTTATGTTGTTAATGGCATGTTTTGCTCATTGAATTTTTTAACCCACTACTTTCTGCATGGATGTATAATAATGGCTCTTTTGTTTAACATTAGATAAGCATGAGATCACCGTGGCACAGCTGCATGTGTAGTCACTCTTGAAGCAATTGCACACCTAATTGGCTGACAATCTTGGCATTTTTAAAACAAACGCAAGCCTTTTAAAAGAGGGGGACCTGTTTATATATGAATAGTCCAATAGGCCTGTTGAGTGTCATCAATGGAGCCCTCTGGCAATGAACAGATGTGTGATGACCCTGATCCTGGAGGCAAATCCCAAGATACCGAGACCAAAAAACAGCATGAATCAGAGCAAAAATTATCCAAAATAACGCATAATGCTTTGGAGAACATTAATGTGATTGGTCAAGGCTTGAAGCACCTTTTCCAGCACCAGCGCAGGAGGTCCTCAGTTTCTCCCCATGATGTTCAGCAAGTTCAGGCTGATCTGGAGGCTGAAATGGATTTGGAAAACCAAAGCGCCTGTGCTGAAATTGATGGTGTCTCCACCCACCCCACAGCTCTGAATCGAGTGCTTCAGCAGATCAGAGTGCCACCTAAAATGAAGAGAGGGACAAGCCTGCACAGCAGGCGGGGCAAGATGGACCCTCCAAAAGGAAGCCCTCAGATCAACAGGAGATCTGCCCAAGATACTCAATCAGGTCGGCCCAGATCGTCATCTACTACTGATGCTCCCACCAACTTGTCTGTGATGGAGATAGCTTCTTCTATCTATATAGGTGGAGAGGAGGCCTCAGCAGCAGCAGTAAGTTGCTTGGATTTACCTTTGGTCTTTATCACCTGCTTGTATGTTTTCTTAAATGTTTCTAAAAGCAAGTTTCTTTCAGCAAACAGTATGCTACTGTGTTCCATATATTCTTCAGTGGTGAAGCAAAGAGCTTAAAAAGATCCCAGCATTAGCTCTTTTCTCACGTGGCAGGTGCTTAGCTTTGATCTCACTGAAATGAAACTGCTGCTCTTGAAACATGTTGGGTTGGTAGGGTGGTGCACCATGGACAAACGAGGAAGGATGGAAAGGGCAGCAAATGAAGTAGTCCTTGCTAGTAACTGCTTGCTGTAACAACACCGTGTATTTACTTGATTACTTTTTTCTCCCTCTCATTTTATTATGTATTTTATAAAAATAAGGACTTCTGGTTTGAATGAATGGAGTTGTAGTATATTAGGCTGCTGAGAGGCCGTGATGACAGTAAATCTAGCTTGAGTCAACCGCAGTGCGCGGGTGACTGGCTGGTTTGGGCCAGCGCGGCTGCCCCGGGCTGTGGGACCGCGCCGTGTCTCCGAGCGGGTCCGCGTGTGCGGAGACGCGTCCGCGGCGCCCCGCGGTGCGCAGCGCTCCGTGTGGCCTCGCTGGTGCCGTYGGGCGGCACGGGCACCGTGTCTGCCCTTTCCCACAGCAACTCGGTTAAAGTGCTTCTTCTGAAAAACTACCTTTCTCATCTAAGGTTTAATTCTTTTTTTTTTTTTCCTCTTCTGATTTATATTACTAAATTCAGATGCTAAAAACATCTATCGTCTTACGGGTGTTGGAGACAGCTTCTCTGGTGAGACACCTCAGACTTCTATGAGACTGTTCCTTAAACCTGATGAGTATACAGTAATGAAGAATGCATTCTTTGTCTAGCTTTTAGCTCCAGCCCTGGAGACCTTAGCCCTGGAGTGTTTTTTGCCAGTTGGTGTCACAGTTGCTAGAAACTTGCAGAGGCAGTAGTTGTATTCATCTGGCTATGTCATGTTCTATATTATGAGATTGCATATGAACGAGTGTTGCATCTGGTTGCCTTCTCCTCCTCTCCCAGAAGGTGCAGGTGCAGAACTACATTAGAATGCAGTCGGTTACAACATCCAGTTAAGTTGCCACATGAAACGGCTGACCTTTTGACTAGACAGCTTAGGGTCTGACCATGAGTCTTAAATGTACTGAGAAACAATCCTGTTAGTGTTTGGTTCTGCTAAAACGGTCATGGTCCTGAAGCCAAAGTAGGTTTTTGTTAGGCAAGATTGTTCTTTCTTGTGTGCTACCTTGCCTTTCTTTGGTTGGATCACAAAAGACTTGAGTATGAATAAGATCTCTATAGTGTTCCGTAGGTTGTCTCAGCTTTCCTGCAGAGCAAGACTGTTGCTTGTCTCACGTTGTGTTTCCCCCCCTTGCAGTGTATTTTGAAGTACTTCAAGTGGGAACTGCCACCACTTTTTAGTGTTTTACAGGTATGATATAGTCAGCTTTCAATACATTTCCCTGATACCCATCCAGAAATCAGCATATCTTGCAGTTATAGCTAGTAATTACAAAGTATTAGCATTAATTATAATTTCATTCTGAGAAGCGAGATCTATCAATTGAATAGAGATTCCTCTTGGGAGGAGCACTGAAAGTCTGCCTGGAGCTGTATTTGAGCTTTTATTTTCCTGCCAACAATTGAAAGAATAGAAACAGTAATAGAGTAGACATGCAAAGTGTGTGTTCTTCTAGGTTGGATTAACTTTGCAATTGAACCATATCAGAAAGAGGCCTCTTATTAACTTCAATACTGACACTATTTTCGTTGGGGGATTGTGGTGTTAGTTTCAGGTGAGTTTTGGGATAAGCTAAACTTTGAGAGTTTGTACCCAAAGCAAGCAACCTGTGTTTATGAAGCGTGACAGTCTGCCTCTGCTCTGTTGATATTAAACTGTGGTTACTTTACTTCAGGTACTGTGTGAGCAGGGAGATTCATTGCTCCTAAAAATATCAGGAGAGCATCAGGGAAAAGATCTGGAGAAGGTGTCCTTTCCCCAGCTACATGGTCTGGTCGCTCACCCAGCTGGCCTGGATTGCTTGGCAGGAACATCTGCAAAGATGTGTGGGGTTTTTTGTGTGTGTGGCTGTTCTGTTTTGTTTTTTGACAATAACCATATTCTGCTATAGAATCTGCTATGTGTAAACACAAACTTAAGAGCCTGTTATTGATAACTCTACCTTTGATTACTGAGAAGCAAGATTAACTGCTTTATTAGTAAATTGAGCCTGTTTTAAAAAGTCTAATTCTGAGAATTTTTGCTGCTGCATTGTCGTAGTCCGTTCCCTGCTTTTTTCAGGCTGTTTCCTGCTCGTGTCCAGCAGGGTTGAGCAGCCGGGGTGCAGATGTTGGCGGGACGCGCGGCTAGCCGTGCACGCGGTTCTGCGGGATGGCGCTGACCTGCGCTCCGCGTCGGGCTCGCGAGCGCGCGTGGGAGCCGCTCGTGTGGCCGGTGCAGGACCCGGCAGTGTTTCCTGCTCCTCCGCCCCTCGCGGGCCTGCAGCTCCCCCTCGGTCTGGAGCCACTTCCTAAGGCGTTTGTGCAGGCAGGGCTCAGCTCGCCAGCAGCCCATCAACTGTCCTGTCAACTCCATCRTTCCTCTTGTGTGCGCTTCTCGGAATTCCGCTAGATTCTCTGCCGTAGGCACCGTGGTTGCGCCCGGCTCACTCGTCACCCGGCTGCCCTTGCAGTGTAGGTGGTGCTTGCAGGGTGCTGCTGGGCAGGAGTCCACAACGCACAGCAGCTTCACAGGCTGCGAAACAGCATGTGCTCCTCCAGTAAGAACAGCCACGGCGATGGAGGACGTAGGACTTGGCACCCTTGCTTTGAATAACAAGTGGTGCTGTTTGTTCACAGCCTACTGAGTCACAGAATCACGGAATGGTTGAGGTTGGAAGGGACCTCTGAGATCATCTATGTATATGATATCAAGATATATTAAACCTGTTGTTGTTGCTCTGTAGTTACCAGGCAAGTTACAGTGGAATATTAAATTAATTCATCCAATAGGAAGTAAATTCAAGGTAGGAACTTTGGAGTGTGGGTGTATGTGGGCTTTTGCTTTTTTTTTTTTTTTTTTTTTTTTNTTTTTTTTTTTTTTTTTTTTTTGATTTTTTTGTAGGTTCTTTCGACTGCTGTTAGTTTCACTGATTCTAAAAAAGCTAAAGGCAAAATCCTTGAGTCATTCAAGCTTCACTTCCGAGATTTGGCATGCGGGAGTGYGTGCTCAGAGACGGTGCTGATTCTGGTTTTGCATTTAGGTAAAATTACCAGGTAAATATCAGTCTCCCTTGGTCTGTTATTTAGCAAGATTAAATTATGAATGCAATTAGATGACTCAGTGCTCACTTTAATCAGTGTTCCACAGTTGTGCTTTCATGGGATGTAATTTTCTTTTTTTTTTTTTTTTAACTTAAAATCATGGTCTTTTGTAAAAGAAATCTCAACTATCTTCTTCCCCATGCCAAGCCTGAAACGTACTCATATTTTCACCAAACATGGGTGCATATGTACAGGCTGGATGCTGTAAATGTTTGGAGAAACATCTGCTTCCTTCTGCAAGGATGGTGATAGAAATGGGTGTACTAAATAGCCAATGGGACACAGAAGAGGCGTGCTGCAGCTTCCAAGCAGTGGCCTTCTGCAGGATGTAGAGCCCCAAGTGCACCAGAATCGGGAGGGTTGGCTCCTGGTTTTCCTGGGCTGTAGGGAGGAGGCAGTGGCGGCTCCCAAGCGCTGCCTCTCGAGCTTCCAAAGCGCTGAAGCAAAAGCCGCGATAAAGAAGAAATGGAAGCTTTTTTTTCCTTAATGATATCATTACTTTATTACATTGAAATTAGCAGTGTATCCTGTTAGCTAGTTCTGCATATTGTAGCTACTAATTACTGTTTAGTATCTGCTGTTATTTAAGTCTTGAACTCGCCTGTGACTGAGAAAGATTTTGTTGCTTGTAGATACAGAAGGCTAATCAGCAGTCTCGGATCAGTGAGAAGTTAGCTCTCAGTTATGTTCCAATAGAGCAGAGGCTGTTAAAAGCTTGTAAAAGCCTTTGCAGGCTGATGAGAAATTGTCAGTGTTGTTCTTAGCGGTGTGGCAGGAACTTCGCCTGTTGCTCATGTAGTTGTAAAGCTTGGGCGAGCAGGACCCACGTGCTCCTGCACCGAGTTGGCTCTTGCAGCCTAAGACCTGTTAAAGACGTGTCTGGAGCGTTTCCACATCTTCCATATTTGCATAGACAAGCCCTGAGTTTCCTCCTCTGCCTGGGCCTGAGCTGCGTGGTGGTTACATATAAGCTTGACAGCTGCCCACTGTTCTCATTAGTGCTCAKGACTAATTGGCTTGCTCAGTTGGTTGTGCTGGAAACTGTTACGCCTGGTGCTATGTTTCGGGAGGAAGAAGAAAACCTGCATCTCTTTTGGCATGGCCGTGTTGAAGAGGCTAAGGGCAAAAACTAGAAAATTTACTAATTTTCACTGTGCTTGGAGACTGAGGCCATACCTGAAAGAGCCAACTCTGAAAGTCCAGACCCCTCAGATGAGGGGAGACCTCAACCAGGGCTCTGAAGCTGCCCTTTAATGTCCTGTTGAAGCAGAAAAGCATTCTTAATCCTGCTTGGTAATCCTGTGTGGAAGACACAGTCAATTTTTTTATCTTGCAGTGATTCAGAAACTCTCAGTGTTCGCATTTCTGAAAGCCATCRTCACTAACCCACCCCTACCTTCTGCCCTTGAGCTTCTGGTGATGTTTTTGCTCCAGCTATGGGAGACAGCCTGAAATATCATCTTTGTTCATACATTGGGCACAATTTTATAATTTAGGTTGCATTTTTAATATAACTGTAGTTAAGTGTGTCTTTAACTGAGCTGTTCCTAATTCAGAGTTTCTGGATGCTGCATGTGTCTTGTTCAGCTCCATTCCTCCTTTTTCAGGAGGCTGCGCTTCCTGCAAGCCTCTGATTTCCTCTGGTAGGTCAGTTTTGAGCTGTCTCATGGGTGTCTGCACCAACACTTTGCTTTTGTTAACCGCATCCCAGTCCCAACCGCTATGCTGCTAGGAAGCTCAGGGGCTTCATCTGCTCCGAGTGTTGTTTTGTTAAAGCAGAGGGGTTTGGTTTGTTTCTATCTCCCGGTGCTTTGTATGTAGATGTTGTGATGTTTGGGGGATAAGAACCTTATTTCTTTGTTCTTCAAAGCTCCTGGCTTTGTAGCATCAAGAGTCAGTGCAGTAGTGGTCCCTGGGTTCAGTTATTGCTATTTTAAAGGCAACACAAGTACCTGTTTAGTGCTTCAAGAAACAAGTTCTCTTGCCATACCAACACAATGCAAAGTAAAATCTCTTTTGTACCTTTACAGCATGAGTCTGTTGGATAAACAGGGCTAAATCAGCTCATATTAAATGGTGAAGTACACTCGAGATCAAAACAGAAGTTGTAGAACTGATTTAGCTTCATTTTTAATAACTTGGTAGTGTAAGCGTGAACTCATGCCTGTTTGGCTCTCGCACTGAGCACGGGATGAGCCTCCTCCTGTGTGATCCTGAGCTCCTTGCTCCCTGAGGGAGTGCGGGGGAGCAAGTGCTTTGGGGCCTGAGAAAGAGCGAATTCTTAATAACTTTCTGCACACAAAATACTTCTAGTTTCTGGTGACGTTCTGTTCTCCCAGTTTGTTGAAATAGAAGGGGGAAATGTTGAAGCTGCAGATTATATTTGTTCTGATATCTCATTTACATACATATGAATGCATAACAACTCTGCTGTGTGTTGTCAGTCTCTACAGAAATTGAGAAAATAGTTTTTTGTAGCATGGCAAATAATAATTAAAGTTTATCTGAGACTTTTGCTGTTTCTACTTCAGTGAGGGCAAATTTAAATATTTTTGCATAAATTTTTTCTTGCAGCAGCAGCTGACTGACTGGGAGAAGGGAATGATGGCGCTTTGGAAAGGATCAGCTTGAAACCATGTGTGTTTTGCCTCTTTTCACTGTACTTAGAGACCCTTGCAGGGTGACAGGGTACTGAGTTGCACGTGAGAGGATGCACAAACAGCTCAATACTCAGGTGTCAGTGATGCAGAAGTTCTAGCAGCCTGTGGGAACGTGCACGTGCRTGACACCTCGCCAGTGCCGTGACGGCGGTGCCCGTGCCTAGTGACTGTGGGGCACTGCAGCCTTGTCCCTGAGGTTARTCTTGACACTTGTTTTGTGAAGGTCAAAGCGCTCTTTTGTAAGACACAAGACCATCCAGGTGCTGTTGCTTTAATTGCATAGCTTTCCTGCTWGCAGAAAACTGTGGGAATTGAGCAGTGAATAATTAAGACAAGTTTTTACTCTCAAGTTGGGGTGTTGCAGGTGCTCTCTTCAATTCCCACAACGTGAATAGGAGCGGGAATACTGCAGGTGCCCCTGGGGAGGAACTGCAGCTGCGTGGGGAGAGGCTGCCAGTAGGTGCAAGACAAGAGCTGGAGCAGTGTTTCCCTCAAGGCACCAGAGAAAGTGCTTTTACAAAAAACACGTTAAGGGGACAGCAGTGGTGTTGACTGTAAGTTGCTAAATAAAATCCACAGACGTTTAAAATATTTATGAAAACTGATCGAACCTGAAAATAGGAGTGGGTTCTTGTCTCGCATGGTGGTGTTTGCCATGACAAGTTCTTGTCTTTTGCTGTTGCGCATTTGAAACAGTATTAACATAGTATAGCTGGATAATAAAATCCACTTAAACTTCAGGTTAATACACTTCAGGTTAAATGAGCAGCATGCAGCAAAGAAGTGTGGCACACTGGCATGATCTAACAGGTAACAGTGGCATATGGGGAGAGCAGGATTGAAGCTACTCTGAAGAAATAGATCATTAAAGTAATAAAATAGTGCATTAAAATAACGAAACTGAGCAGCAGAGGAGACTACAGCCTTGCAAAACGAAAGAAGGCCTATATGTGTCTACAAGAGTAGTGTTTGTCCTGTGGCATTTCTGTCCTGAAATAATGAAGCATAGCGTTGTTAGGATTTGTGAAAAATACTAAATAAAACTGCTTAGAACATAAATTACTACGAACCCACAACATCTTGTCTTTAATACAGAGATCTTCATTTGGATATTCTTTTGAATGTTTTTTTTTTAGCCCTTGACTGACACCTTCTGGTATGGCTAAGAAGGTAGATGAGTCCAAATCAGTTCAGTAGCAAGTTGTTCAACGGGATTTAAGACTTGAATGTTTCCAGATTGCCATTTGATTGCTTCATGTTCACAGGAACGATGGGAAAAGTTGGCCAAGCATGTCATGTGCAATAGGTTCGTCTCCAACTGAAACTTTAGAGAGATGAGACTACCAATTACTAGGTTTTAAGGTCAGTGAATTTCTTGAGCAATTTGCTTTAGACAGAGGCACTGTATATAAAATGGTTTGAATACAGAAAAAGTAACTTCAGAGGCTGTTGGTGTCCGTCCTAGTGTGAAAAACCTCAACTCAGGTTTTTCTTGGTTATTTTTTAATGATCTTCTAAAAACAGCCCACAAACCACATCTTAGCATAAGCAAAGCAGCATGTTCAACTGAATCAATCTTTCACTCTAACCTTGAAAATTAGTAAAGTAAAAGAATACATAAACTCTTTCCCTACAATTGTAAACAGTCTTTTGAAGGAGTGATTTATCTGCCCAGAGCATTTTGCATACATTCTGTTGTCCTAAGTGCCATGCAGCCCTACAGGGAGAATCACCTTGGAAAAGCAGCAAATGGAACTTTTTATATGGTTAAAAGTGTGTAGAAAGGATACTTGTGGCTATTAACGACATGCCTTAAATCTATAAAAGGTCACTTGGGCTTTAGCCCATTTCCCAAAATAGCAAACAGTCTTCTGTACTCAACATCATCCTGCAGTATTTGCTGTCCCATTTCACTTGCATCACTGGTAGACACTTTTGGAAGTTGATCGTAACTGACACTGAGTAAAAACATTTTGTAGCGTTGACCATAGCATACTGTTTTTATACTGAAAGTCATTTTCATCATATAAATTCAACAAGTTAGTGGCAAGCTCTTCACAGAATCCCAGAATGGTTGAGGTTGGAAGGGACCTCTAGAGATGATCTGGTTCAAGCCCCTGCTCCAACAGGGACACCCAGAGCACAGGTCTTCTGGAAATAACGTGTGCCATGTTGCTTCCCATACCCGCAGCTGAGCTGTGTTGAACTGGCAGTAATCTTGTAGAGATACTGTGGCATGGTAATGAAAAGGGAGCTCTAAGTCATTTTGGAAGGGGAGCAGAGCATGGATGGGTCTGTATGCACAGCGTGGACCTGGATGGAGCSCTCTACAAAGAGTGTTTCAGGACGGGAGTGATTAATTCTTGTAATTCAAAGGTGGTGCTGCAAATACCTGCAGCTGCAGACCTGCAAACGCCAGTCAACAGCCTGTGCAGCATACGAAAATGTGGCTAACGCAGCAGTGCATTAGCTTTCAGTGTTGATCTCCCCTGCCCYGGAGGAAGCTCTGTGACTAGATATCTGCGTTTACGTGAAGATAGGATTGCACTGCCGGCATCATGTAACGATTTAAAATGCTGACTGATTGCTGTAATAGCTTAATTGCAGTGTGGTAGATCAGGAGTAGGCAGAGGACTGTTTCACAAGATCAGAAATTAATCTCTAGTTCCTTAATTGCTCTAAAGGACCATGTCAGTACCAGGCACTGCTTTCTCCCATCTGATTGCACTAACCTTTGTGGACCATAACAGTGCAGTTTTGCTCAAAATCTTGTCTGTGAGCAAAGAGGAAGCATGCTCTGCATGTGAGGAAAGGCAAGAGTTGGCTAGTGTTGTCAATATCTGAAGAGTCAGTGTTACTGGTGCAGATCTAATTGCCATGGAAAGGATTAATACAGCACTTAAAATGTTTTATGCAGCCTTCCAGTTTGCATCCCTTTCCCTGGGCCCGTGCTGCCCTGTGCCAGTCCCCAGGGTGCTGGGGGGTTCTGCAGCTTTTGCTGGGAGCAGCGCGGTGGTCGATGGCTGCTCCTCGCCTGGGGAGCCGCCTGGGCTGCGTTGGGTCCATTGGTTGGCTCCGCTTATGCCCTTCRCTGCTCGGCAGCTCCACAACACATCCAAGCTGGCTGTATAGGGTGCCTTTTATGTGTGTTGAATGCTATTTATTCCTCCTCCTTTGATCCCTAAAGCCACCTTTGTGCAGCTCCGGTTCTGCATTTTTGACTTGGTGAGCAGGGCTTTGCTCCCATCTCCGTGTGGCCCCGTCTCCGCACACCCTGCGCTGCTGCCGAGGGGCTTGGGTCCTGCTCGCTCGCGTGGACTTGTGGCAAGGGCCCTGCTCTGTATAGTGAAACTATCAGCCTTGCAGATGCAGGAGTTGTAGAAATCTGTTAAATCTGCGCTGCGTGCCTGCTGCCGTTCCTCTCAGCACTGAGTGCGCAGGCTATTCATGTCTGACACAGCGGGCCTGGGGGAGTTCGGTGCTTTGCAAGAGTGAAGAAATGCGGGTGGAAAAAGCAGCACCCACTGGCCTAGAACTGAGCTGCCGAGCGAGGGGAAGTGGTGGCTGCATTCTGCTCAGCAAACGTAGTTATTTCTGGGGTGCTGCTTGAGTGGTGGGGTTTTGTTTTGTTTTGTTTTGTTTTATGGGGATGACATCTCTATACTGGAGTATTTTAGTCATCCTTAAATGTGAGGGTCTTTGACAGGAGAAAATACTTGAGGTGACTGGTGGTAGAGAGGTAAATATAATAATTATTGGCAGTGCCATAGATCTTCCTCATTGCTTTGTTTGCATTATGCAGGGTGAGCGTCCTCTCTCGTTACCTTGCAGACATGCATGGGCTCTAAAGAAGAGAGGGAGGTGTGAGCTGTGCGGTGCTCTGTGTGGGGAGCAGCTCGTTGCCGGAAAGGCTGCAGTCAGCAGAGGGAGCAGCGGGCGGCTCTTTTCGGATGTCTGCMCAAGCGGCTCGCTGAAGCAGGCTCCTGTGGGCTGCTGCGCTGGCCTTCACATGCGCTGCCTGCGGGAGGAGTGGCTGAACCTACCAGTGAAATATTTTCTGCCCAGTATAAAACCTATTCAAGTGGATTAACTACAAAAATACTTTACCACCTTTGCTTACCAGAAGTGCGGTAAGAATGTCCACTAGGAAATGGCTTGGGCAGGGTGAAGGAGGCAGCACCGCTGCAGCTGGGATGTGGAGGTGGGTGGTGGAATTTGCCCCATGTTTGAAATGCCCCTATGCAAAGCCAGGCATATGGGCACTGGCAAACGGTTTTTGTGAACATTTTCCCTGGGGACACAGGGCTCTCCAAGCTGTGACAGGAGGGAAAGGAGCTGCTTCCTGCCCTGCCTGGTTTCCTCTGGCTGCAGATTGCAGGGGCAGCAAAGCAGCAGTGGGGAAGGTGGTGACAAAACCCTCACTCAGAGGAGACCTGCTCTTAGCCCGGCCTTGCGGTGGGTTGGAACACCGAGTTGGGGGATTGCTTCTTTTTGGGAGCAGTGTCAGGACGGATAATGTTTATGGGCATCTGGGCAGGTTGTTTTAGCATTACAGATGGCCCCCAAAGGCCTGAGCAGAACAGATGCTGCTGGTGGCCGCGGACAAAGGCGGCAGTGTGCGCGGGAAGCGCAGGGCCACCGGGACGTGGCGGGAGGCACAGCCCGGCACTGTTGCCGCCCGGCCCAGGCTGAGGCTCACAGAGACCCTTTCAGAGCCCTCCGAAGCATCGGCAAGCACTGCGCCGGCCCCACGGACAATGGCTGCGTTTCATCACTTCCTCCTAGTGCAGGGTCTCTCTCCAGAGGTGCCTGAAATCCTCCTGCTGCTTCCTGAGCTTTAAAGCTGAGGCTTTTACAGTGCTCCTGGCTAAGAGTATCTTGATAGTTCTTGTCGTTAAAGAAGGGGCTCTGCAGGAGGACAGGACCAGGGATTTTCTGTTGTTCCTGTTGCTTCCTCCACTGGGCAGCATCCTGGCAGGCACCTGAGCTGGCCCATTAAGATCCGCAGTCATGTCCAAGCGGCTGCTGGCCTTGGAAATGCAGGTGTCGTGGCCGCGGGTTTCTTGGCCCCGCGGAGCTGTGCTGTGGGCATTGCGCCGCACTGGCAGAGCCCTCTGGCCCCTGTCCCACGTGAGCGCAGAGCTCTGCCCGGCGCCTGCAGGTGCTGCAGGGGGAAGGGGCACTTGGAGCAGTCCCACTCTCCTGCCAGGACGCTGATGTGTCCTACTGCTCCCCAGGGAGCCCTGCTGCCYGATGGTGGGGGGAAGCGCCACATGTTCCTCTGTTGTTTTCTCGTGCTTGTAACGAGACAGTCTGTGCCCATTTCAGCAGAGGAGCTGAAGCCCAAGCGCTGCAGTATGAGGAAGCAGGGGGAGCTGCGGGCAGGGGGCTGGCCCACGGCCTGGTGCCGGGATGTTTCCTCCGTGTGTTTGAGTGCCTTGGTGGCCACGTGTCCCTGTTCCGGCAGGTCTGTAAAGCTGCCTTGCACCGCAGCACAGCCGGGGTACCCAGAGGTGTGTGGCCGCGCTGTGCCTGGGCCCGCGCATCCTTGGAACGCGCCGCGGTGCCGGGTAGCGCCCGTGCGGCCGCCGCGGTGCCACGGGCAGCTCCGGCCAGCCCCGTGCAGCGAAGCCGGCCGCCCTGTGCCCTGCGCAGGGGCTCGGCCTGGGCGACCGGGCTCGGGGCGGGAGCGCGGGGCCCTGCGCGCGGGTGGCACCGCGTCCCCTCCTGCCCCGCCCCGTGTCCCTGTGCGGGGGCGGGGCCTCAGGGGGCGGGGCAGCGGGGCGGGGCAGCCCCACGGCGCCGCCCAGCTCGGCCCCGCCCGGCCCGGCCCTCCCGCGGCGGTGGCGGCGGCGCGCGGGGCGCGCGGACAATGAGGCGCTGAAGTTGGCGGCGGGCGGGGCGCACCATGGTGCAGCGGTTCAGCCTGCGGCGGCAGCTCTCCAAGGTGGGCGCGGGGCCTTTGTTCTGCCCGCGGGCAGAGCGCGTCCCGCCCAGCCTGCCCGGGCCCGCGCCCGGACCCGCACCCCGCGCCGCGGGCGGGGAAGGGGCAGCTGACAGCTGCGCTGGCCTGGGCGCGGGCTGCGTGTGCGCGGAGCCGGGTGTGCGCGTATGTATACGTTGTGCACGTACACAGGTGTGTGTGCGTGGGGGTGCATGTGTGCGTGCATACGTGTGCATGAGTACATGTACATGTGTGTCTTTGCGTGTATGTGTGTGCGCTTGGGTGTGCGGAGCAGCTGCATGCAGCCCGAGCCGGGTTTTGTTGGAGCATCTGCAGTAGTGGGAAGGTGACTTGTCCGTCAGTACAGCTGGAAATGGGAGGAGGACTCACAAGGGGAGGAAGGCTGGAGCAGGAGGGCTCTGGCAGGGCACCTGGCAGCGCAGCGTGTGCTGCTGATGCAGCTGCGTTCAGAACAAAGGAGCTGCCGCCAGCAGGTCCTGCCGCCCTGGAGGCTCCGTGTGCAGGAGCTGCTGGGAGGTGAGGGCGGTTGAGCCCCGCAGTCCCCGGCCCGGGGGAGYGTGTGCTGTGTGGGCATGGCCCGGGTGTGCGGGGCTGCCCCTCGGTGCAGCACAGCGCGCTGCATGGGACAGAGCCCCCAGTGCTGCATGGGACAGAGCTGCCCAGTGCTGCCTTGATGTTTGTTTCCTCTTCTCTGTCCCTTTTGTGCTTGGTTTGCAAAGCGTTTCCACRTGTCATGGTTCCCACCGCTCTCCCTTTTGCTCCGCTGGGGAGTCCCCAAGGGGCGGTGGTGCCTGGACTGGGGCCTGCAGGTGCTGCTGCCCTGTGGTTGCGGCAGGGCCCTCGTCTGGGCACGGCCGCCCAGGGCTGCGGGAGCTGCTTCGCACCCCGACCTGGCCCGTGTGTTTGGCCCACGTTGTGAAACTTAAATAAGGGAGAGACATGCAAACTGTAACCAAAGAATCCTCTCTAACTTAAGATCTATGGCAATGGCATTTCCAGCATTTAAGTGATTAGCTGCCTTCATGTGCAGCTGAGCTTTGGCCTAGAAAAGAGCTGATATAAATTAAGGGAGGAATGAAAGAAAAAAGGGTCTCAAAAAAGTTTTTTTTTTTTTTTTGTGAAATAGCATGACAATTCATTTAACTACCATGTGAAATACTGTTAAAAGCCATGGAGCGACCTGTTTTGCTGTTCTATACTAGTACAGTTTGCTATACACTAATGGGACACACCTGAGCTGTGTCCGTGCATCCCCTAAAGGAAGTGCCTCTAGTTCTTCTGCAGGTTTGTGGATAGCTTAATCACACAGCTAGTACAGTCTGCTCCCTCTTTGGTCATCTCTGTCAGCAAGACCATTTCCGACGGTGCCTCTATGGCTTTTTCAAGGTTATTCTCCTCCTCCATCAAACTTGGTTTCAGTCTAATGCCTCCATGAATAATATTGTGACCGTGCACTAGGAGAGATTTGGAGCATCTCCATAGGTCTTGGTGCACTGGCAATGAGCAGAGTGTAAGTTTGTGCCTACAGAGATACTGGTTTGAACAGGCATCCCTCTTCACGAGGAACAACTTTCGGGTGATTCCAAGAAGCTCCGTTACCCTGGGCTTGCCGACTGGGAAGTTCGTTGCCAAACGGGCTCGTGACCTGAACAGACGGAAGCAGAGACTGCAAGTGGGATGCAGCTTGCATAAATGCATCTTTGATTGTTCGAATGGAATTCGCAGCTCGTGGCTGTTTGCTTTGTAGAATGTCATCCTGCCTTGGAGCAGGCACACACTGGAGCTGGGGAGTAATAACTGCTGGAATTTCCCATCAGCAGAGATAGATAGATAGATAGATAGATAGATAGATAGATAGATAGATAGATAGCCCTCACTCTGGATTAGCTGCTTCTAGGGGTCTTTCTCAGATATTAGTGCCCGAGCAACCTTTGCCTCCTCCCTGTAGTTATTCCCTATCATAAGCTGTGTGGATGCTTCTTCACTCTCTGTTTCTCTGGGGGCAAAAATAGCTTGCTTTCCTGTGGCAAATCTTTCCGTTTCGGATGAGGCGTTCCATTATAAAAATCTGTTTACCAACCTTACATTGGTAAAAGGCTTTGGAGGTTCAGGGAAAATGAAATCACAGGAGCAAGAGGCCTTGAGTGAGTTTTAACAGGGCACGACATCCAGCTTTGGACTCCCTAACTTGGCAAAGGACGTGTGGCTAAGAATACGACAGTGGTCTCCAGGATTTATTGCCTCACTAAGGATTTATTGCAAACACTACTGTTTGGTGAGCAAAGGATGGTAAAGGTTTCATTCAGAGGATTTGCGGTTTCAGAAAGAGAAGTCAAGGTTTGCCCATTCTGTAAGCTGTCTGCTCATTTTTTCCAAAGTGAGTTCTGCAAGATGTCTGTGGCCATACAAGGTGCATAGGTTATTGAAGCGCTGTTGCATCCTTTTCATACCATGGTTTTCCTGTTTTGAGCTGTGCTTATGGGTAGATCATAGGGCTCCTCCTGTCCATTAAGTTGACTTCTGTCTTCAGGACTCCTCTTCTAACAGCTCCTCCAACTAAACGTGATACTGAGCTGTAAGTAGGTTAGCACCTGCAAGGTTTGTGAGCAAAAATGAATTCAAAAGCCTTCAGAGCTCAGAATAAATAATATGGCAGAGTTCTGTGTTGTTTGACAAAGCCACAGCAACCCTTCTTGGAGCCTTCAGAACACCATTGTTGGCGAGCAACGGGGAAGTTTCTGTGCTGCAATCGGCCGGCGCGGGTGAATTGAGGGGCCGAGCCCGCTGCACCGCAAGGCGGAGCCCCCTTGTGTGGAGCCCGTTGTGCGGAACCCCTTGTGCGGAGCAGCCGCGCTGTCCTTGGCAGAGCCCGTGCTCATGCAGGGAGCAGGGCAGGGCAGGGCGGCCGTGCAGCTGCGCGCGGTGCCAGCCCGCTGCTTCCCCACAAGTGTGGGAGCCCCTGAGGGGCTGCTTTGCTTTGACAGTGGTAGCAGGTGGCAGGACGGGCTCTTGCTGACGGCTGCAGCACTTGCAGCTGTCATTCTTGTGCCGTCGCCCTCGGAGCTCCGGAGGAACACGGGGTGCCGTCTCTTTCCGTAAACAGAGGGTACTGGATGACCTGCTATTGCAGCATGAAAGTTCACAGCCTTACGTGATTTAGCTCTCTGGAGAGAAGAGTACAAGCATGTTCCGCAGTGTCCATGAGTTAGCAGGGCCATGCAAGTGACGTTTTTGAATGCTTTTTATTTATTTGCTTTAAGGTCATTATATATCTCTCGTCTTAGACATTTTTTTTCTGATTTTGATGTTACAATAAGTAAAACATTAATTCCCAAGCATTGCATTTGCAATTTAACCTTTCTCGTGTTTGGATGGCTTTCCCTGACATCGTTAAACAAATCTTCCAGGCTCCAGAATTGGCTTCCCTGCACAGTTCATGGTAGGAGGAAATTGGAGACTAATTGCATCAAATAACTCAATGCTGAGTATCAATAAATTTTGAAAGAAGGGTGGTTTTTTTTTTTTTTTTTTTTTTGTTACTGTGCAGTAAGCAAAGCTGTACCTGCCGTTCAGGCTGTCATTTCAGGTGTGGTGAGTCCAAGTATCCCATCTTTTGAAGACAGGAATTAATTCAGTTTATAATGTATTCTAAAGGTGCAGTTCAGAGGCTACTGAAATCAGTTGGTACTTGAATTGGGAATTCAAATCACTAGGATTTTGAAAGGAATATTTTGCTGTATGCCGGACTTGTGAACTTTGTTAATACTTAAAACTGCTGAAAAACTGCACAGGTAATGAAACAGATTTTAATCCTTCAAAGAATATCCGTGAAAATATTAGTGTATGTTAACATATATAATTGTAGCTGGATGTGAAGTCAAAGTAGTAAAACATTTCAACAACATATGTTGCTGCTGAAATGGGATGTGCAGCGTTGGAAAGTTTCCTCATTTTTGCAACTCTCGTTTTTCATCTGAGCAGCCGCGGGTACTTGCTGTGTCCCGGTGTGTCGTGCTGGTGGCCGGGAAGGTGTTGCAGAGCCCGTTGCTGTTTTCCTGCTTGCCCTCACACACCTGCCTGCGCACACAGGGCTTGCGGCCCGCGCCATGCAAGGCGCTGGCCTTGCTGGCAGTGCCCAAAGGTTTTGCCAGGGAGGGACATTTGCTGCATCAGGAATGGGTTGTGTCAGGTGGCAGCGGGAGCAGGGGCGCGAAGCTGCAGGCGGAGGCGACATTTCCCTCGCGGAGCATCCGAGCGGAGCCACCCACCGCTCCTTGGGGTTCAGTAATCCAGGCTGGCCCTGGAGCTGGGCTTTGCTGTCATCCTTCTCTGTTTAAACGAGCTTTAGTTGCTGTGTTTCTTCTTCCAGTGAAATGTAGGTTGCCTTTCTTTAAGTTAAAGATTAAAAGCATTCCTCTGCTTTGTGTGCACAAAGCATTAATTTCAGCAGGAGACTGGCATATCTTGGGATCCGGCCCATTAAATCTCAGAAATAATACTGCTGTATTACAGAGGTGTGGAGCCCTGGCATCAAGGAACAAAATTATTTCTTAGTCATAGATATGATGTGGTAGGATAAAGAGCTATTAATTTAAATATCTGTCAGACTTGGAGCTCTTTCTGCATTTGTGCTTGGTGCTTTTAAAATTAGTGGTCCAAGCGCAGTAGTTGTTTAATTACAGTAATGTATTAGCAGTAATCTTATATCTTTCTTGCTCCATATCTTTCTTGCATCTTGCTTTCTTGCTCCATATCTTGCTTGTTCTGCCTTTTCATTGGGTTTTATATGAGTTTATTTAATTTGGATTTTTTTCCCCTAAAATGCCGTGTAGAACTTCTGCAGAGGTTCAGGTGTATGAACCTCTATAGCCTCCGTACATTATGTAAAATTACCCTTTTTGTACTGTAGTGGGCTTGAAGGGAGAACAGCATTTGTACGTGGAGTGCTAGAAAGAGATGGTTATGTAAGATATGAGATCTTAAATGTTCAAAGGGGGACGTCTCAAAGGCRAGATAATCCGCTGAACAGGCAGGTGAGGCTGTGCGTTCTCGCGGCCCTTCAGGTAGTCGGCAGCGAGGACAGCGTTGGTCGTGGGCACAGGAAGGCCCTCACGGGAGCTCCCCTAACGGCTGCCGAGGGCTGCGTGTCCCAGCCCGGCGCTGCCTGGAAATCTGGACCCCTCGGTCCCTCTGCACCGCGGGCGGCAGCTCTGTTGTCRAAGAGGGGACTGTGATCCAGCCGTTCCTGACACTTCCGACCGTTGTGTCTCCAGCTGACTGGAGGTGCCTCTGATGGCATCTGTAGCCAACAGAGAGCGAGCGTAAGTTCTGAGCAGCTGGCAYGTTACTCAGTTGAATTTCCTTCTTTTTGATGTAGTTTTCATCTAGACATCTAGATCTGACAGCCAGAGTTAATACCTAAGAGCAAATGATTTTTTACACATAATCAAAGAATTTAAAAAGATAATAAGCTGGAGCAAAAGATCTTGTAGTTCTCCAAGAGTATTCAAACCATTTCTTCTAACAATGAGCACTACACACTTGAAAGACACTTGTATTTTCTAGTTGGACCTGAAACATCAAAACTTTGAATATTTAACTTGACATTCAAAAAGTGCGTGTATTAGTGATCAGTTTTAACCTTCCTTTTCTGATACTTTTCGTCGGTGAATAAATGAACATCATAATGTCTGTGTGCTCTCTACAAAAACTTCAGTGCCTGGCTGTAACTTGAAGACTGTTTGTGAGTAACAAGGGTCTGCAGCAAACAAATTCAAACATACTTGAGTTGGAAGCGTTGGCTTTGAAGGACACTGGAAGGCTTGCTGATTGCTTTAGTGCTGTGAAGGGATAGATGCAAAATATAGGGAAGCATGGGTGTGTAGTAATAAGCAGAGGACCTCTTCTCATGGCCAAAGCAACTCTGCAGGTGTGGCACTGATTAGCTCCATGACCAAAAAGCCAAGGATTGGACCATTTTCCTGTTCTTGCGTTGAGCCTTGGTAGCTAGAGTTCGATATAAAATCTGAAGTGCAAGAAGGTTAAGGGAATGGAACATCTCTCGTACAAGGAGAGACTGAGTGAGCTGGGCCTGTTTTCTCTGGAGAAGAGAAGACTGAGAAGGGATCTGATTAATATGTATAAGTTCAGGAAGGGAGAATGCAGGGAGGAAGGGGACAGGCTGTTTTCACTGGTGGCGAGTGATAGGACGAGGGATAATGGCCATAAGCTGGAGCACAGGAAGTTCCGTCTCCAGGGGAGGAGGAACCTCTTTACTGTGAGGGTGACAGAGCCCTGGAACAGGCTGCCCAGGGRGSTTGTGGAGTCTCCTTCTCTGRAGGTCTTCAAAACCCRCCTGGATGCCACCCTGTGCCACATGCTCTAGGTGTGCCTGCTTGAGCAGGAAGGTTGGACTAGATGATCTCTAGAGGTCCCTTCCAACCTTGAGTATTCTGTGATTATGTGATTCTGTGAAGGTCCACAGTTTCTTAACCGTTTTTGGTATATTGCAGATTTCAAAGGCAGCTCATCATTTGGATTGGCATCTTGACCTGTGTCATACATTTAAAAAAGCAATCTGTCACAAAATGTTGCAACAACAGAAAGCTTCTAGGCAGTTTAAGTAAAACTCTAAAACTCTAGTGTTCGTTAACACATAGCCCTGGGCACTCCTTACAATGATCTTAGGAGAGGGTTTGAACAGCTTGCAATCCTGAGTGTAACAGTTATCTACAAGAATTCTACACATTTCTTTTAAATCCAGACAAAGAAATTGCGCGGAATGGAATCCCTGACAGACAATCCACTGCTTGTTTTCATGCAATAATGAAAAGCAGGCATATTTTCAGGAATCTTAACTCGTGCCATAAAGGTACATACCAGTGACTTGTTGCATCATTCCTGGAGACCAAGCAATTTCAGAGCTCAAGCGTAGCAGTCTGGTGACAGTGTTTGGAGAAGGAAAATAAGCAGTTTCAATATAAGGTATAGATTTGCAGATGAAGTTAATGCCTAATGGACTGATATTGCTGCAGGTAAAATGCCCTTTAGGTGACGTGGTTGCCACTTGGTACATGGTCACCAGCAGAAAGCTGAAAAGAACTGATCTCCTGCCATCCAGCTTTGCTTTTCCTCCCAAGTAGCCTGATGGATGGATTTTACAAGGGCAGCAATAAGTTTTTCTGAACCTTCTATGCAGATATGACATCTCTGCCCCTCTAAATTCAGAGGAAAACAGATGAGACTCTGGCATGTGCTCTGAGCTAGCTCTGAAGCCAAGCTATTAGAGGGGGATTGAGCTTTGGATCAATCAAATCCTGCTGGCTCAGCAGCTTCTATTTTATGAACACAATGAGAATAAAGTATCCAACTGCATTAAGAGGTCTCAGGAAAAGCCAGCTTTTGGAGTAGCCTGTGAGTTGGTATTACAGACGTTAAAAACCTGTTGATGTCTTGGTTATAGCTTGGGCTGCCCTGTTTGCCAAGGAGCTGCAGAACGACATTGAAGGCCTGCGTGGAGGTGCCTGCCCTGTCAGGGATCCTGCAGCGGGGGCTCATGCCCTGCTCACACCTTCTCCTCTGGAGGGTTTTCAGCTTCTGGAGTGGGTTCATGTGAACACGTTCTGTGCTTTGGTGGCGATGGCGATGTTGTGTTCTGGTCTGAGACAGCACAGTAGTGCAGCTGATGGCTATTTCTGCGGTATTAAATCAGTTTTTCAAGGGAGATGAGCCTGGCACCGTGTCTTCCGTCCCATTGCCTCTCTTGGAGAAGAAAGAAGGAGCTTTCACGAGTCCTCATGAGCCAGGGAAGCTGGAACAAAGGAGGGGAACAAAAGACGGTGCTCTGAGAAGCTGGGGTTAGTGGCTGCAGCAGCGCTGGGGGCTTGGCCTGCAGAACCGACCCCGATGGTGGCACAACAGCCCTGATGGTGACACAGCAGCCCCGATGGTGGCGTGGGATCCGCTCGGTGGTGCCACCTCTGGGGCCTCTCCCTCACGGGCAACGCAGCCTCTCGGGCACGAGGCACCAGGGCTGCRTGCGCAGGGGAGGCTCCGCACGTGGCGCAGAGCAACTGAGCGCAGCACGGAGCTACCGAGCGTGGCGCAGATCTGCGGAGCTACCCAGCATGGAACTATGGAGCTACCAAGCATGGTGTGGAGCTACAGAGCTACCCAGTACGGAGCTACCCAGCATGGAGCTACGGAGCTACTGAGTGTGGCGCAGATCTACGGAGCTACCAAGCATGGAGCTGTGGAGCTACTGAGCACAGCATGGAGCTACGGAGCTACCAAGCACAGCATGGAGCTACGGAGCTACCCAGCATGGAGCTGTGGAGCTACCGAGCGCGGCGTGGAGCTACCGAGCACAGCATGGAGCTACGGAGCTACCTAGTGCAGAGCTACCGAGCGCCCGCTCTGCAGCGCGGGGAAGGTGTGGTGCAGTTTGCTTTGGCATGAGAGGATTTAACTCCATTTCTTATTGAGAGATACAAATCTGTATTGGAGTCTTTTCTTACAAACGTCATCTTGATCACGATGATTTAGTTTGACAGAGGAAAACAGTTTTCCTTAAGATMTAATTTAAACCCATTCATATTTCACCTTTAAAGCTGGGAATAAAGCTTCCTATATATTTTGACACACTGTAATGCTCAGGAGATAATGTTGTATTCAGATGCTTATTCTGTGCTGAAAGGCGTATTCTGCCTGGACCTCTTGTGGTTTAAGAGAGTGGTGAAAACCCACAAACTTCTTAACTTTCAGGTCAGTTATTCAAAATGGATCTACCTTACAAGGATCTGGAAGTCTTTTACAACCTAGTCACCTAATGTCACCTAATTACACCTAATGTATGTTTAAAAAAGTGTGAAAATTATCAAAATCCAGAGATTTTGTCCAGCTGATTTGTTTCACATTGAAATGGAAAATTAAATTAATTCAGTATGCTTTAATCAGCATGCATCTAATGAAGGAAATACAGATTGGCTGACATTATGATGAACAACCATTTCTTGTGTGTATATTTCTTCTTTGATCTAGAGGTTGGCAGAAAGTTTTCTCTTTGTTTTTCTTGATGATATTTTTGAAAATCTTAATTTCAACAAGGAGCTCTGTGTGTGCTCAGAATGATCAGGAGCCCTGTAGTGCCCAGGTGGAGAAGCCAAACCTGAGGGAGCCACAGGACCTTCGCTATCAAATGTTACAGCCAGCACAGAAATGAGCTGCAGTTGCAGAAGACTCTTTAAACCTCCAGAAAATGTAAACGATTCACTTGGTCTCTGTTCCTGCTAACATCTTCACTGCTGCAAAAAGCTGTGCAAACAGTGAAGAGAAGATTTTGCTTTCTAGGCTACAGTTGCTGTTTTAGTTGGAATAGTAACCAAACTGCTGAGGTAATGAGGCTACCTCTCTACCTTGTAATAGATTTTTCTGTATTGTAGAACCTGGTTGCTGAATGCTTATTTAAATCCTGTATTTGTCAGTAGATGCARTGGACTTTCCAAGACCATTAATCTGATCTTCCTTCTCAAATCAAGCAAACTTTTTAATTTTCAGAATTTGTCCTTAGGAACATCATCTGAAGACCTGCAACACAAAACGATAAATCATAGTAGTCTGAGGAAGAACTGTGTGGAGTAAAAGAAGTGAAGATCCTGTAAAGATCCCCATTGAGAATTGCAAGCCATCGTTCCCTACTGCTCAGGCATAATCTTAGCCACATTTTGTGTTCATGAAATGTAGATAAGTTCCCCTCCCCATCCCCCATTTCCAAGGGTGAAGAAAGAATCCCTATTTGATGCCTTGTGTTAAACTGCTTTGTGTGGCGTTACCTTGACTGTTAAACACACATTATCCAGTGTATTTTGTCTATACCTTCTTTACCATGTAACTTCTAACGCCCTGCCTTCTCTCTGAAGGGAACGTCTTTGCTAAGTGTCCTTCTGAACGCCTGTGTCCTGTGATCCRCGTGGTGTATCCGCGTGGCACATCCAGTGCAGCATTGCTGCTCACGGCCAGCTGAAGCAGCCCGGGACTGAAGTAGGATGGATGGGTCGTAGGTGGGCCACACATGATCCGAGCAAGCCTCGTGAGAGGCAAATGCACCTTCATTAAGAGAAAAGTAGATCTTGAATGGGTGGAATCACTGCCCTAAGAGCAGATTTGTAGCTTGAGTGTAGAACCCACAGAGCAACCATTTGCAGGGGCTCCCCCATCACCATTTGGCTCTGATAGTTCTGCTGTTAGGGGCTCGTGCTCATAGTGCTTCTCGGTGGTCTTTGGTTCCCTGCTGCTCCCAGGGAGCCCTGTCGCCGCCGTCCCCCTCGCGCTGGGCCCTCACAGGCTGCGGACAGCAGCTCTGCGGCCGCTGCCTCATCGGCTGCACGGGAAACCTCCCCTCCCTCGTGCTGCCCTTGCTGAAATCCCTGGGTGAGTGGGGAGAGGGCCAAATGAGAATTCTTAATTATCCTCTTGAATAGTGTGTTTTCTTGCCCGTACATAGCATCACCTTTCCTTTTGTCCCCTTTGAAGTTTCTCTGTAGCTCATGGGCTCTGCTGCCTTCCAGAGTGATTTACTAGACAAACTAGGTTCCTAATGTGTTTTGGAGCAAAGTAGCTGCTTTGTTTATTTTTCTTTATCTTCTCCATCCCCAAACACCTTTTCTGCCTTTTCTCTCCCCAAAGCACAGCAATATTTCGAGGTAGGATCCATTTTCTGATGCTGTTTGTTTTCACATTTCTGATTGATTTAACAGAGCCTTGTGCCAATTAGACATGCATTTCATCTCCCAGATAAAAGAAAAAAAACTTCCTGTTCTATCCCTTTCTTATTTGTCAGTAATAAAAGCTTCTCTGAAATGTTTAGAGGGAGAGATTTTAAAATTAGAAAGTCCAAAATTAGAGCTGTTTGCCAGCAGTGCTGGAGAAGAAGCCTGGGTTCTCCCACTGTTCTGGGCAGGACAGAGCAAACTCAGAGCTACGAGGGTTCTTTTTCTTCTGTCATTAACATCATCTATTGAGAGAGCCTCAGAGCTCTGCTGTGGTAGCTTGGGAAGATTTACTAATCTGGCTTTTAATTTCTAAAAAGACCCATATTTTCCRTCGTTCTGGTACACGATGGTGAGCACTCTACCCCGCCACGTGCTGCAGTTGCGTGCAGAGGATGTCAGAGTCCGCAGCAATTTGCTTTGCTTAGGGAGCTGCCCACAAGTGCACTAAATGGCTATAACCCATTTTAGGTGTGGAGCGTGACAGGGAAGTTCAGCTTTGGAGTGATTTATCCCTTTGTGCGCTCAATCTCCAGAGCACTTCTTTATGGCACTGCTGCTCTCCCAAGAAGAGCAGCTGTTGCTCGAGCTGATAGCTGGGCTGTGTCGGCTGGCTCACTTGCTACAGTCTGTGTAAGAGGGGCCCAAATGCGAGTAGTGATGAAAGTACGGTACCAGAAAGGAATAAAGTAGTGCTGCTAAAGGTTAGCTAGCTTCAGCTGAAGAGGCGCTTGTGCCCCGTGCCAAGGCCAGCCCGAGTGTAAGCCATGCATGCCCAGCGCATCGGCAGCAGTGCCTGCTCCTGCGCGGTCCCCGTGCTCCCGCGGGGATCGAGTTCCCGCCGACAGCTGCCCGGGCTCGAGTTCCCGGAGCTGGCGGAGCTGGCAACAGGGCTGCCGGGGAGCAGGGCGCGGAGCAGCGCCTGCAGCGCGAGGAGCCGTCCCTTCAATTTGTACAACTTCACAGCACGAGTGCTTTCCTTAGCAAGCCTGCGTTTTGCTGACTGCTGCGTTAGACCCAACTCTTCAAGCTGGCATGTAATTTGTAGCCATCCTCTCTGATTTTCCTGTTAGGGTCATGTTTCATCTAATAGCCTTTTTATTCTCTCTCTCTCTCTCTCTCTCTCACACACACACATTCTGGATCATCCTGCTCTTACCTCCCCATGGCCAGGCTCTTCATTATCAGGTTTCATCACTAGTTTTTGTTTCAAGATGTTGTTGTTTATTCAGACACCTAAAATGTGACCTTCCTCCTCTTTTTTTTTTTTAGTAACATGTAATTAGCTGCTATATCAAGGTAAAGGGAAGTTTGACATTGTTTAAGTTGAACATTTGGGGTGAAAAACTAATTAAAATGGTAAGTTTTTTTGAAGTGCATGTATGTATACTCTGTTCTGAAGGCTTTCTCAGTTTGGATGGTTTGGTCTTCCAGTCTGATGTTTTCCAAGAGAATTTACTCCCTCACCTCTACAACCAAGGTGAGGCTGCCTGGTCTGTGGTTCCTCAGATCCTCTTTCTTGCCCTTTTGAAGTTAGGAACTATATTAGCTTTCTTTAGTAAGAAGTCAAGAATTTGCAGGCAGTCGCATTATTTATGTAGCATCCTCTGACTTTTACTAGATTTAATGTTTTCCTGCCTCTGTTATTGAGGCTTGTCTTATGGTTATTTCCAGTTCTGTTAGATGATTTCATTGTATGGCTGCAGTGATATGCATGTCATGCTTAGGAAATTGCACGTTAGGGCCAGATATGTTGGTGAGACAGCAGTAGGTGCAGGCCTGTGGGGTCCTCTCTGCAGACGGGGTCTGCAAGACGGGGCCTCCTCGCCCTGCGGGACAGGGCCTCTCTTCTCCATGGGACGAGGCCTCTCTGCTCCGTGGGACGAGGCCTCCTCGCCATGTGGGACGGGGCCTCTCTGCTCCGTGGGACGAGGCCTCCTCGCCATGTGGGACGGGGCCTCTCTGCTCCGTGGGACGAGGTCTCCTTGCCGCATTGGAGCCAAACGAGCTCCGCAGTGCTGCTGGGGAGCTACAGCCCAGGGGAAGCTGCACTACAAATCGATGTGGGCTTAGGAGTCAGTAGTTGTACACAATTTTCAATGATAGTTTCTTCCTTTCCTTCCTAATCCAGAGAAAAGAAACAAAACCACAGCCTTTGCCCATATACCAGCAGAAGCCTAGGGACTTTTTGTGATTTTGTTTGGTTTCATTTCCCAGTGAAGCCTTCTTCTTGCAACTGTTTGCCTTCCCAGTTTCTTACACTTCAGTGTTTTTAAAGCTCTTGCCAAGCATCCTGTCACACTTTGCTTTGAGTACAGCTGTATGTAAATCTGCTGTTGCTCTCTGCTAAATCTGTTGTGTGTGTCATGGTCAGACCTTTGTGTCCCCATGTGTCCCTGTCCCTCTCTTGCCCCTCTTGGAGGTGATGGTGAGCAGGGGCCGGGGCAGGAGCCTGCTGTGCTGTGCAGGACAGCTTGGAGAGACAACCCTGCCACCTTCCAAGCCCCTCTGCTATACAGACTGTGCCACTGCTCAGTCCTTTAGTTTTTGTTTGTAAAATACTTCCTGCTTAGTCACCAGGGTAATGCAATCTTGCATCTCCTTGGTGAGTATAACCCTACTTTAAGACTTCTTTCATTTAATTCACTTAATTTGTATAGTGAGAGCCTTTGTAGGCTGCAGCTGCTCCAGCCTTTCCTTGCACCTGAGCAGTCAGGGAGCTGGGGCTTGAGATGCCCTCTGGTAATTGCTGCCCCAATGAAGCACTTGCAGTAAGCAGCTATGTTATAAAACAACCTGTGTTTGAGTCGGTGGTGACTGCCCATCCTTAATGACGATCTTACTCAGCGCTGAGTTTGGCTGGGGGTTAGACAGAGAACCTAATACTCCTCTCATGTTTATTTAGCATTTGGTAACAGTATTTTAAATATTAACTTGAATGACATCACTCTTTCTGTGTGCCCCCTGAAGACTGTGAATGTTAATCGAAAAAATAACGCCACTGAAACAGTACAGTGTGGCAGCTTCCTCTCCTTGCGTACATCGGTGTGCCGCTGATTGCGGTAGGGACCCCGTGGGAATGGCTGCCCAGCCTGCCCCTCGCCGCACGTCCTCCTTGGCCGGAAGGTTTTCACCCAGCGTTGGCGCCGATGGCGAGAGACGGGCGGCCCTGGCCCTGCCTGTGCAGGGAGGTCCCCCCTGCTGTCACCCGTGCACGATGCCGTCCGGTGCCCGTGGCCAGCAGGTGAGAGGAGAAGCGTGGGGTGGAAGGCAGCGAGGGGAAGGACGCGACGGGGGCTCCCGTCAAACCCCGCTCAGCTGCAGAGAGGGGGGCCACGTGGGTCTGCCCAGGTGGCTTGTGTGTCTGCTGCTCTTTATTGCGCTGCTGTGGCTGTGTTGTAGGTTGTGCTTTCCTCAGCCCTCCTTCCTGTGAGCTCCTGAGGCTTTAAAGAGCTTCCAGCGCTGTTTCATATCCAAAGAGTGTGGAATACATGCTTTTTGGAGTATCATACGTAATCACTGTGCTGCTAGAATTGTTCTGGTGCGTATATACTAGTCTATAGTAGGTCATGCACAGCATTGGGATTATTTTTCTAAAAATGGAAAAACTGATAGCCAGAATTTAAAGGACTTGGTGAAGGTGTCAGCAGGACCAAAGGTCCTCAAGGCCCCTTCATAAGGATTATGTAAGAAAGACAGCACCTGTAAGCAATCCACTATGCCGCTTTGGACCAGACCTCTTTGGAGCAGAAATTGATATGGCCAAGGTGGGTTTTTCTTGTCATGCTAGTTTGATGTGCAGGAACTGTGGGCAGTGGTGAAAAAGTTCACACAAAGGAAATACTCTGATCTGTTTTAGATTATAACTGTCTTTGAGTTCTGAAGTCGTGGACTTTATTAGGTGGGAATTTAAATATCACTTCTGAAATTTGTGCCTTTTTTTTTTTTTCCTCTCCCCTTTGGAGACTTCAGATCCTAAGTAAAAAGTCTTTTTTTCTACAGCTGCTGCCCCTGCAGCATTCCCCTCTGATCTGAAAGCCTCACTGGCTTCATGGTGGTGCTCACATAGCTGTGTAATCTGAGTCTTGAATTTAACTCCTGTTGACATACAGCATCATCAGTTTGTTTTACTCACCTTGAGCTGCAGTAGCCTTTATCGCTCTAAGGGGAGTAAAATGGGTTTGAATCATGCAGCTATTAGAAAGTTTTCTCAAAGAGCACAAAAGGCTTCTTTTCTCTTTTTTCCTGCTTCCTGCTCGATGGTCCTCAGGTCATTCAGGTGTATATGTATCTTTCGTAACTTCAGTGCCGACTAATCTTTTAAGATACTTGTTCCCCTTGTTGGACTGCACCCTTTTTTTGAAAATGCTGTAACCCAGGGATGTAATGGAGCAAGAGAGTTGCTGGTAACGTGTGTTTGGGGAAAAATGCAGGGTCCTTCTGCCATTATACACTTAAATTGGTTTTTGAGATAGAAGAGGAATAGTAGCAGAGACTTAAAATGAAGATGCGCGTAGCTGTTTCTCTTAAAGGGCTGCAATACAAGAACAACTTCATGCTTCACATTACATGTGCCAGATTGCATGTAAGAGGGGGCAGTTTTTTGAAGCTTGTCTAAATATCGATGAAATGCCAAGAAGATTTGAAAAGAAAAACTTCCCGGGCTTCACTGTCAAAACATTGCAGCTTTCTTATCACCTTTTCCAGATATCTCCTGTATCTGTGTTTCAGTCTTGGTGTGCACCCTCTCTGCTACTGCCCAGCCGCAGGCTTCAGGTTACGGAGCTCTGCCGTCTAGAATTGCCTTCGCCTCCTTCTGAGGAGCTCTGATTTCTAGCCGGAACCGCTGCTCTGCTCCAGGGGGTAATAATTACCTGCTGGATTAAATAGCCTGGGTGCAGGGAGCGTCATCCCTGTCTTGGGACCTTGGCAGTGTTGCAGCTACAGATGTGCTGCACAGTGTTTTGAAGTAGTACAGGGCTCTTATTTTGACCAGTTTCATTGCTGAATACTTAGCAAATAGTATTTATACCACATTTTGTAAATAGGGCAGTAAATTACATTATATTTTATTCATTATGCCATTGAAAAACAACTTTTAATTTTAAAGTGAGCTCAGTGGATATTTTGACTGAAACTCCATCTGGAAGTATAGAAATTAGTTCTGTTTTTGACAGTGTGAGATGCCCTTCTGCAGCTATGCAGCAGAGTTGCTTTGGGAAGAGTATTTCTGTGCACTGCTTCCTGGGCCAGGTTTGTGTGCCCTCATCCATGTACAGCCTTTGCGGTCCAACAGCAAATGCCAAAGCTTCCTGTCCTCAGCTAATCCAAAGGAGAGTTTTCCTTGACAGTCCAGTCAAGGAGCAGAGAGCAGCTTGGTACTTTCAGAAAGCTGTATTATCTACTTGGAGGGAGCAGTCTTTGGACAAGGGGAATCATTAGGTAGTTAGAGTTGGTGTGATGTGCCTTGTGAGAAGGCAAGAATTGCACTTTCTTCTTTGCTACATTCTTTTTTTATTTTATAATCTTTTGTGAGATGGATGCCTAAGTTTACACAGCTGGAAAATGGAGATAAGGTGTTTAATGGGAACTGCTGTGTAAACTCAGCTGTGGTCCTCTTGACTCCCAAATAGCAGTCAAAATTAGGTTAATGAAAAATATCCTGTTTACCAGGATAATTTTTACTGAACAGTGTGACGAGTAACTTGGGAAGCAGCTGGGAGCAAGATGATGCCAAGGAGCAGAGATGGGCAGTTTGGCTGGCTGGCACAGATGCAGCCTGGAGAGGATGCACATCAGTTGCTTCACCATTTAGTTTCTAAACTGTTGAGTACAAATTTAAAAATGTAGAAAATGTAAGAATTTCTCAGTGAGCAAATTCCCATAACTGTAATAGCTAACTGGCTAACTGTAATAGCAAATCTTACAGAGAAGCTGGCAAGGGAGCAGTAGGTGTCACGTTTGCCCCAGGCGGACCCATGCAATCCACAAGGCTTCCCTGTGTCTCCAGCAGCTCAGCCTGAGTCCGCGCGTTAGTGCTGAGCTGGAGCGCGGGGCTGCCCGTGCTGCGGCTGCGGGTGGCGAGCGAGCGTGCAGCTGGCCCAGGCGCCCTCTGCCTCGGCACGAGGGGAGATACGAGATGTTCTCAGCCCTACTTTTTTCTGAATCACTTTCAGCTGGACAGAAATATTTTCCCATCTGGTCGTCCTGTTTTTCAGGGAGTGAGGCGCTCGCTGAACCCTGCCGCGGGTGAACTGGGAGCCGGGTATTTTTAGCAGGGCACCCATGTGACGAGGGAGTTGCTGCCTCTTGCCCGGCGCGCGCTCAGGCCACGGCCAGCGCAGGAGCCGCAGCAGCGCCGGGCACGGCCGTGGGGTCCCTGCCAGCGGCGCCGGCATGGAGGGCTCGCCGCCGCCCGCTGCACCCGTACGTCTCGGCTTTCCTCTCGTGGTACCGCGGTGCGCGCGGGTCGCCTCGTAGCGCAGGCGGGAATGCTCAGCACGGCCTCGGTGCCCGTCCCGTCGGTCGCTGCTGCTCGCGCTCGGTTTTAAACTCAGCTTCCTGGCACTGCTGACAGCGGCGTGGCAGCCGTGACTGCGTTGCTTGAGCCCATCTCTCGGAGGCYGATCGGGTTTCTCCACCTGCTGCTGGTCCGCAGCGAGCGCTGGTATTGCCCGGGTGCACGCGTGGGTGCACTGCTGACCTGACGCTTGCTGTGAGATGCTTGTTCTGTGCTAATAGCGAGGGCAACTTGATGCTGGGAGGTTCTGTGTGTGCCAAGGCTGCTTTATGGATAGTGTACTGATCAGACAAGATTTTTGTTATCATAAGCCCGTGTCTTGGGGCTTATCACTGGAGCTTTTCCAGGAAAGGAGAGTCAACTGTTGCTGGGACTCGGGAGAGGCTGCCGAGTGGTCGTCCTCAACCAAGTGTTCTGAATGTGACCCTAACAGCACAGCATGCAGATTTGTCAGAAGTGCAGGGTACGGATTTAGTGTGGAGGAAAGACATCCAATCATGTATGGTGGCTGGCATCAACTTCCCAGGTTACACAAAACCTCTGTACCCCTGAATGTTTGTGCTTTATCAGGTAATGAAGGTGGTTTATTTGTGAACTCTGTAGCAGTAAAACAGTAATAGTGAATCCTATAGCAGTTCTCTTCCTTTAGCTAGAAGAAAGTTCATAAAAGATTAGGCTGTTGGAGCATTTGCACTTTTTACCTCCTCATTTGTTCATGGTGCTGGATCCTGTAACCACGAGGGGTKTTTCTGCGCCAGGGGGGCGGGCTCCRTGGGGTGCATGGCGCCAGGTGTCCCCAAAGCAGCTGTGCCGGCYGCGGGCTCCTCCGCTCCGCTCCACTCCGCTCGGCCGCYCASCCTGCGGCGTGCGGGGGCTGCGGCCGGCACGGCCGCCGTGTCCCCGGGGGCCGGCGGAGCAGCGGGTCGGTGGCACTCTGTAGGAATGCGGCAGGAGAATGACACACTGTGTTTGGCTGGCGTACGCGCATTCCCAGAGGACAGAGCTGCATTGTTGGGCAAAGAAGAGTGAAACTACCCACAGCATTTAAACTATTTACTTTTAACTTGGATAGCTTTTTGCTTTCATGGAGCTCTGGTGTGTTGCCAGGCCACCTAGAAATTCCAAGGTGAGCTGGAAGGGAAAGGAAAGCCTTGCCCTGGAAGGGCACTGCTTTCGGAGCAAGGGGAAGAGCTCTGTGTTCTGTAAGAATCAGATTGTCAAGGCAGGGCAGAGGTTCCTGGAGAACTAGTAGGAAAGATAAGTGACGGCTGAGCTATTAAAAGGAGAAATTATTTTTAGTCAGTCTGTTTTCTGGGTTTTTTTGTGTGTGTTACATATTGAATTTCAATGAGTAATACTTTGAGTTTTAAAAATTCAGCTTTCCTATGTCATCACTTCAGTTATAATCATTTGCGTCTTCAATATTTCTGCAACAGAAATGGAATAGATCTGATTGTGGGTTAAAGGAAGATCTTTTGTGGTGGAAAGGACATGCTGTTTGAATTCCTGCATGAGCTGTGAATGAGAAGTGGCACATGAGTGCATTTTAGGAAAACCTTTTTGTGGATCATCTCTGAGGAAGAATTACATGTTGTTGTTGAAAACAATTTTTAGCTGTGGGTTTTATTTTTCATTTTTTCCTGTCCCGTTTTTGAACTACTTTGATGTTCCACTTTGAGCATGGCCAGCAAGATGTTTCAGGCCAGGACAGGGGTTTCATATTCAGCTTCCTCACACTGACCCAACCTGTTAAATTAGTAGGATATTGTCAATGGGAAGCTTCATTATTATTTTTGATGCTGAGAAAATGACTGTTAAGTAATCGGGGCAAGCAGTAGTTTATGTTTTACAGAACAAAGGTCATATCCTGAGCAATTTATTACTTTATACTCAGCTTTCCCTGCACTAATAGTCTTAGGCTATGTCATAACCCAAATGAAAGTGAAATGTTGTTAAAGCTGAAAAGGAGAGGGCAGCTGGGGAGGAGAGTTGCAGAGCAGAGGGCAGCCCAGGCAAGCACACTCCTCCGCTCGGGGTGGAGGGAACGTCTGAGACGAGGGAACTGACTGGGATTCAGACTGGTGGAAAAAGGTTAAAGACAGTGGTATCTTGCTGAGTAGTTTTTTAATTTAATTGCATTGTTTAAAGTGAGAAAWGTTTGATGGTATCAAGGTTGCTAATGCTACCTGATTGATCAAGAACACAATTCTAAAGATATCCTCAATTTACCTATTTCTTTCCTGTCAATAATGCATCTACTTTGGATTTAAAGTCATGTATGCTATAACCTGTTGAACAGTACTTGGAAGGAAGGAGATGCTCCTGAATTGTGTTGGGGATGACAAAAATAGCCTGAAAAAAAACATGCAAAAATATGAGTTTCTGTGATAACCAGTTGCCTTTATAAACAGTGGAAAAGGGTTGAATTTCCTCCTGTCTCYTGGGGAATTGAACACATCTGGAGAACATTTGATCATTATGTAGCTTTCTGCCCATGAACCATGGCCTATTATGATGCAGTTTCACAAAGTTCTGGATAGGATCACCATGAGCAAAGTTTATCAGAGCTTGTGACTTTGGAATTAATTGATCAATGAACTCTTTCAAACTATTATTTTATTTTTTTAAGGAGAGAATAAATAGGATTCTTGTGTGCCAGTCACCGACCTTGGCAGCCTCTTTCACATCGTGAACCCTGAGCACACAAAGAAACTGAATCCATAGTTTGTTCAGGACTTGTTCTCAAACTTGCAAGAGCAACAACATTTTCTTTTGTCTGAATTCCTCTGTGTAGTCAGTGCCGCTGTTCTCAGCTTCCCTTCACATCTTGGTTTTGTGCTCTGGCATAATGGAGCCTTCTCCACACTGTGTTCATTTACCCTCCACAACGCTCAGGGAGTCTGCTTTCCTCTGTGCACAGTCTGCTGTGACATTTAGTTCTACGTATCTTAATCAAGGTACTATTACTTGGTAAGTCATGTAACAAGAATCTGGCAGATGATGTTGCTGAATTTTGTGTGCTGGTATCAGTGAGTTTCACTAGCTTTTCTTCTGTTAGGTTTTTTGTAGAAATTTTGAAAGCAAACAGTATTTCAGTAGCTTTAGATACAGTGACCTTGGTCTGGTTTCGTGGCGGAAGAGCATTCAGGAAGGCTGCTGCTTTCCCTAGGTCCTGCAGCTGTAAGTGGCCCTGAAACTGCTTTAGAAACCATGAAATGTGTTTTGAAATTGTCATTTACTTTCGAGCTGGGAGGAGAGCTACCGAATTCAGTGTAACCGGGTGTTTTAACCAGTTGTGGGACCTCGGGCATGCTCCTGAGTTAGCAAATCACCCCGTGTGGGCTGAGCTGTGGTGGCCTGTCCTGCAAAGTGCTTGTGACACTCACTGCATACAGGAGCAAAGTGCATGGCCTTAGGTTCAGGTCCGCAGACCAGGTCCAGGCAGCCATGTGCAGCCTCATGCTTTCAATGCCATCCTGAACAGGCAGCAGCTCGGGAGTACGCCCAGGGTCTCCCCCGCGCTTCGTGGAGCGCTGGGCTGCTGCTTAGGGAAAGATAAGCCCCCAAGAAACCTATTGATGGCTTTGTGGGTTTTTTTTTTCCCTGAATTTTCTAATAGGAAAAAAAAGTGTGAGAGGACAAGATTTGCTAGTTTGAAAATCTAAACAGTGTGATAAGCAGAAATAATCAATTTGATGCATAGAAATCCAATAAAACTGCAAGCAGGCAAGCGCAATGTTGTTGAAAGGAAATGGAAGTGAATGAAGCATGCTGCCTGCCCTCGTCTCGTGCTGGCAGTGCTAGGCTAAAGGCTTGGGGTGTCATCTGTACCCGCCATCGCGCACTGGACACTGTGGGGATTTGTGCGCTGCAAAGAGGAAACTGGGGAGCAAGACCCCGGCCGCCTTGGCAGTTCTCCTTTCCAGGGCTGCAGTGTGTAGGCTCAGTTCCATGGGCACATAGCMCCTTTGTGCAGTTTCTGATGTGACTGTGGTCTCACAGAGCCTCCAGGAGTCACGCAGGGTGCTAAGGGCCACGCAAGGGCATGAGGCGGCGTGCAGACACTTGGGGCAGCGGTGCGAGGCGCGAGGTGGTGGAACATGAGGTGGAGGGATGGATGGTGGCCATTTGGGGTGGGCCGTGAGGTGGTGTTTGGCTTTGGGATGGCCACTGCGGGATGGCGGCGTGTGAGGTGACTGCTGGGGTGGCCCTTTGGTGCAGAGTGTGAAGTGACAGGGTACGAGGAGCCATCAGGSCAACCCTTTGGGATGATTTTTGGGGCAAAGCAGTGGTTGGTGCGCGGCGGCAACTCGGGGGTCGTTGAGGCAGTCGGCACCCAGGAGGGCTGGGGCACCGAGCGGCCGTGAGGGCAGAGCGGCCGTTTGGAGCAGCCATGAGGGCACAATTAGGGCACAGCAGCAGTTTGAAGTGGCCGATTAGGGCAGAGCGGCCGTTAGGAATAGGGTTAGGGCACAATTAGGGCCGAGCGGCTGTTTCGAGCAGCCGTTAGGGCCAAGCAGCCGTTTCGAGCGGCCGTTAGGCGGTTGGGGTGCAGCAGCCGCTCGCAATTCCGGGGCTCCAGAAGGTTCCCCGCATCAGGAGGCAGCCAGTGCGGACATGCTGGCTCCGGGGCTGGCYCCCGCAGGCATCGCCGGCCTGCGCGCTGCCACGGCTCTGAGGAAGGTGAAGGTACCGTGGGCCCCGCTGTGCCATGGGGCTGTGTGGTGGGACACGGTGTTGGGAGGCTGCCCTATGGCCACCCAGCCCGAGGGGCCTCCTTGGCCGTTATCAACACTGGGATCAGGCAGGGATGGGAGCAGCTGCTGAGCGCAGCTGAAGGGCCCTCCTTCCCCTCTGCCTCCTCGCCAGAGGGGGACCTCCTTTCCTCACGTCCGTGCTCCAGGGGTCCATTTATCACCACACTCCGGCGCCTGCCTGGCGGCTGCTGGGGGTCCCAACACAGCCCTTCTTGCTGCAGGTTACCAACCTGCCACGTTTTAGCTTTGTTTTCTTTGTGCTCTTCCTCTTGGCTGTATGGAGTCCATGAGATCCCCGCTGCTCTTCTGGGTTTAGGTGCAGATGAGTTATCCCCAATCCCTCCAACAAAGGCCAATATCTGGAAAAACTGAAAGTGGGGACGGAGGGTCAATGAACCTCGCAGCTTGTTGCCATCCTGCCTGTGCTCGGGGAGCCGTAACCGTAGCCACCAGGAGGGATTTATGCTGGGGCCAGGCACGACAGCCGGCAGCACCGTGCACTAGTGTCCTTGCAGGTGCGTTAGTCTCGCTTGTGTCCGTGGTGCTCGGCCAGGATCCCTCCCCTCGGAGCTCCTCGGGGCGCTCTGTTGCCATTTATTTCTGTGTGCTTTCTAAGCTGAAGTACTAGGAGCCCACCACAGCACACAGGGTAGCAGGGAGGACCACGAGGGACCCAGAGTTTGGAGGAGTTGCTGCAGTGGTGCCAGAGGGCCAGCCCAGGGTCGCTCTGCACTGGAGCCTGGCCTGTGCTGAGCTGGTGCGGTCCCCCCTTCCAGATGTTTTTTTCCAGGGTGCAGTGGGAAGGCAGAGGCTGCTGTGAGAAAGTCCTCTCATGTCAGAGAGGAGTATTTCAGCAGCACGAGCAGACTGGTGTAGAATGAGTTATTGAACTGTCACGTGAGTGAGTGGAGTATACAGTCTGGGCAAAGGCAGCAAAAACTTCTTAAATCTCCCCACTGTGCTATAAGTATTGAAACACTTTTCAAAATGGTTGTCATAATTTTAAATGCACCGGCAAAYCTGGTCATAGCAGCAATTTGGCAGGTGACTGCAAGAATTCTTCCATCCTTAATGTGGGAAAGTTGATCTGACATAGCAGTGATGAGGATTCCTTGGAAAATATCATTAATATTGATGGTCTCCTAAAAGATGATCTGCCTGTCTCTATACAAGATTGCTAAGTTTGTTCATGGAGCCATCTACTGGCTTATTATAACTTTGACCATAGATTAGCATTTAGAGGTACTTTTTAGTTTTTGAACGCATCATTAGACCCTCTAATTATAAAATGCACCAAGACTCCCACACCTCACAGTAAACAACTAGGCATACTAGAGGAGGTAGTATTCGGACTAAACTTGTCTTTTTCCTTTTTCCTTTTTTTTTTCTTTTCCTTGTATGAAGTGCTGGTAGAAAAATTTTGAACACTGCCGGAAAAGCYGTGTGTGAAAGGGAAGGTTTGGGTTTTTTATGATCATTAAGACTGGAAGCTGCAAACAGCAGCAAGCAAAGCAGGTTCTGCTTGGAGCATCTCTTGAGTGAAACCTGTAAAAGGCAGACTGTCAAAACTATCTTTATACCAGTGAGAATGTTCAGAGAAGGGAACTCCAGGTCTGTGCACTGACTTTGAAGTCTATGAGCTTAAATTAGAAGGTAAAAATTAAATAATGCATTAAAGTGCTTCTGATCCAAATGGTACCCCATACCGTTATGTTATTGCAGTTTTTATGATCATACATGGTTTTGTAATTTGCACTGTCCAGCAAGAAAAGCTAAGGGGACTTCAACCCTTGTCTCCAGGCAATGAGAAAGGGAACAGAGCCTCAGCTTTCAGTTTTGGGGTTACTGTGGGTCAAGTCCAGACATCTGTGATTAGATCCTTTTGCAACAGTGCAGAAATTCACTAATCACTCCATGGTTAACCAGAATGCGTTGTGCAAGAATTCTCATATCACAAAGGTTATTGATTATATGAGTAACTGTGTTTGACCATTAACTCTTTGTTGACTATATCAGGTTCTGGTCAATAAAGTCAAATCGTGTGCCTTTAGCTTTCAGTTAACTCTTTTCCTTCGAATGCTTAGTGGTAACAAGCCATTAAACTTTTTCACTTGTTTATTTACTTGCACCAAATTTCTTAATTTACTGTGTAAATGATCTTATCTCCTTTTAAAATGCATTAGAAAGTTCAGATATAATTTTTTAGTAGCTTTGTAGAAATTATCAGTTTAAAGTTAACTATAATCAGTTTCTCTATCTGGACAAGACTTTGAGGTGAACATCTATAACTCTTTGAGAGCTCTTACATATTTCATATTCCATGTTGCTGAAGCAGATGAAAAGTTTCAGGCAAGTTTTTAAATAATGTTCTTTTGAAACTTCACTTGTTCCTTCCACTATCCAAAGCTGAATTTCGTGGTCTCCATCTGCACTGAGATATTGGAAGACATCAATGCCTCTACAAGAGAGAAAGACTTCCCGATTCAGCTTCAATTGCTTATAAAAATGTCAGCAGCTGAATAAGGCTTATCAGAACATATTTTCAGAATTACTTGTCTAAATAATTGTTGTTGTCTACTTCATAGGTAGATAGTAGACTTCGAGATGTGTTAGACTTACATGAAGGTTTGTTACTTTATCAACTGTGAAGAGAAATAGCAAGTAGTATGCCCCATTTTAAACTGTGACTGCAAACTCTGATAGCATTTTATTTGGTCACTTTAAACTGAGCATATCTCTTTTATTTGTCCAGCAAATATATATATTTTTTTAAATCAGGGGTTTTGATTTCCTGAATCATGAGAGAGATGCTGAGTTGTAGATCCAAAGGTTTTGCTGAGCGTAACAATGAGGTGTTTCTATCTTTGCTCTTAGCTATTTTATTTTCTGTTTTTATTTAATTTTTTTGTTTTCTCTCACCTATTTTATCAAACTAATATTTGCAACAGATTAACCAATATCACTTTGCCCCTTTGTACAAGGATCACTACTCTAAGAAAACTAGGACATTGAAGGAATCAGTGATGCTGCCCAGTCAATAACAGCAGTTGTAGGGTCTGTAAGATAGGCAAACACTCTGCTCATCATCGTATCGCATGACACCTGCTGAGCCAAGGTGATGCATTTTGAAGAGATGAGCCCTGTGTGTAGCTTCCAGAGCTAAGGATCCCAGTTCCCCAACCGAGAAAAGCCTATGGAACCAAACACTCCCCTAGGAAGGAGCCAGTCAGAGGGGAATTAGTACAATTTTTGTACTAGCCCTATAGCAATAATAATTTGTAGCATTATTAAGAGATTTAAGTTCCTTTGTATTCCTGGTATAAAAATACAACAATTTTGGATTTATCTTGTGGGGCATATATCCTAGATTAGTTAGAAGAAAGCTGAGCTTCTTATGTTTCAAGCAGATCAGTAGGATTACAAATTCTTTGGACTTTAGTGAGAATGTTTTCTTTTTGAAGTCCTCAAGTGAGTTGACTTACGTTAAGCTTGCAGTCTCAGTTGAACTCTGGCAATGTTCACTGATACTGGACAGCTTTTTTTTAGCATGTGTGCTCCATTCTTGGTTGCAAACATGTGCCTCTTCATCTGAACCTGCACAAAAGCCAAGCCAGAAAACACAAATTATTAATTGAAAACAACAACAAAGTTTGCAGTAATTTTGCTCTTTTATGACTGCCAGAGAATAAGGCTATGCCTTGTACAGATAAAAATCTGGCAAACAATCATGTGTTTTCTAGCTTAGGTAGGAATAAATATTGACACTATAAAACCACAGCGTTAGGCAGAAAGAGTAGATGATTGTGGAAAAAAAATGCGCTAACTTAAAAAACGATCACTCTTGTGAGTATATCACTTAGGGAGATAAAAACTAACATGCATCCATGCATAAGCTGGAGGAAATATGCTTGCTTAAAAACATTGGCTGCCTAGCAAGCCCCTTTCATTACAAAAATCAATTGTTCCCTTGCCGCCTCCTCCCTTCCTTCACTCACATGCGCGCTTGTGCACACAAGCTCTCCCTGCGTTGCAGAGCGCATGTGCGGACACTGCATCCTGCTCGCTGACCTCCCTTCAGCCCTGCTGCTGGGCTGCCGCTGCAGAGCTGCCGTGCGTGGGGCAGGTCTGCCCTGCTGGGCACCTGCCCTGCTCTGCGCCAGTTCTGCCCTCCATACCTAAGTGCACGCTGTTTGTACGAGGCCTGGCCTTGGAAGGGAGCTTCAGGACCGAGGATCCAGGCCCATGCACAGGCGGATTGCCTGGGACCTGTCCAGACAGATTGGAGTGTCTCTGCTCTCTCTTACCTGTCATCCTTCCCGTAGGGAATCTGCTCCAGAAGATATAAAGCTGCTCATGATTTTACAACCTGGAGGATTTCTGTATACAGAACAAGAGCATTAGCTGGCCTAATACTCCAACTTGTTCCTCTTTTATTGAAGTGCTACATGCAAACAATATTTTGGCCTCTTAAGCCCTTCCTGAGTCACTAAGAAGGGAGCCTGTACACACATAAAAACTATCTCTAAGCACCTGTTGCAAAACCGTGAGCCTAATCAAATGATGACTGGCTTCAGTACAGGAGAAAAGATAAGAAAAAGAAAGTCTGTACATTTACTTTGCCACAGATAACTGAGATTTAAAGTTTGCTCTTGCAGAGTGGTTCTCCAAATATTTCTTTCCTGTTTGATCATAATGTAGCTTTGAATTAAGTGGAATAAGCCTGTTTCTCCTGCACAGGAAACCTGAGGGATGGTAGGTTCAGATAAGCATATTGTTTCAGCACTAACATGCGAGTTTTTGGCGTGTGGGGTTTTTTTCCCCACTTGCCTCCCACCTATTGCCGGTCGTATCTGGAAGTCCTGTGTCTTTACACAAACTGCTCTCATAACTGAGCCGTCTTATTTTACAAACAACGGCATCCCAAGCTTAATTAGGGCAAAGAGAGCAATGAAGTAGCAAACTGTGCATCTGATTTTCTTTAGCACCTACCTGAAGCATTGTGTGCTTCAGATCACTTGCAGTCTGGCTTAGCACTCCTAGTGTCACTGCAGTACGGACACTGCAGTTGCACTTTCCTTGCTTGGCTTCAGGCTGCTTTCAGCCATGAGTGGGTTAATCCTCTTTTGCCCCTTGGCTCCCACATTTGTGGTTATCTGTGGCCTACAGCCGCATCATGTTTGTGCAGTTCCAGGAAGTCTTTGYAGATAAGCGCGTCCTCATGAGAAGGTGGTGGCGAAGAGTGCGGGGTGGCACTGCAGGGGTAAGTGGTGCAGAGCGGCTGCCTAGGTGCCCTGGGCTGCACCTGTGCCCGGAGGACAGAGCTCTGTGTACTTTGCAAAGGCTGGGGAGCGAAGGATGGCCGAATGTGGTGCTGCCCCGCTTGCCTTACTTATGTTCTGCTACTTTAAGCTTCTCTGCTATTTCTTTTTTTTTTTTTTCCATCCACATTACTGCTACTGTAACTTAATTTCCCCAGTTTTAGAGGCCAGTGCACTGTTAAATTGGTGCTGTGATGAGCTGGCCCATGTTCCCTGCATTTCCTATCACTTGAGTGTGCACCTGAGGTGTTCCAGGCAGATATTTCACATACCTCAAATACTGCTGGCTGGGAGAGTGGGAAGTGGAAGTCACCTTTCCTTCACAGCCTAAGCACTGCTTTAGGTGTGATCACAAATCAGTTTGAAACTTTCCCACCAATTTCTTTCTTGCTTCATATTTTTAATTATTTGATTTTTGGCAACATTCAGATTTCACCAAATGCATGGACTTAGCATCTAAACCTTTTCACCTAAACTTCTTGGTTTCGAATAATCTTGGACTTTTCTTGTTGCAATAGTCATATGAGCATCTAATCTCCAGAAGTTTTTAAGCTGCATCAAAACTCAAGAGGGATTTTTTATCCCTCCTGCCTCCAATTTCAGGCTCCCTAAGGAACTTCAGGAAAGAAATGCAGCGGAAGGCAGGGAAGCTCCTCTTCGCTCATCTCCTTTGCTGCTAGTGCACTGAGGAAGGAGTGAAGGGAAGGATGGAGTGAAGGGAAGGAACACAGACAGATCCTTGGACACTGAGTTCTTCATCCACTTCTACCTTCGGAGCGAGCCCCTCAACTTTCTGTCTCTTGAATTATTTGGCTCTTCTGTCCTTGGCTAGGAGGCATGGAATATTTCTATTCCCCCATGTTACTGGGAGGGTTGATCTGGTTGTCTGGCTTGTGTTGCGGTAGTTGAATGGATGAGGGCCATGTTCTTCCATGAGCTTCCTCGGAGAGCATGGAATCATCTCCCGGGATCAGCTGCCAGGCTTGCCAGGACTCCTTGAGTTGCATTGGCAGCATGGAGGAGTTCTTGGTGTGCATTTTGAGATGCTTCCATTTGTTTGTGGGTACTGAATTCTACTTTAATAGTGTTGAACATCAGTGTGCTGTGACACCTTTGGGGAATCCTACAAAACTTACAGAAGAAAACATGCCTTGCTCCTCAGTGAGGAGCAAAACTGGTTTATCTTACTGGACATGCTCTTCAGCCTGGTAAGCTGATTTTTGTTTTGGTTGTTCTATAAAACTCATGAGGTCTCTCTGCTTGTATTAAGTAGAATAAGGAATATATTTTCATATATTTTCACAGAATAGTTTATTGCTTTATAAGCTGAAATGATCTATCTGAATAGCAGTAGAATTCCTGTGAATCCAGCTTGATTTTACCTGACATGACTTACTTCATACATGAGGCTAAACACCTTGTTCCTGCACAGAGGATGCCACCTTCTCTGCTTTCCACCTCTGTCATTAACATCATCAAGCATCATGAAAAGCATCATTAAAAATCTGGAGGTTTCTCAGTAGAGATGCTGTATCTCTGGAATGAAATCTGTCCTAGGAATATAAAATGGTTCCTTGAAAAAGTAAGACATCACATTTGTGTGCCACAGATGTCACATGACATTCATGACATTTCTTCTTAATTTCTTGTAGCTGTGCAGGTTGTGGTCCAAAATCTATTACGTGCTCTGAACTTGCACAATTAGGAAAAATATTTTATTCTTTATATTTTTCCTGGGCAGACTTTTTTAAGCTATTTCTCACTGGACTTTTGCAACAAAGTGAACGCCTTTTGGCCTGGTTTTTACTTCTAGCTAGTCTGAAACACAGTTGTTAAAGTTTTTTTAAAAAAATCTGGCAGATCGGTGTTGAAATACAGTCTTGTAAAACTGCTCTATTTGCCCTAGGTGACTGCTTATGGAATCCTGATTTGGTCCAGGCAAGCAAGTAATAAAGCCTCAAAGACTTGCTATGTCTAGTATGCCAAATAGTGTAATTCAGTTTTTAGTGACTTTTACCATTTAAACTTCACTGAGAGTATCTGTAGAGAAACTGCAGTATCAATGTCAATTGAATTAAGTTTCTTGTAATTTCTGTTTTTGCAGTCATTTTCATGGCAGCCTGTTGTGGTTTTCTTGTATGTTAATCAGATGAGTGATGTTGGTTTCATTTTCATTCAAGTTTCATTCAACATTTCTGCCCATTTCTACCATCTCCTTGCCTCACGTGCAGACCTGCTGCACCAGCAATGACTTGCAGACTGCTCCTCTAGCAGCGGTGCATTGTTGAATGGTATTCGCAGCAGCTCTGGCACTTGCTGCTTCACGCTCACACTAGGCAAAATGATCATAAACTGCTGCAGAACCTGGATCTAGACCCAAGAACTATTGCACACCATACAGTTCATTCCAAAAAATTGCACCACACATTGTTTTGATTGCCAGATTCTTTTTTCTTCTTCCTTCACCCTTAGCCCATAGTGTCTTTTATTCTCTATTTCAGAATGAAGACTGTATGCAGTAATGAGCATGTGCTTCACATCTTCTAAATAGGATAGTAGGATACTTTTTCTTCCACAAAAGTGTTGAGGGTGATAGTTAAGAGGTAGTAAGGTTTCTTCTTGCAGCAATGAAGACCATGCTAAAAATGCCATTCCTGGCTCTCAGATCCATGCTTGTCCTTATGGCTCCATTACTATTCAATCGGAGCCCACAAGAGATCATATTAATTGTTTGAAGTTTTTTTTAACAATTTTTAAGTAGTTACTGAGGCAATATAAAGCCAGTTTATACTCTATATTTTGATTTATGTCCTGCTTTGCCTCTTTGGATCTTCATTTCTGCTTGAATCTTGGTACCAAGTCCAGTGTTTTGTGTTTCGGGAATGTGCATGCCAGATCCTTTCTGTGGATGCACTGCTGACAGTCTGTTATCCGGTCCCACATTTTGGCTCCAGTTTGGTTGCAGTTAAAGCCCTGTGCTGCGTGCAGCGCCCCGGCTGGAAAGCCCCGCGGCTTGAACGCTCACAGTGCCGAGCCCTGTCCGTGTGCGGTGGAGCGGGAGGCGCAGGGCCGGCACAGAGCCGCGCTTGTTGTGCAGCAGCGCCCTGTTTGCGCCGCGGGTGCCAGCGCCCTCCCCGCGCCGCAGATGCCTGGGGCGCAGTGGGCAGCGCCGGAGGCCGGGCGAGCGGCTCCCGGCGCCATGCGGCGATGTTTATGTGGTGCTGCTGCACCTGCGTGTGCTGCGGCAGGGACCTGTGCGAGCCGGCCAAGGTGAGGGGCGCGCGCACCGCCGTGCTGCGGCACCTCGTCCTGCGCGGCCGCTCTCCGCTGCCGCTTGACCTCCTTTCATAGCACTGCTCCTGGAAATGCGGCATTCTGCTCCCGGCACCGCTGGGGCCACGCTCCTTTGTATACTGCTTTTCTGCACTCTGGAAGGTGGGAAGTGTGAAAAGGACTCCTGTCTGAGTGAGTGATGCAACTTATACCAGATCAATGTGCTGTTGTTTTAGGTTTTATTGGTTTGCTAGGTTTGCTCTTTCTCTGTTTTGGAGGTCAGTTTACATAATATAATGAAGGATCAAAAAAGGACTAGTAAAAGCAGCCCCAGTGTTAGAGGGAAATATTTGGATTGGTAGCTTTTTAAATGTGAGCTCTTATTTTGCTATTTCAGCCGTGCAAAGTATATTTCTAGGGAAAAGGAATCAAACTGCAGAATCATATTTTGCTCCGGATAAAAAAAAGAGTAAGAGCATATGGCTTCCTATGGAGTCAGTGACCTTCAGAAATGAGTAAGTAGTTTTCTTTGGCTTGTTAGCAATGTAGCTAGCTAGGCATCACCCTTTTGCATGTCTGTCTTAACAGAAAGTTGCATTTCCTCCACATTTCTTAAATATTGAACAGAGACAATAAGGCTTTGAGATTTGAACTGGTATGCAGAATAGCAGATATTTCCCTTCAAGTTCTTGAAATTGGGTGTCCATTGCCTTGCAACCCTTTTTCAGCGAAAAAAGGAATACAGGATCCAAGCGTTTTGCTTTTGCCGTGGAGGAGTGTCTGTCTGCAGAAAATATGGGTGAGAATTGCATAGTGTTACGGGTGTGTTTGAAGTAAATAATCTGATTAGAAATAGTAGTAGATGCATTATTTTTCTTTGGGCAAATCCAGATCTCCTGCGCTGGGAGGAGCACTTCCACTTGCTGCATTCATCAGTCTGCTTAATACGTGACACACAGGTGGCTCTTGGGAACAGCTCTATAGAGAGCCGGAGTGGTGCAAGCAGCTGTGAAAGGAGGGAGCGGTAAGAAAGAGGACTTCTTATTTATATTACACAATCCAGTTTGATACATCTACATACATCCCATGTGTAACATTAGGTTAATACATCAGCTCCTTGGAGCTGAAAAGAGGAATGTCGAGAGTGCAATGGTGTGTTCTGAGCTCTTCGAGAGGCAGTTTTGCCTTAAGCACGGCCTCAGCTGCTTTCTGCATTGTGTTTTCCAGAGGCTGCTCTGACTGGTTCCCGTTGCAGCATCAGCCGTTGTCTGTAAATGGAGTCCAGATCAGACTTTGGGGTTGTTGCAGGAAGGCTGGAAGCAATGTATTGGTTTCAGTGTTTAGTTCATACTGTTTGCTATTGATTTCCAAACAGGTGCAGTGTTCCCCTACTCGGCTAGCTCTTCCTAGTCCCTGGAATCCAGCTTACTCTTTTCTGCCTCATCCTGTGCAATTTTGTTCTGTCAGTGCTATGTGTTTGCGGTTGGTGGGGCCGCTGTGTGCCCAGCACGTCCCTTGGGCCGCGGTGACCACCTTGTCTTCATTAGCCCTCGGTTAAGTCTTCCCTTTGTGCCTTGGAGCAGCGCTGTTATTCGGGCTGGCGCTAATGGGAGCACTGAGCAGCGGAGCAGAGCCGGAGCAGAGCAGAGCCGGAGCCGCGGCYAGCAGCAGGGGAGTCTGCGACCGGCTCTGCTGCGCTGCCTCCAGCAAATGTGATGCTYGTTGAGGCCCTCCATGTGCTATATTGGAAGGGCTTTAAATGAGGAGACAACACAGTGGGAAATGATGTCTGAGAACGACAAAGAAAAATGTTCATGTGAAATGTGAATGCCACTGTTGTGAAATATTTATCTTTTAGGATAAACTAGTGATTAGATTAACTCTGAAATAGTGTTTCCTGATGGATTTTGGTTACAGTTATACTCTGTAAAAGACTTGCAAATGTATTATTCCTAAAAATAAGTAAAGAGAAGGTATTAAAAGAGGGTAAGTGGAGTTCATATATGTGAACTCTTTATGCGATGGAGATGTTAAATTTCAACAGAGAAAAATATTCTGGAAAAGAAAGGGCATTTTTTCCTCTGCTGTGTGGTTCCCTGCACAGAGCGATTGTGTAGAAACACTCCTGTGAGCATGAATATTTCTTCTCCCAGATCCAAATCACATTTTCTCAGTTATTTTGAAAGTCAAATTTAACTTGCTATTTGAAAATTAAACTGTTCTCTCTACTAATGAGTATGTAACTTAAAATAATAATCTGTATTTATCAGATAGTGGCTTGAAGCATGACGAAAATGAACTGTACTCTCTGGGAAGTGTTAACGATGTTTTTACTGCAAAGTTAATGAGATGAGATTGGGACATACTGGAGAAACCAGAATGGATGAAAAACCCTGTCAAGTTACATAGTTGCTTTCTGAAAGTACATTGTATAAACTTGTTTCTAGATCTACGCTCTTCTCCCAGCCCATGTACTTAAATTTTGTTCCATTTTACCTCATTTTGTATCTTTATTATTGTAATTTCTGGTCTGATTGGCAATCCTCCCTGATTCAGAATTTGCAGCTGCTAAAATAAGCACCCATGAGTGCACTCTGGCCATTCCCTTCTGCCTTCAGGATGGAGGTACTCGAGGGCAAAGCTAACACTAGGTCCTGGGTGTCTCCATCCTGTTTGAGGGTACATTTTGCATAATACTTTTTGTCTGAACTGGTGGACAGTCAKGGGTGCACGTGCATTAACTACAGCTGGGAAAGCTGCAAGTCAGTTCTGTAGAATCAGTTACCACTTAAGCAGTTAATAACTGATAGCATTTGCTTCCTGAGATGCACAGGGCTCCATACAGGTAGATTGAAAAAGTAGGAGAATCTAAGGTCAAGCTCTGTAAGGCCTGAAAAATGTATGTGGTGAGTTTATATGATGAGTATTGGTTGGACTAGATGACCTCTGAGGTCCCTTCCAACCTTAAGCATTCTATGATTCTATGATTCTATGATTCTATTACTATTACTGTGCTAACAGATTTTCTAAAGTTTCAGTGTGGAATGAGTAAAGTTGGCTGTCCTGGACACACACGCGCAATTCCTTCTGATGCAGCAAGCAAAGTGTCAGACAGCAGCAGCCACCTTCAGCAGTCTATTGCTCTCCTCCTTCAGCTTGTAAAGTTGAATTATTGGTCCCATAAATACTGCTTTGGATTTTTGCAGTTGGCAAATAAAAGAGAAGTGCAACTGGTTGCTTTATAGCTGAACTGTTCCGACTGCTTACACCAGCAAGCAAAGTGATGACTTCATTTTTATTGAATTGGATGCTGAGCCCATGGGAGAGCCACCGTGCAGCCGGCTCTGCAGTGCAGCCGGCTCTGCAGGATCCATGTGTGTTCATCTCGGGCTGTAGCTCCCAGCACCTTTGGCACCAGGGCCAACTCAGCAGCCCTGACCACCTTTTCCTCCCGCAGTGTTCGCAGTCCTGCCAGGATGCTGCTTGTGGGGCCTTATGGCAAACAGGTGTGCAAGCATATTGAGAATTAGAATACCTCAAGTCCTGTGTGTCAAAATTACGGTTTACACAGATCAGTGCGCAGGTTAGTGCAGCAGTCACCCCCGTGAACACTTGGCTGCTCCCCAGTTGTGCCAGCATCAAGTTGAGCAAGGAGCTGCTTAACATGGCACTGCCACTGCAAGGAGGGAATGTTAAATCATGCGCAGGTCTCAAGCGTTTTGGAAGATGTTTCTCTATTGCCCCGGAACCCGTCTGAGCCTTTGTTATCTGTCTGCCATCCCTTCCTCTCTCCACAGAGTGCGGATGTTGCTGGCCATGCAGGAATGTTGAGAAACGCCTGGCTTGCTTTTGCTTGGGAGTGGTAATGTGCCAGCACAGGCGTTTTAGTAATCAGCACGTAGGATTGTTTAAATTTCTATGAGTAAGTTGTAGAGACATTTCCTCCTGGTGCTACTGATGTTGTGCTTTGCTGTAGCTGTTATCTTACGCAAGCAAAAGAATAGTGTTAGAAGTGATTTTTTTTAGGGTCATTTTTCTTTGTTTTCTCGTCGTGTTTTTTTACAATGTAAGGATGATCTTCCCACAACCTGGAGGGCTAATTACCCGCAGGCAAAAATAGTGTAGTCTCCTTTAGAAAGCCCAGTTAAAATCTGACTAGCTGCAATATTTAAAAAACCCAGCGGGACTGTCTAGGGTTGTCCATCAGCTCATGTTTTGTTTGGGCAGTTTTGCTTTAGATGTGATTTAGGAGTGCAGTAGGGGCTGCCCAGAGCGGGTGCTGAGCAGTGCTGCCACCAGGTTTCTGTGGGTCAGAAACATGGCTGGTTAAAATGCTGCAGAGCGGCAGCTGCTTCTCGGGGCTTGATGAGGCAAGACAGCCGTGCAGGTGAGGGTGCAGCAACCAGCTGGAGCTGCTCGCCCCGCTTGCCCCTTGCGTTCCCTGGGCCGCGCAGCCTGGCACCACGGAGCGCGCRGGGCAGCAGCGCGGGAAGGGCCCATCTCACCCTGCTCCGGCCCTGAACATGCAGCGGGGTTTGACAGCGGGTCAGCGCTGCCCTGCCTGGGCCTCCGGTCGGTATTTAATTTATAGGTGAATGGGCAAGGGTCTTCTCCCTTACACCTGCCAGTGTATCTGGAATATGAGGCCTTTGGCACACAGGATTTGCAATATTATTTTGAAGCGAGTGGAGAACCCAAGGATTGATAATACCGGGTACATGGCAGTGTTGTACCAGACAGACTGACAGGCCTACACATTGAGGTTCTGGTTCATCTTTATTCATGTGCCTGCAAAGGTGATATCTGTCTTGAAACAAAATATATTAAAAAAGCACTCTAAACTGTCGGCTATGAATAACTTATTGTACAAAGTGGATAGGCGCAGTGTATTCTGTATAATTTATATGCTATGTTTTTATCATATCCAGTAAGGGCATTAGGTACCATGCACTCATGTGACAGGAGGGTTGCTAAAACCTTGATTTAGAAGACACTGTTTAAAGAATCATGTGCTGCAAGTTTCATGCTGGGCAATGACTTCTGTCTGTGATTACCAATTACATTTAATTGTAGTTATTGATCACATAGTAATTGTTAATGTTTAAATATGTCCTTGTACCTCACGAGCATTGAGCACATGTCCTTACGTCCTTACAAACATGTGCATCAAGATGCTTTAATGCAGATAAGCAGTCATACTAAGATTGTTTGTGCATCGTACAAATAATGAGGTAGAGGGAAATGAGGAAAAACATGGGGATAGATGAGAAATTTGTTGAATTACCTGAAATGGATTAATACAATGGATTAATAACACTGCTGTCCCTGCTTCTGYGGCTGTGAATTTTCTATAACCAAGGTGGTCAGCCTTTTGGTTTCATACCTCAAAATAGACTTGATGCCAAGTAGTACCAAGATGTACCTTTCTCTAAGTCTTCTACTTCATGCAGTTATCCCTCTTTTACTCTTGGAAAGAAAAATAATATATAGTATTTTGCATTGACAGACATACGAGACTAAGTCTGTTGAAAACTTGAGGATTTACCAAGGTCCATCTGTGTCCGTGGTTTATAAACACATCTCCCTTTCTGTGGCCTCGGCAGCCTTAGCACCCAGGGAGTGCTGCCCAGGTTCTGTGGGACCGACACCGCGCCGGCCCCGCTGCTTTCTGAGGTGCCGCGTGCTGAAGAACCCTGGAGATCTTCCCTCTCCTTTCTTCCAGTTCCATTGACAAAATAGCCACCAGCAGCACCTTATTTCTAAAGTTACTTTTAAATTACTTTTAAATAGTGGTGGAAAGACTTGGCCTGTTGGACAGTAGCTAAATGGCTAATGATCAGCGTGTATAAATACCTCAAGGGAGGCAGTGAGGAGGAGGGGGGCGGCCTCTTTTCAGTGGTGGACAGTGATAGGACTAGAGGAAATGGCTTCAAACTGAAGCATCGGAAGTTCCACAGGAACTTAGGGAAGCATTTCTTCACTGTGAGGGTGACAAAGCACTGGAACAGGCTGCCCAGAGAGGTTGTGGAGTCTCCTTCTTTGGAGATCTTTAAAACCCGCTTGGATGCAGCCGTGTGCCACGTGCTCTAGGTGACCCTGCGTGAGCAGGGGGGTTGGACTCGATGACCTCTGAGGTCCCTTCCAACCTTCGGCATTCTATGATTCTATGATTTCAGATCTTTTTTAGTACTACATCCTGGCATTTCTGTGTAGCTCCCCACGTTTGCAGGAATGGCAATCACAGAGTGTCTCTCGCTTGCACTGCAGTGTTTTTAAACGCTAATTACAGCTCACAGTAGCAACAAGAAAAGGAGCCCGCCGGTACAGAACTGTCTCCTAGGGACATCTAAGCTTCCCATTCTTTGTAAAAGACAGCTGTATGTTTTGTGTGCTAAGTGCAACCAATTTTAAGCTTAAAGTAAAATATCTTCCAAAAGAATTTTGATGCAAAATTCCTTAGGGCATAAAAAGATGCTGGAGAGGACGAAAGCACAAGATCGTCCAGTGATGCATCTGTCTGCTGGGCGGATGCCGAAGCAGTTTTCAGAATACCTTTTGCGGGAGGTCAGTGCAGACCTCCATTTAGACTGACTCAGGATTCTGGAAAATTGTATTGCAAGAGAGGTTGCACTAAATTAATTGTAACTCCTATTTTTATACACACATTGAGCATTGCACTTATTTCATTTACCAGCATCTCTTGGGGACAGATTGCCGTCATCTTTAATCAATAAAATGTCACCAGCATCACCATGTGTTTGGAGCTTGTGCTGAATCCTTCTTTTTTCAGGCCTGGACAATACAGAGAAACTACTTAAATTGTGTTAGTTTCTGTTCCAGAATCACACTCTGCACAGTCATTTGCTTTTTAATTAGGAAAAAAAAAAAACCCTTCATGTCCCTGCAGAGTGATATTCCCATGTTAGAACTGCTGCCTCTCAAGCCATCGCCCAGGGACTCATACCCCGCAGCTCTTTGGGTCACCTTTCTTGGATAGGAAGGTTCCGGGGGAGCCCTGCATGTTTTCTGTTAGAATCCACAGAACTTTTCCCTCATGACACCCACGTGATGGATACACCAAGTGTCCATTAACATAAGTTATGGTGAGATCCCTCTGCCCGATTCACTCCAACTTGCAGCAAGCTCCTTTCTGGCACGAGCAAAGCCATGCAGCGAGCTGGCCCTCGTGGCTGTGAGATGTGGGGCCAGTCCCACTCTCTCTCACCCCTACTTCGGCCAGGTGTGCTTATTTAGGGGAAAAACAAACAAACCATCAGGTATCTCACGCTGGATTCTGGAAGAATGGCAGTCAAAGCATGGYTTGTTTGTGTGTTTTCACTCGCCGTTAATACTGAAGTTTTCCTCTCCTTCCGTGCACTCCAACCCTTCCCAAGCGGGTGGGTGGCGCGTGAAGGGGCAGCTCATCCCGTGGGCTCGGGGGCGGCTGCGCTGCTCGGGAGGCGGCCGCCGGGCGGGGAATGCGGAGCGGCGCCGGGCTCTGCGACGGCCGGGCCGGGCGCCCGCGGCTCCTCCCCGGGGCGGACCGAGCTGGGCTGGGCTGGGCTGGGCCGGGCC